>NC_090930.1:297436384-297762638 GCF_040938575.1 Ambystoma mexicanum | reverse complement strand
AGACAACAGACCACCCACAATGACCAGCATTGCTGTCCACCGGGAGCACCAAGCTTCAGAGACCCAAGCCCGAATACATGATCTCAACAACTACCGTCCCCACCCCATCACCCAACGGAAATACCTACGCCAGTTGCAAATGGCGTGTGTGCTCCCAAACCCACAAGACATTCTGCCATCCAGCTTCCTCCCCAAGGCACGTCTCGCTCCCCTGCCAACAAACTCGCAAACTATGACTCCCAAGACCACCCCATATTTCTGAAGACTCCCTGCCCCTGGGAGAATAGGAACAAATGTCCAGTTTCTAGTTTCTTGCCTACTCAGTTGCCAAAAAAACCCACTAACTACCACCCCACCCATCGACCGGAGAAACGAACTACTGAACTCCAGAACAAAGACTCTCAGCGACTAGAAAGCAGCACGCACTGACAAGCACTAGCTCACCTCCCAACCGTATCACCCATACTAGCCCGTCGGACCGAAACTGGAAAGTGAAACCCTATTAAAACCCAAATTCCACGAAACTCGACACCTCAGTGTGAAATCAGACACCACAACCCACCTCAACGGAGCCCTTATCAATGCCAGATCCCTCTTGGCACATGCCTTGGATATCGCTGACCTTATCGCCACTGACAACCTAGACCTTCTTGCAATCACAGCAGAATCTTGGGTTGCACCCAGCAGACAGCCCTGCCCTCTCCAAGGCCATCCCGGGGGATATACCATCCTTACAAAAGACAGATCAGTATCTAAAGGAGGCGGAGTTGTAATTATCTCCAAAAATAACCTCAGAGAGAAACCGTGATTCAAACCTTCCTATCAGGAGTACTCATCTCACTGAAAATCTCCCCATATGCCACACCGCCCTTACTCTCCATCTCATCTATAGACCGCCTCAGGTCCTCTGACATCATTCAAGGAAGACATGGCTCAACTCCTCGCAACCAACACCAAGCCCCTATCAAAAATCATCATCTTGGTGGACTTCAACCAAGGTCTTAAAGACCCATCAGATACCCAGGCACTCGCCTTTGCAAATACCATTGACGCTCAAGTCTTCACCAAACGAATCTCCAACCGCACACATGACAAAGGGCCCATATAGGACTGGCTAGCATATCTCAATTACCACACTAATAAACTAGCCAAAAACCCATGCCTGTGGTCAGACCACAACGTCATAGTATTCTCCATCAGCGATGCAGTCCACTCAAACATCCCACCGCAATTCGCTGAGGCAACACTGTCGAAACATCATCCCAGACAATATGCTTCCCAGTCTACTACCTCTCACTGCCCACCACCTTAATACCAGCTCCATGGTGACACTGTACAACCAAACCCTCCAGGCAGCAATCAACCGAGTTGCTCCACTAGGCATCTGCAAAGCCAAACCTATAGCCCACTTAAACTCCTGATACACCACTAGCCTCAAAGATCTGCGAACCACAAAAAAGAATGGCTGAGCACACAGACACCCACTCACGCAAACAAGTGTGCTTAAACACACGAGCCACAGAATACTAACAAGCCACCATCCAATCGGAAGGCAACTCATACAATGTGAGAATCAAAAATGCTAACTCAGGCACAAGAGAGCTCTTCACCATACTACGCGAGCTTGAATCACCAGCCTCATCCCCTGACCACTGCATCAAAGATCAATCCGGGTGTCTTGACATCCAAAATGCCCTCATCTGCAAAATGTACCCACTCCAATACAAAATCATCACTTAAAAATCCAAACTCACCCCAGCTGCCCAAACCCTAGTCCTACCCCCTACACCACACTCATTCTCTCCTAGACTTGAATTCACCCGTTACCATCGCCAAAACTACTAAAGTCATCGAAGGCCTGAAGCCCACAAGATGTCAAGGAGATATCTGCTCAGCTTCTCTCATCAAAGACTGTGCAGACAAGCTTTCTCCGTTCATCACAGCCTTCATCAACAACTCCTCATCCAGTAATGTTCCAGAAAACCTGAAAGAAGCCTGGGTACCCCCCACTTCTCAAAAAATACACTGGGCCCGAATGTACTCACCAACTACCGCCCTATAACAACGGTACCCTTTCTCCTGAAAATACTTGACAGGGTCACCTACGTGCAAATTCAAAAATATCTGGAAACCCACAACCTCCTTGGCCTCTGCCAATCAGGCTTCTGCCCCGGTCACGGAACGGAAACCGCCCTCTTGGACCTCAAAACCCAAATGGACCAGATTAAGGACAAGGGCAACCTGGCCATTCTCCTCCTACTTTACCTGTCCGCAGCCTTTGACCTGCTAAACCACAAGATACTTTGCCAACACCTTGCCCTAGCTGCTAACTTCTCGGCCAATGCCATAAAATCCTTCCTATCCAACCGAATCATGAGAGTCTTCTCTACATCTGCAGTTTGCACCCCCGTCCTTCCCTTAGCCCCAGTCACCTGTAGAGTTCCCCAAGGCTCCTGTGTCTCGCCAACATTGTATAATGTGTTCACCAATCCACCTTTCGAACTAGACAAATTGGGAGTCACGTATACCAATCATGCAGAAATACTCCTACCCATCACAAGCAACCATGACACAGACTCCAACTTAACAAAATGTACCTTACCATTCAAGCCTGGATGGCACAACATGAGCTCTGTCTTACTGATGAGAAAACTGAACTACTCATCATTGGTAGTCAGCCCAAGCTTAACAACCTACCTCAATCCTTTCAATTCCTTCAGCATTGACAGCAACATTATCAAGGTAGCAAAATAGGTAAAAACATTAGGAGTCTACCTGGACTCCTCGCTCTCCATAACAAGACATGTCAAAGCAATTGCGAAGGCAGCTGTCTACCCTGCCAAACTAATCAATGCCAGCAGACCCTTCTTGACCACTGACAACTGTATCACCCTCGCCAGAGCCCTCATTCTTTTAAGGATTGATTACTGCAACTCCCTCTTTGCAGGCTCCAATGCCCGAAACATCAATAAACTACAAATAGTCCAGATTAATGGAGTAAGAGCTTCACTAACATCCAAAAAAAAGAACACATCTTCAGCCAGACGGAATATCCACTGGCTGCCGTTTCGGAATGCATCACCTTTAAAACATTATCACTAACTCACAAATGCCTGTCCAATAGCGCTTCGATCTATCTAGCCAGACAAATCTCCAAAGCCCAGTCTAACAGACCCACCCAATCAGCCTACTCTTGCCACCTGACCATACCAAGATTGAGACAGCAAAAAGCCGGAGGATGTAGCTTCCCTGTGATTGCGGCAAAACAATGGAACTCCATGCCTCTGGCCCCGAGATCAGACCCCTCTCTTTGGTCCTTCTGCAAAAACCTCAAAATGTGGCTCCTTTCCCACCCATACCATGTACCTATCGCTCCCGCCTACCCCTACCTTGACCTTGACCTTCCTCCAGCTGTAACAACTATGTCCTAACCTGTCCGTATTCGATCCAGTACTTCTCCAGCACATAGTAACCTGATGTAATGTATAACTACCGTAACCTAATGAAAGATGCAACCACTGTTACCAAAGTATGTAATCTACTATGTAAGCAACTCTCGTAACCAACCATCTTATACAAAAATTGCCTACATGCCTCGGTGTGCTCAACAAATGGCATAAATAAATAAATAACACTCTTTTCCAGCGTGAAAGGACTGGCGCTTTTGCTGTAGCCTGCCCAAGGAGCAAACATGTTTTGATAGAGAGCGAGGACTCATCAACCTTCTTCCCAAATAGGTCCAGGCAGACGGAAGGCAGGTCTACGACTCAGGATTGGACATCGGGTCGGAAATATGTGCTCTTTAGCCAACCTTGTCTGAAGGACCGCCCCATTGCCAAGTTGGCAAAATAGAGTGTCAGTGATTTTCACTGAAGCTGTAATGGCATGGTCCGATGCCAATTCCCTCTGGTGGAAAATGTCCATTGCCTCTGTTTCTCGCCGTTAGGCAGAAACTCTAGGATGGGGCCCAGTTTTCACCACAACTCGATGATAGCGTGCGAGAATGGCCATGGTAGTCGTGGCTGTGATGGTAATGATCTTCTTGCCGAAGGAAGAGGCATTTACCTTCCTCATCCGTAGGAACGGAGCAGGAAGATGACGGGTTGGCCAACCTCTTTTCCTGCCAGCAGGTGAGTCCGGTGTAGGTTAAGTGCAGAGGCAGGCGGGGCACTGTCTGGGGCCCTGTATTTTTTGTCAAAACAATTTCAGCGGGATGTGCCAAGGTGATTAGGCCATCCTCCCAGATGTCCTCCAAAAACGGGATGGACATGACAGACTTTCTTCGCCGTTTCCTCTGCTGATATAAAACACTGTCCTTGCGTTGCTTCTAAGAGGCAAGTCCGAACAACTTGGCCGGTCTTGACCCCCACCCAGAGTACATGGAAAGCTCCCACTTCATAAGGAGGCAAACACCTGATTCTACCTTATGAGGTGTCCTGTCGGCTGGGACGAAGTCTTCGAACTCGTCAGTATGGGATGTAGGTGTTGATGCCACGTCATCCTGGTTTTTTGGATCAGTGTCCATCCCTGCCTCGGACAGCTGCTGGGGAATTGGTTGGCATTAAACCCTTCTCGGGGGTTGCAGAGCATTATCTTCCCTGGATCAGCTTTGAACCTGAAGCGGGAAAATGGGAAAACACCCTACCTCCATTCTCATCCAGACCCTGGCCTAGAGGATCACGACCCAAGCACCCCCCGCGAGAGGAGTTCAACCCATTCACTTCCTTATCAGATGACAAGGTACTATGTGTCTGAGGCCCACACGCACGAGGAGCATGGCCAATACCACGCCCCGGTCAAGCCGACGCCTGCGACATGGACCAGCTTGACTAAACAACAACCACAAAACCCATCATCGTTAGAGATGCCATGACGACATAGCCAACGGACGAGAACACATGTGCCACCATGCACACTGATCACTCACACACCAAACCACACGAAGAACATACTCAGTGCTATGACGTAGCGGACTGACACACCCACAGACATGCATCGTTGTTATTTTTCACATAGGCCTCCTACAGCACCGCAGAAATGCAAGATGCCTGAAGAGCTTGTGTATACATGCTTGCAGATGCTTTTTTGCCATCTATCCCCATAAAGACGCCATCTTATACATCTACTGATGTTCGTGACATTCTATCACCGCGTGACTCCATATTATGGATTGTACATCACCACCCAGGACTAGGCCCGAGTAGACCGCAAGCATGAGTCCCCAGACAGGAGCCTCTCAGATGAAAATCTTCCCAAGACAAAAAGGCAAAGCGCTGACCATGCAGAACGAGCCCAATGAGAGCTCACAGCCAAGGCCGCAATGTTGCAACTCACACGCCGTGCTCCGCCGCCAAGCGCTCCTGAAAGCTGAAATACCAATCAAATGATCATAATTCTGCTCCAGCTACGGTCTCTCCACACGTGACCAAGCCGACCTGACAGAATGCCAAGCCCATGAGACAGAGAATAGCTGGGATCCCACGCCTGAGACACAGGTAGCAACAACGAAGCGACGAGTTGGACACCTATACCGGTGGGAAAGGCGTGTTTATCAGCCACTAGCAAGACCTGTCCATTGTCCACCACTAACACATAGTTACACATTGTTGCCATGCCAGTACCAGGCACATTGCAGGCTGGGAACAGCGATGGTCCCAAGCTTGGGGGCTCGCGAGGGAACCAATCAGAATAGGAGGGGCACCGCATTGACGCCATTTTAGTTAGCCAATCACCAAGTGTCCCCTTGTAACTAATTTGTTGTAGCAATTATTAGGGACAGCCCAAGTGTCCCACCTGACCCGTCCTCATCCACTAATATTTCTTTCTATATGTTTCTATACTAACCCTACCACTCGGGGAGCCAACCCGAAGTGGAGTTAGGTTTTGTGACGATTTTCACACTACGGTAAAAATGGCTTGCAAGCCCCACTAAGAGAGAGCGCCTCCCCGGATGCATACGGGCTGAGAACAATCCCTGCAGTTTCTATAATAAACAGCAGTAATTACTTTGCTCTTGCGCGTGTGTCATACTCCTTTTGGGACGCGGGAGGAGTTGGGGCCTCCCCTGCCTCGGAGGTCCGCAGACGGCTCCGTTTGTTGGAAATCACTCCGACAAACCTCTGCAGGAGGCCACTGTGAAGGAACCAGAAACGGTGCCAGGTGCCGTTTGTGCAATGCAGCCACCTGCGCAGTAAGGATTGTTAAAACGTCCACTGACAAGTTCCTTTTTTGGAGTAGTTGGCTGAGCCGGCTGCACCGGAGGCCCACATTCCACGGTAGGGGGAGGGAGCAATAGTAGGAATACTGGCAGCTTTATGATGCCCGCTTAATCACAGGGCGAACTAAGCTGCTTCCCAGGAGGCGATGTCTTGCGTTGCAGGGACCAGGGAGGCGACATAACAGGACCCACATCCCAGTGCTTCGATTCGTCAGAGGAAAACAGACTTGGTTCCACTATGATAGTCCCTTCAGGAAGAGGCCCCACTCCAAGTTCTGAGTACGAAGGCCAAGGCAGCGCAGCTAGCACTGACACCGTGTTGGTGGGGTTGTCAGAAGTGGTTGTAACAATCGGTGAATGTGGTAGTCGTGACCAAGCGGGAAGATATCATTGACAAAGTCTTCATCAACTGGGTAGCCTGCTTGCTCGATGTCGTCAGTCTCGACAGCGAGGCACTCGTGGATAGTGAAACTGGTTTTGGTGTGGACGATCTGGAAGAAGACAATGTTGTCGATGAGGACCTACTTGGAGCCGCATCCAAAGTGATGACGTCACAAAGACAAAGAACGGCCACTACACTTTAGTGGATTTGCCTGAAGGCATCGCCTCCGTAGGTAGAGTGAAAATGCCATGGCTGCTGTTTTCTTTAGAGACCCCGAGGGCACTGACCTTGGGAGATGGCCGGTCTTTGTGAGACGATCGGAGGTCGGAGGTCGTCTCAAGCATCCATGTGCTTCTTCCTGCTGCTGGCGTGGAATTAATGCGACCTATACCTTTTACTAAAAGGTAGTTCGCTGGGCCGTACTGCCCTGTGTAAAGAGGCATGGCTCTGTACAGAAGCAAAGTCAGAGGCCCTTGCCGGCATCCTCGAGCCACGTGACGATATGCTGGCGACGAACCTGAAACATCTTGTTGGAGAAAGACTGGCAGATCTTGCAGTCTTGTCTTATATGATGCAGGTGAAGACAATAAAGAGAGGGGGGTCTTCGTTGTAGACGTTTTTCAGCCCACAGCGAGCACACGCCTTGAACAGGCTCTTCATCATGGACTCGGCCATGAGGTTGGCCCAACTGCGTAGACAATAAAACTAAGATTACCGCTGGCGGGAATGGTCATTGGGCTATGCAGTGTCGCTGTCAGTGCCAGTTGTCAAGGAGTCATCATTAATCACATTTTCAGATTTTAAATGAAGATTACTTGGAGAGAATATTTGAGGACCCCCAACCCAAACGTGCAGTAAACAAATCTGAAGATGGCCGACAGGGGAGGAGCTAGGGAAGGTGTGCCTATTGGCTGTGGGTAGTATAACCCAAAATGACTGTAGGAGAGCACAAAAGTGACTGAAAGTTTCAGTTTAAGTTTAAACTGCTCAAGGTTACCGAGGATTCCCAGCCTGATGACAGGAAATAGTCACAGCATGTGAATCTATGAAAGATATAATGCTGGAGAAACCTAAACAGATATTTAATGTTCAATTATTTAGTTTTTTGTATAGTTCAGTGATGTGGCTCGGTGTATACATTCAGACAGTATGCAGCCACTGCAGAATAATGTTGGGCTTCCAGTAATCAATTTATTCTTGTTACTTTGTAACAGGTGCTGCTATGAAGATGAATTCTCCAAAGGCTGCGAACAAGTGACAATTGAAGTGATCGTTGATGTATAGTCTATTACCATTTGCCAAATTGCTGCTGAGGATTACTTAAATATATATATTTTTTAAAATAATACAGATTAGGCACAATGCCCTTTGTTTAATATTTACATTACACCACTACAACTGGAATTGGAATTATACGAGTTAGACTTCTACCTCTGTGCTACATGGGTCAAACCCCAGGATTGGACGGTAGTGGAGAATATAAATAGCTGCGTGATGCAAGGTGTGGTCTGCTGCAATTAGATGTGGAAGGACCCTGGCTAGATGCCATTTTGTGGAGAGTGAATTATACATTGGTTTGTTAATCTATTCTGTTTTAAGATCCATGGGTTATCGACTTCATTTACGGTTAGTAAAAATATTTCAAAATAAAAATGCTGCTTTTTTTGCTCACAAAGCTACAACTCCCCGGATCAGAATAAGCTTGTGGCTGGAAACGCCCCTTCGGTCGGAATGCGCATTCACTGCACTCCAGATTAGTTCGCTGCCGAACATCCAGTGCATTTCCAAAGAGAGAAGACACTGCCTAGCCATCCAAAACATTTTACTAGTTTATGATCATCACAGCACTTGCTTGAAAATGCTCCCCAGCCATGTGTTTCTGTAGAGCGTTACTATATCATTTCACATCAAAGTCCAGGCAGATAGCTCATAAGTGAAGTGATCCCCTCTGCCATGGGACCCGTCTGCACTACAGATCGACTCTGGCAGGGCCGACTTAGGCCTTCATCCTACTGAAGCCAATACATGGAATACCCTTTAAATCGCATTACGATAGCTATTGACACAGAGCTTAGATGCGTGAGGAATCCAGCATGAAGCTAAAAACAAATACCAGTTGTTACAAAGTGTGCTACATACTCGCCTTACCACCCAGCCTCTGCTATTCTGACCAAGGGCCCATTTCAAGCTCTCTTTCGTTTGTGCCCATTTCTGAGGACATTGCCCTTATCGCTGTGCTTACTTTCCATCCAGTTCCAAGCATGACAGCAAAACAGAGAGGCAATAGAACGCTAAAGGTGTCTCTAAAATTAAGCACTAAACAGCCAGCTCAGTTATACTGCCCTAATGAGGAAAAGGGCCGACGTTAAAACCTATAAGCAGTGTCAAAGTCCTACTTCAAGCTATCGAAAAACAAGCACCTGACCAAAGACCGCAGCAGCAAGTCGCCATCTCACTTTACACTAAACAGCTTCCTGGATGAGCGCCTGCACTCGGGGATTAGCGAACGCTGGTCAAGAGCGTCACAGGTGAAGGGCCTCCGGGGCATCAGCTGACCTTCCAGCCAATTCCATGGCAACTCTCATTCTGGCCCTTTAAGGACTGCTAGGCCCCACATGTTAGATACAGCAAAGTTCTTTTTCAAGCTACGCTCATCCCAACTGTATTAGAGAAGTGTTCACCTCATATGGGGCGCATTTCTAAATACCGAAAACCTGGGCTAAGTGGGCCGGGGCAGAGCCCCGACAGTCCCCAGAAACGGTCCTGGAGTCGCTGTCTGTCCTTCAGTCCCCCACGAGTAGCGCCCAGAGTGCTTGGAGCATGTAAATCGACATGGCATCTAGTTTGAGAAAACGGGCGCCTCCTTAGGGAATACGGGCATCCTAGTCACCCTTCTTTGCACAACAGACTTATCTCGGGCAAGCAGACAGCAGGGGATCCCAAACCCTAAATGAGCATTTAAGAGCCATTAAGCACACTGGGCCAACCGAGGCCATGCAGGTTGGCACAGAGTACAGGTTAGCAGGGCTTCAGGAGGTGTTGCTTGTTTGGGGCCGGTGGCACTTGCCAAAGTTACCTGCCGCCCCCCCCTGTAGTCCACGCTCAGCCCAATTTGACCACACGTCCTTTCCAGGGGTGCCCCCGACCGCCCCCACCCCCACTCTCGATTTTGTATCCCCCCTAAAGCACTGCATACAATGTTGACAGTCCTGGGTGCTTGATAAGGGGTGGGAGGGATGAAGCCACGGAAGAAAAAAAAGCCAACCCCCCCCACACAAAAAAACAAAAACAAAAAAAAAGACATACATGATGTTGAACACACGATTGAAACTTCCGCAAGTGGTTAGGTAAAACGGCCTGAAGGGACCATTGCTTATTTGGAAGTAGATCAGCTGAACCTTACAATACCTTGGGGGTAGAACAAGGAGGTCGAAGGCACTGTTGCCCACAAAAAGGCAGACAGAAAAATAGGATAAAGTGTTGCCAAGAATCTACTGGAAGGTAGGGGACTATAGAAAGAAAGGCACAGTCTTGTCCCATTTACATATGGGCCTGTGCCTGATCAATTTGGGAGACGGGACTGGAATCCGGACTGGACATGTTGATCTAGGCGGGTCAGACCTTCAAGTTCTGTGCAGCTTTGCTGTGCTCAATTTCCTGCCTTACACCCATGCAGACGTTTCAGAAAATAAGGTGGGCCGGAACAATGGCCGATTTCAGCAACGGGAGCCCACGTTCAATCCCCGCCACTGGCAGGTCAGACTGGGGCGTAAAATTGTCTCGGGCACCAGTGAAAAAGTGGCCCACAGTTGCAGATTCATTCCTTTTGGGACAGACAGTTTGAGTCAAAACTACTAGCCACATTGTTATCAAACTGGCCCACATGGGGCAAAAAAGTGGCCCACTTTGACCACACAAACTGGCTCACACTAGCATTTTGTGTTTTTTGGTTCAGGCATTGCCTGGTTGCCCTATAGGCCAGTTCGAGCCTGGCCACATACCTCTCCCGTGAGCTGCCATCTTCTTTTTGGGCTCAGCAAGACAAGAGAATCCTCAACCTCCTAAGAACCACCCACTGGAGCAAGCCTCATCTGCCCTCCCCCAGTCTCCTCCCTCAACAGGTTACAATGGCTGCAGTGAACATAGTAAAAGGACTCAATTGTGAACTCCCTTCACCATTTCCCATGGAGAGCATGGTTGTAGTTTTTTTTAAAAAGGGAAATGGTCATGCGTGGTACACACAAGGCATATTTCCCCTAAAAAACGGCTATTGGCAGCCTGGATTTTTACTTGTGGTGCTAATAGTGTTAATGGCCACACCGGAGGGGGGAGGGGGCTTTGCCAGCTGTCAATGCTACAGGTAGAAAAGCTTCCCAAGAATTCTCCAACTTCATCTTCTGCTGACCATGAAAGGTGCTGGTCGGTCTACTCCCATTCCACTTATGGGAGCTATGACAAGACTGAAATATGCTCAGTGGGTAGTTGCTTGACTCACCTCCAACTGGCTTTGCACTAGTCGGATCAAATTACTGGAACAGGCTCAATGTTGATCAATGCTCCACTGCGTGTCGCCTCCTTGGCAATCAACAGGGATCAAAGTGCCTGCACCTGCATGCCCTGGCAAGAACACAGATGGGAACACCACTTTAAATCACTTGGGGCATATAGGCACGTGTCATTCTCCGTCACGTTGGTGGGTGTGTCGATAGAACACATGCCAACTTTCTCCCCTTAATTTACCCCACCAAATCTGCATTGATGCTTCCCCCTTCTGCGTTCTCCCACCTCCAAATCACCCCCCCCCCCAACCCACACCCCTGGTTCTGCATACACTCTTGGGTAGCAAACTGTATTTCACCATGGTGTGGGGATATTTTTTTTTATATATATATTTTTTGTTTTTGGCTGGACTTTCATAGTGCACCCAGCATGGGGCTCCTTTCCCATGAAAGCATCCAATCAGTCAGTACAGAGTAAGTCTATCGCCTGAATTGATGATGAGGTTTAAAATTAGAAATATATATCATCATCTACAGGGTAGCCATCAATGCTTGGCACCTTCAATCAGGGCTCATTGATCTTTGCCTCCTGGGTTTGCAGAGGTTTCCACTCTGAAAAAGTGAACCGCTTACAAGAGCCCACAACCACTACCAGACATTCTGAAGGAGTTTAACATGAATACATACCAGTGGGGTTCCACAAGCATGGTTTGTAGGGTGAAATATAGCCCCTGAATGCCAGAAATAAAGAGGCCCAAGTGGTTTGTAACCACCCATTAAAGTAAGGACAGCACAGAAATGGTGAGGTCACTATGCTGTTTTACTCAATCCATGGAGAGCTGCACTTTCACTTAGACAACAGTGCGTACGTTATATTCAATGTAATACTAGATTGTGTTCCAGTCATCTAAATTGAAACCAAGCATCTTGCATTTACAAGAAATAGAGTGTCCTTTTTGTTTGTCCTCATCCAAAGGACAATATGCAGAAGTGCTCACTAGACTTTCAGAGTTTGAACAGGGTTCTCTCATATAACTGCTCTATACATATGGACAATCCAGAAGTGACTCTCACATTTTGAAACCGTGCAATTAAATAAGTACATTACTTATGGAAAGGTGCAGGTGCCTTATAAAATGTCATGTAAAATGTGTTGTGTGCATGTTTAAAAGCTATTGCCTGCAGGATTACGAGATGGTCATTTGTCCAAAGATGAAACGTAACCTCCAAGACCTTTCCTCTGCTGTCCTAGAGAGAGGGGCCCGGTTGTCAACCATCAATCAGGGTCATTGCTTAAAAATACAGAAAGAAATAAACTTCTTAGATTTAAACCACAGGGAAGATAGATAAGGCCATGCCTATTCCTTCAGCAGAAGTGACGTTGAGGTCATAATTCTCATAAAATGTTGATTACAACTCTAATGAAGGCCCCCACAGGCCTTGAAGGGGGAGGCGAACATAAACATGAGCCAGCCATGGCTGGTCACATGCTTAAGGTGTAAATGAAACTTGAGAACAAAGGGAAAAGGCTGCAGTTGAATAGAAAAATACATATTGCATAAAAGGTGCGTCATAGATGCCACAACAGTCATTCCACACTTTTATTGAAGGTGGCAGTAACCCCCTTTGAACCATGCTAAAATGATTTTTGTGTGATAACGAAAGGTATTAATGAAAATTTGATTTGGGCCATTCCTTGATTCTGAGAGATTTGAAAGTGGTGTGAGGGTGAAGGAAATAATTAACATGAGAACTCTGAAGTGGTATATTTTTCACTGATACAGCTTGCTGAGTAAATGAATAAAAAATGTATCTCTGCGTAGGAAGGGCATGACAACTTCAGATTAGTATCATCTGATTTGCCTTAAAATGTATTTCCCTAAAATATATGCATACATGTAAAGATTTGAAAAATTAGGGTACTTGCCATGTTCATAGATTTTTAGAGTTTTGAACACGCTGAACATACCTGCCAAATTGGGATGAAGCTTTCTCCTCCCATAGCTTTCCTAACTCACACCCTGGATCTCCTTGTCCCATTAGCACACAGGTGGGTAGAGAAAACCAACCAATCCCTTTTGCGAGAATCATGACAAGTTCGCAATGTCATTTGCCATATAAGTAGACCAATTTGTATTAGAACTGGGCTTTTTCACTTAATCCAGGAAGCAACCTGCTGCTGTACCCTTGCATGAAACATCCAAGCAGAGAGGCCTAAATCTGCATTGGAGCCAGGAACCAGGAGACATAGATTCTGACTGGGACCCCTTGGAGGATTCAAAAGGAGACAATCCTTGACTGACACCCTTGCTGTCCCAGCAGTACTCTGCCATTCCCTGATGCCCATTCCAAGGCCTCTTCTGTAAGTAAACCTGTCCCCAAAGCCATAGATTGTGTAGGCCCTGCATTTTTCAAGTATTGTTCTAGTTATTTCCCTATAGCAAAATATCCTGCTGGTCTGTGTAGATCCTTAGCATATTAAATTTAATTAAAATCAATTGATTCCCATATAGAAAATCACAGGATGCGTTTTGTTGGCATTCGAAACCAGCACGCTCTTAATGTGCGTTTTGAGCCGGTATCGACATAAAGAACTGCCAAAAGAATTAATCCCAAAACCCTGCTTCCACGTCCACGTGAGCATGCAGGGTGGAAACCCAAATTCCCCATAGACTCCCTTCGTTTAAATCAGAAGTGTGAAGCCTGATATTTCTTTGTATGTGGATGGTGCAAAAACGAAATTTCCTGTTTGTTCCCATTGTGCTGTGAACAACCACAAAGCCCTGCATGTTGTTTTTAGGTGTGGTAAAACACATTTTCCCCATTGCTTTTCTTTCCCCTCATATTGCCTCTGATCATAATTCAAAAACAATTTTCCCATTGGGTTCCCACTCTCTGCCACTGGCCTTCAATTCAGAGGGGCCAAGCCTAATTGATCTATCGAGGGTGGGGGTTGCTGGGAAAAAGTATTATAACCAAATTAGCAAGCACTCTGTATCTTGAATTGTTCTTTTCTGTATTGGTTGATGATTTGAAAAGGAAATTGTGATTGCATATCTCATCTCTTTGTTGGTGCCATTAGGAAAGTCATTTTTGTTCTTGTGTTGCCACAGCATTGGTGGCTGATGTTAAGTCTGGTTGTAAAATGTGGGTTAAATAAATTAATATATTCTTACTACACACATCGGCCTGGTTCTTAGTCCATTGTGGCACCGGGTACTTGTTGGGGGTTGGGTGCGAGATGAGTTGGAGGCCTTACCAAACTGAACCTGAATAAAAAAATAAATAATTAAAAAAAAAAAAAAAAAAAAAAAAACACACAAACCATAGTGATTTGTTGTCTGCCACATTCATTGGGGGGAAAGGACCTCCGTGAGTCAAGTGCGACTGCGTAATAAACCGCGACAGGTTACAATAGCCACAGGTGAAAAGACAAAAAAGGATGGTAAAAACCCACAACATGCAGGAGCGCACACAGACTGACACACACATGCAACGGGTGCTTCCGTTGCCAAGTTGAACATACTAGAGAGGTGTTCTTGCTCGAATATTCAAAAGGCTACCTTTCAACTCTGCTTAGTTTAAAGATTATGTAGAGATAAGCACAAACAGTGTGCGACCTAGTAATTGTCTATGTTCACTAAAAGAAATGAAAATAATGTAAATAATACTTCAGTGGAAAAATAAATGTATTGAAAAGACAAAAATGACAAATTAGACCTTTCAAAAGTGAGTGTATTGACATGCAAAGATCATGAAAAAGCAGATGAAGTCTAGACACAAATGTAAAAAAGAAGCAATATCCCACTTAACTAAAGTTAAACTAAAAAGAATGAGACAAATGTATACACACACACACACAATATGAACTAAGACACAGTCCCATCAAACAAATATAGCGATTATCGTACAGTTATGAATTTTCATGTAGTCTCAATCCAAAGAATTAATCTATATAAAACTTCCAAATTACCCAGTATAATCTAAAGCAGCTAGTCCAGATAGTGTATATCCTACATCCATATAAAAAGATTTTAAATTAGAGATGCATTATTTTACTCATCATTTTTGGTAATGGTACAAAAGCCAACACATGTTTCGACTCCCCGGGTCCTTCTCAAAGATTAATTAGTTAGGGCTTGAGTAAACAGGATATATCACCGATTAGCAGACCAAGACTACTATTGTGCATCACGTTAGAAGTCTTATGGTAAAACGCATCTAGGAGCACACTATTTACAGGCACCAATGCCTTCTCCACATTTCTCCGAGCACAGGGAGATGTGGCGTGAGACAGTACGCGTTGGATACTGCAGAGCTTTTTACAGCCTTCTTCCTTGGTTCCATGCTGCGCGTGTGGTTTTTCGAGCACAAAGAAGGGGTTCATAGTGAAGTGTAATGAATTTGGGACCCTTCTGAGAAAATTGTAAAGGCAACCGTGGTGGGACTGGGGTTGGTTCCTGATGAAAGTTAGGCACTATGCAGGCCAAAGAACAGAAACATGTCGAGCAAAAGGGTTTAAAATATATACTTGCCCTCTGCCGTTCGTATTAAATTGCCCCACCAATCAGGGGTCAGGAAACCAGAATATTAATTGTTACATGTGATTTTCACGTATAAATAAACGAAGAATTCACTTTTAAACAAACCTAAAACAACTAAGAACATTTTTTATTTGGGCCCCCGCCCCCCAAGCCATTCTTGTTTCTGTGTTTAAAACCCCACCCCAACACCTCCCCATCCATTTTAACCCCTTACTCCACCACCACATACATTTCAATTCGAAATGTTTCCTTTAATTTTTCATTCGTTAAGTCATTCTTTGTTTTCAATGCGACAACATCACTGTATACCATTTAAATTTGGTTGAAAGATTAATGCATAGTGGATACAGTCACATGGTGGTTGGGTCACGCACAGAAGTGCTGGTGAAATTTTAATTATGGGGATTTACCATCTTACATGTTGGTTTTAAGAGCTTTGATTTTTCATTAAAGTGAATGTTTTTAATATATTGAATTGAGTTTGGTGACTGGCTGTATCCTAGTCTGCTAGAATCACATAATGTTCACATCCCTTTAGTAGAATGCAAATTAAAACATCGAAAGCACAAATTCACCAGAGGTGTCATGGCGACGGGCACTATAAGGACAATTAGGACAATTATAGACAGGGAAGGAATATTAGGTGCTCCTCCAAGGATCACATGGCAAGAGATGAACCAGAGAGGGGTGGCATTAAGTACCAAGGACAAGGGAACCAGTAGAGCAAAAGCAGTTGTTCAATACAAACTAAGGTGCCCTGGACTAGTCTACATGGAACAAAACTCTTGGGACAAGTGGAAATTCTGCTTCTAGAAATTTCCATGAAAAGGATAAATTAAAATGTTAACTATTGCATGCAAATAATGCGCTGGTAATGCCCAGGCTCTCCTGCCACTAGCAGGCTCGCTTCACTCATGCATTCATTTACAGAAGCACCGAGGAACGGTGCCGGGTGGACCCACGCGTGATGTTCTTTTGTCCCCGGTCTGCTTGTATTGCCTAGTTTGCGCAATGGTAGAAGAGAAGCCCAACCTAATCATTAGCAGTCTTTAATAAATGTCGGGTCCCAGTGCTTTGCATAAATTAAAGGCGAATGCAGGAAGGACACAGGGCGGCACTGCATCACGCCAACCCCGAAACACAAGGCAGAGTCGACGACCAGTCATCTGCAGCCAGTAACTTGGGACACGCCCAAGACGTTAGAGTTGGACAAGAGGAAATTAACTTACTTGAATTAACACAATGTTTGGTTGAACATTCCAAAGGACAAATGAACAAAGGGGCCTTGCTCAGAAACCCTGTACCCATCACCCAGTGTGTATCAGTTCTTGTATCACAAGCACAATAGAAGAGGCCAGATGAAACAGTGAGCAGCACAAGGTTAAAAGGGCCTATGCCAGGGGTCTGCAAACTGCAGCACTCCAGATGCTTTGGACTAGAATTCCCAGAATCTCTAGCGGTTGACGATGTTGAGAAGTGCTGATCGGAGTTATAGTCCAAAACAAGTGGTGGGACAAAGGTGTTAACACCCTTGGCCTAGACCTTCTTCAAAGTGATTTGCAATGACCAGAAGGCTGTAGGCAGCACAGCTGTATTTCATTTACGCTCGAGGCACTGGAATGAAGGTTAGGGTGGGTGGGGGAGAACATATGTATGTTGCTCACCACTTCCTCTGATAGAGCTATTTAACCAGAGTGTGAACTCGCAAAAGACAATTATGCATTATGAATTATTGGGAAATATCCAAGAATTTATAATGAAAACAGAATGGGAATACTGACCCATCTGTATGAAGTTGAAAATAAAAATATTTAGCAGAAGGCATGGCACATACAAATCATGAACCTCGAAGACGCAGGATGCCTGGCATAAACTATGGCAAACAAGGCGAGACCCTGAACCAACATAGCATGGAGTCCCACACAGCCTTCGGGAATGCAATCAAATCAATGCAGTTTGTGTAGACTCTAGGGTGCCAATCTACCAGTACATCACCTGTACAGTAAATGTATTACTGTACACTGCAATAATCCACAAATGTCTTGTCTTATTCCACGATTGCACTTATATCCTGTAAGGCACCTGCTACATGTCACCTAGGCACTGCCTCTCAGTTCATGTAACTAAGACACCTTGAAACTGCGACTCGATGCCTCTGGGTTGTAGGCGCTTTACAAATACAAAAAATAAATAAAAATAAACATTATTCCGTCATTGCAATATAAAGAGAAACGTTATCAACTTGCAATTAAAGTACTTAAAAGTAATAAGTAGACTAAGAAAACATGTTAAACAACATTATCGTTATTCTCCTGTATATGTTCACTGCTTAAATAAAGATGCTTTCCTGTATTTTTCGGTAGTAAAAGAATTTATTGTTGCGTTGTGATCACATTTTTTGACCATTTTGCCATCAATTGAAATGTAAAAAGAAAGAAAAAAAAACTTTAACCTATTTTCTGCCAATAAGGACTGCCATTTTTTAAAATCAAGCATAATTTACTAAAACTCCTCTGATAATTCAAAACAGCAAGGGGGAGGGACCAAGATCCTCAGGGCGATCGACATTTGGAAACGCCAATGGTTGATTAGTATGAGAACTATGTTGCAACCAAGTATACAATGTCACCATCTACAAGGCAAAATTCTAGGTTTTGCTATTGCTTATGGTATACCTGTGCATATGCATGATATTCCCATACCGACAACTAGAACAGCCAAAATTAATAGGGGTGCACCCTGGCAGTCACCTGACCTTACTCGGCTCTAATCCAGTCTCCTGACCTTACTCGGCTCCAATCTAGTCCCCCGACCTTACTCGGCTCTAATCCAGTCTCCTCAGTTAATTTGCCTCTAATCCAGTCTCCTCAATTTAATCGCCTCTAATCCAGTCTCCTCAATTTAATCGCCTCTAATCCATTCTCCTCAATTTAATCGCCTCTAATCCAGTCTCCTCAATTTAATCGCCTCTAATCCAGTCTCCTTACTTTACTCGGCTCGAATCCAGTCTCCTGACCTTACTCGGCTCTAATCCAGTCTCCTCAGTTAATTTGCCTCTAATCCAGTCTCCTGAGGTTACTCGGCTCTAATCCAGTCTCCTCAGTTAATTTGCCTCTAATCCGGTCTCCTCAATTTAATCGCCTCTAATCCAGTCTCCTCAATTTAATCACCTCTAATCCAGTCTCCTCAATTTAATCACCTCTAATCCAGTCTCCTCAATTTAATCGCCTCTAATCCAGTCTCCTCAATTTAATCGCCTCTAATCCAGTCTCCTCAATTTAATCGCCTCTAATCCAGTCTCCTGACCTTACTCGGCTCGAATCCAGTCTCCTCAGTTAATTTGCCTCTAATCCAGTCTCCTCAATTTAATCGCCTCTAATCCGGTCTCCTCAATTTAATCGCCTCTACTCCGGTCTCCTCAATTTAATCGCCTCTAATCCATTCTCCTCAATTTAATCGCCTCTAATCCAGTCTCAATTTAATCGCCTCTAATCCGGTCTCCTCAATTTAATCGCCTCTAATCCAGTCTCCTCAATTTAATCGCCTCTAATCCAGTCTCCTCAATTTAATCGCCTCTAATCCAGTCTCAATTTAATCGCCTCTAATCCAGTCTCAATTTAATCGCCTCTAATCCAGTCTCCTCAATTTAATCGCCACTAATCCAGTCTCCTCAATTTAATCGCCTCTAATCCAGTCTCCTTACTTTACTCGGCTCGAATCCAGTCTCCTGACCTTACTCGGCTCTAATCCAGTCTCCTCAGTTAATTTGCCTCTAATCCAGTCTCCTGAGGTTACTCGGCTCTAATCCAGTCTCCTCAGTTAATTTGCCTCTAATCCGGTCTCCTCAATTTAATCGCCTCTAATCCAGTCTCCTCAATTTAATCGCCTCTAATCCAGTCTCCTGAATTTAATCACCTCTAATCCAGTCTCCTCAATTTAATCGCCTCTAATCCAGTCTCCTGACCTTACTCGGCTCGAATCCAGTCTCCTCAGTTAATTTGCCTCCAATCCAGTCTCCTCAATTTAATCGCCTCTAATCCAGTCTCCTCAATTTAATCGCCTCTAATCCAGTCTCCTCAATTTAATCGCCTCTAATCCAGTCGCCTCAATTTAATCGCCTCTAATCCAGTCTCAATTTAATCGCCTCTAATCCAGTCTCCTCAATTTAATCGCCACTAATCCAGTCTCCTCAATTTAATCGCCTCTAATCCAGTCTCCTTACTTTACTCGGCTCGAATCCAGTCTCCTGACCTTACTCGGCTCTAATCCAGTCTCCTCAGTTAATTTGCCTCTAATCCAGTCTCCTGAGGTTACTCGGCTCGAATCCAGTCTCCTGACCTTACTCGGCTCTAATCTAGTCTCCTCAGTTAATTTGCCTCTAATCCAGTCTCCTGAGGTTACTCGGCTCTAATCCAGTCTCCTCAGTTAATTTGCCTCTAATCCAGTCTCCTCAATTTAATCGCCTCTAATCCAGTCTCCTCAATGTAATCACCTCTAATCCAGTCTCCTCAATTTAATCACCTCTAATCCAGTCTCCTCAATTTAATCGCCTCTAATCCAGTCTCCTGACCTTACTCGGCTCGAATCCAGTCTCCTCAGTTAATTTGCCTCCAATCCAGTCTCCTCAATTTAATCGCCTCTAATCCGGTCTCCTCAATTTAATCGCCTCTAATCCAGTCTCCTCAATTTAATCGCCTCTAATCCAGTCTCAATTTAATCGCCTCTAATCCGGTCTCCTCAATTTAATCACCTCTAATCCAGTCTCAATTTAATCGCCTCTAATCCAGTCTCCTCAATTTAATCGCCTCTAATCCAGTCTCAATTTAATCGCCTCTAATCCAGTCTCCTCAATTTAATCGCCTCTAATCCAGTCTCAATTTAATCGCCTCTAATCCAGTCTCAATTTAATCGCCTCTAATCCGGTCTCCTCAATTTAATCGCCTCTAATCCGGTCTCCTCAATTTAATCGCCTCTAATCCAGTCTCCTCAATTTAATCGCCTCTAATCCAGTCTCAATTTAATCGCCTCTAATCCAGTCTCAATTTAATCGCCTCTAATCCGGTCTCCTCAATTTAATCGCCTCTAATCCGGTCTCCTCAATTTAATCGCCTCTAATCCAGTCTCAATTTAATCGCCTCTAATCCAGTCTCCTCAATTTAATCACCTCTTATCCAGTCTCCTCAATTTACTCGCCTCTAATCCAGTCTCCTCAATTTAATCGCCTCTAATTCAGTCTCCTTACTTTACTCGGCTCTAATCCAGTCTCCTGAGGTTACTCGGCTCTAATCCAGTCTCCTGAGGTTACTCGGCTCTAATCCAGTACCCCGACCTTACTCGGCTCTAATCTGGTCTCCTGACCTTACTCGGCTCTAATCTGGTCTCCTGACCTTACTCGCCTCTAATCCAGTCTCCTCAGTTAACTCGCCTCTAATCCAGTCTCGTCAATTTAATTGCCTCTAATCCAGTCTCGTCAATTTAATCGCCTCTAATCCAGTCTCGTCAATTTAATCGCCTCTAATCCAGTCTCCTTACTTTACTCGGCTCTAATCCAGTCTCCTGAGGTTACTCGGCTCTAATCCAGTCTCCTTACTTTACTGGGCTCTAATCCATCTACCATCCTGTTTTAACAGCCCCTCTCTCTTGCCTGGAACTTGAAGATCAGTAACAAAACCAACGTGTACAAATATAGCACCTCTCAACCCGCGCAAAGATGTGTCCACTAACCGGCATATGTTTGCCACTCACCTGGACACGATTTGCCAGTCCTGGACTTTCACATATCCAATTAATGGTTTCTGGGTGTTGTAGTCTTGGTTGGGTTCAATTGGTCTAAACAACAAGAAAGCAAGCAATCAAAGAAACCAAGGTTTGTGAAAGTGTGATCTGGTTGGCATTCATCTAATCACCCTACCCTAAAGAAAGAAGGAAACAAGCCTGACCCCCTCCTCATATACCACCTGTGCCCAATTCCCTTAGCTCCATCTTTAAACCCCTTTCTCACCCATAAAGTCACCGTACCCTTTGCTTGATAAAAAAGAAATCTGAAAAATAAAGCCATTTATATGAACAAGCATCATTTTGACAAGGGATTTCTTGCATATAACCTTTCTCAGCTTCTCATGGTGAATAAACAGCGCAGCAAAATGGCATGACTGGTTAATTTGTTTACAGGGCTGGTCATAGGAATGCATAGGACCCATGTGGCAAAATACAGCAGGTCCCTAATATCATCAGAAGGGATGTCACAGAAATGTACATCACAGGATGTCATCACAAGGTTTGATACACGAGGGCCTTACGACAGTGACATCACAAGGCGTTGGTAGAAGTAAAGAGAAATGACCGCTGTCCAATATCTGGTCACTTGTTAAATATATATAAAGAATTTAAGAGCATCCTGTGGACTGAATCCATTCCAGAACTCCCAATGTTGACATATAATGCACAAGGAGATTACATCATTTGGCCAGGATCACACATTGTGCATAATAAGTGAAACTGTCATTTGAGCACAGTGTGCAATTTAGGCATTCCAGCCCTAGTTGGCACAATTGGGTGTTCGTGTTTGGGCTTTCAGAGCTAAAACAATACTCTGTTTTAGACAGGACTGAAAGGAACACATTCATAATAAACCAACCTGACAACATTTACATTAATGAGCCATGTTGATCAAAAAAATAAAGATAACAAAAACTAAACGATAGTAGCATAATTTTCTCTAACCCTGAATGGAAGACAGGTACCAGCATGAAAAGTAATGTGGGCCTAAACAAAAATCTTATGGGTTGAAAAGCTGTACTTTCACTACATAGACATTCAACGAAAAAAAAACGCATAAGGCCGCTTGTATGTAACCAGTGTTCCACAGCACTGCACGAGGCTTGATTTCTAATCACCCAACACGTGGATTTTTTTGCATGACTTGCTGCAGACAATAGTCTCTCACAAATAATGTGTTAATGTTTGCCCATTATTTGGTCATTGCTGTGTCTCTGGCCACGTACCACTAATCACTTCCCATTTTAAGTTCTCCGCTGATAAAGGAAAACTGATATTTGACAAACTCACACTACAAGACCAGGAGCCCCAGGGCTCTCTCTAGATTTCAGACTCACAAAAAGAAACGGGAGAAGAGCTCTTCCAGTCTGAGCTGAGAGGTTAGTCTCCGCGCACTGGGGAGACTGGGAACAGCGAATCCTGTGACCTTCACACCGCCCTCCCCGAGACACAACCCTGGCTGAAAGCCTTCATGCGATGGCGCTGCGATGTCAAACTCTAGGCACTTCTGGCTCTTTTCATAGGTGTATATGCAATCGCTTAACACAAAGACGACTAAAGGGCTACGTTTGCAAAAGTGGCACAAACAATTTGTAAACACAACTTTTGCAGGCAGGGGCGTAGGAGTCACATAAAATCTGGGCGGGACAGGGGACATCTTCGGGATTTTTCATCTATGAGCTCATGGTAAGAGAGAGGAAATAACAATTACTTCCAGAGGGCCACAGCTAGGACGCCAGCTCGTTAAGAGGCAGATCAACTGTAAGTGGACTCCTGCCAAATAAAGGAGTTGAAGCCTTTTCTGACAACTGCAAGTTGCTACTTTTTTGTGTGGGGCAAGGAGACGTGTGCGTCTCTTGGAATGGAAAAATGGGCGTTTCAAAGAAAGAGGAAGTCTTGTTTGTACCTCTGAGTAAGCCCTGTTATGGGAGTAGAGGGACCAGGTGTGTGATGTTGCTGCTTTGACTGTCTTCCGTAGGGGGTGGGGGTACAGCAAACAAAGAGGATGAGCGATCGCAAGCCCACCCCCTTATAAGCACACCCCAAAGAGCCCCTGTGGCCTTTCTTTGCCTCTCCCATGTCTCACTGCTTGCTTGCTTAATACATACCTCCTTGCTTGAACACTCAACATATTCTCCCTAACACAGCAATGGCAGCTGCAGTCTGTCTTAACTTCTATTTGTTCCGTGTCTTGAATTGGCCTCTTATTTCCACTTTTCTGTCTGCAGGGGAAAGGCATTTGCCTGTCACTGCCATGCTGGTTCTACCTGGCCATAAGAGGACAACAGCTAGCCAATATTGGAAGAACATGGGCATATTATGCCAGAGGCTGGCAACTGCCTTCCTAATGCCTACACAAGAGACACAACTCTAGCCTTTGTTTCTAACATTAATTCATTGGATGAAGAAACGCAAGAGCACACACATTGCTTACAAAGGAAGGGGATGATGTCACACTTGGTTAAGACATTTTGATCACGCCAGGAGCTAATTTCCAGCTGCAATTAAGTGATTACCTTTTAGACTTCAGGCTTTAAATAACGTTAGTATCACCTGGAAAGCAAAGAGGTTGCTCAACAGGGTTCCTGGAGCACGAGGGGTACCCTACTTGTGGGCATGGATGGGTACCCTACTCGTGGGCATGGATGATTGGAGGGCATTCTTGCCCTGTTTTGGAGCCTGGCCCCTACAACCATGAGGGGGGGGGGCTATTACTTTGGTTATACGTACCCTTTGAGGGTGGGCAGACATTGCCTCCTGCTTTAGCCCACTAACAGCTCTGCTTTGCAACTTTATCACACATACCTGTCAGGTGGCATGTAACTCAATGCTACTAATGATATCAGCCTCAGAAGTCTGGAATCCTTTGCCACATCAACTAGGGTACAGGATTGCCACCTGAGACTTACCCATGTTTGAGTCAGCATCTGTCGCCCTGTGGGGAAGACACGCACAGAAAGAGCAGGGCACAGTGCCCTTGTGGGTTTCTCACACTTCTTCCTCTGGGTGGGCACAATTCACTCCGCAGAGAAAGTGGCACATGCTGGGCAACAGTCTCCCACTTTGACAATGTCATCCAAAGAGTGAAATTGGCCATTTGAAATACCTCTGTCGACTTATTATTGCACAATCCACACTGATGGGTTTCAGCACCTGCTTAACGCGAAATGGCAATTAAAGGCATTTGCCAACGCACTCAAGAAGCACAGGACACCCTCTTACCAGTGACATGCCATGCTCACTCATTCTGATCACAAATTGTCATTTATCGGGGGTCATGTTAAACGTATTTATTTGTTACATGTGTAGCATTACGCAAACCCCCCCAAGCATCAAGGCGCAAAGTAAACTGCATGGAGTGGACCACTTGCACTGGCCCACATTTTTACTTTTCCGCCACAAAATGGAAGATTTTGGCATAAAAGGCAGGTGAAATCAAATTGCTTTTCCACTTTGGAAGAGTGTAAATACCTCACGCAATTAGCTTTTGCTGGCGGAATTGACAATGGCTTCCTCTGGACTCTGCCTGCCAGGTTTAATTTCCAAGCAGATCCCATCGGAATCCCTTTCCTTATTTCCAGCATGAGAATCCATGCTGGCAGTAAGGCCGCATTTGTCTGGTGGAGCGGGAAATACATGGGGTCCTGGTGTGTCCACTCGGCTCCCGAACTCCACCCAGAAAATGCATGAGAATCTGGCCAATTAGAAAAAGTGACAGTAATAGTGTTTTCCACCACTTTTTCTGAACCAATTGACCTGGAAAATGCTGTGTTGCATTGGAAGCGGAATGCATTCACTCTGCCTATTATCCCACCGGAAGATTAACCAGATGATGAACACAGGTGTTACATATTCCTGTGCACAATCTGCATTTGGGGAATTAACTAACTGAGCTACCTTACAAATGATATCTCCTCTGGGACTTTACCGTCTTAACCCCTTTACTGCCATGGGTATTTCCCCCCAGTGTCAAGGCCTTTTTTGGTGATTTCGGTATGTCGCCATTCAATCCCTTGTAACTTCTTTGTTACATGAGATATCTCGGCCAAAGCTGGCCCTTTTTTTTCCCACATGTAGGCGGTCGTGACGCCACCCAGGAATCCTAGTTTGCTGTAGGGGGGTGAAAGAAAATAACCAAAAAGGAGAACATTTGGTTTATTTTCAGAAAATGCCAATAAAATATTGTACAAAGTCGACTGTGGTGCTTTCCTTGTAAGAGCTAGGAACAAATGGTTTGCTGTACTGGAGTCAACATTTTCAAGGCTTTCAAGAACAGATTGAGTGGAAACCAAAATAACATATTTTGATATGCTAATCAGCTGTTTTGTGAGAGGTAGGTGATTTTGGCGTTTTTTGTCCAATTGGACATGCGTGGACGGAATGGAAGAACAGGGCATGGAAGAACAGGGCAGGAAAGTTGAATGGGAAGCCAGAAAGGCATACATTTCTGAAAAGTAGACAATATTCCAGGTTTATGAAGGGGTGATTTGCACAGGTCAGGCAACAACTATGTAGGGAAAGATTCCATAGTTTGGGGTGGGGGTAGGGGGAACAAAAAAATAAATAAATAAAATCGGGAAAATTACAGAAAAAAAAAAAAAAAAAACATTTTCCGCACATTTCACTCTGGTCATCCACCGAACCACGCAGCCAACAACACATGGCCTACCTTCCCTCGTTCCCACAGGTTTCCCGATGAAAACGGTACCTCACATGTGTGGGTGCACATACCTGGGTGCAAAGGGAAATGCCTAAAACACTGGTAACCCCAAGTCTTTTCGCACAGCACATTTTCAAGAATGTTGCTCATGTGGACAACCTACAGATTTAGGCCTAGGGCGTCGAAGCCACGAAGGAAAACAGGGAAGCCCATGCATTTCCAAAAAGAGGACACCCATGGGAATCCACAGAGGACTGACTTGCGCGAATCGCCCCAGAATGTATTACCCATAATCCCTGGCAAAATCTGAAATTTGGTGAAGAAACTACAATTTTCAGACATTTCCCTCTTGCCACCCACCGAAACACGCCGCCAACACCATATGTCCTACCTTCCCGCGTTCCCACGGGTGTCCCGATGTAAACGATACCTCACATGGGGGGTGGGGGGGACATCAAGCGCTCCCATTTCAGGGGTTAATTGCTCCTCCAGTCTTTCGGCATCCTCCATTCAGATGTCGAAGTGGGCGGGAACTAAAGGGTATGCCGTTCCCTTAGTTTTCAGAGAGGAATGAAGCACTGGTCCAGGACAGCAGAGAAGAGCACATTTGGGCACTGCTTTTGGTAACAATCCAGGTTTATATCACACTGTGCTTTTAAAAAGAAATAAAATATATATATATATATATATATATATATATACACACACACACACATACACACACCACTTGGACATTACACCCATTGCCAAGCCTGCACACATGTCTAATTTGTAATGATATGTGTTGGTCTTCTGAAATGAAGCATGGATTGCTGCAGTCACCTCTGTCTGTACAGGTAACGGGCAGAGGTGTACAGCTACAGTCCTGGGCATGTCTCTTAAGAGGTGCACATGGTGGGTGATTGGAAAGGCTGCATAAAGATGCATGCTAACAAACTAATGGTGGTCCTTTAAATGCCTTTTCTTTCATTGTGTTTTCGCGGGTCTTGATAGCACTGTTAGAAAACGTAACGGGTGTGTTGGTGAAAAAGGAAAGCAGGGCCCAGGTAGTAGAGCGAACATAGTTTTAATACCCTTTTTTCACACTTCGACCCTTGCCACCATTCTAGTACTTGTGTTGCCCTATTATTGAAGAATAAAAATGCATTCAACTACCAGAAGGCGAAGAAGACAAGAAAAACAAGACTGTGTAAGATGGCCACACATCAGCAAGGCTGGACACCTAGGATCTCTGTACACAGCTCTATTTTAGAAAGGTCAGTAACACGTTTGTAAATGCTATGGCCTACCAAGACAGTAGGTGGGGTATGGCAGTTTCTGGTCCATCTCTCTTGGGTGGGGTGGCTCCCTTCAGCCCCGAGCATGCACTGGGCCCTCTGTACTCACCTGGGTGTGACATGGTGGTGACGCTGCCTCCGGGCTCCGAGTTGAACACCACCACCCCCACAGCGCCCCTGCTGGCCGCCAAAACGATCTTCTCCCGAAACGTGCAGTATCCGCGCTGGATGAGCGCTATCCAAGCACCCTCCGCCGGCGCGGAGAAGTTAGTATTGATGGAGCAGGCCCTGTGTGCCCGGTCATCGGCCACCGCCACCAGCCCCTGAACCCGCATCCGCGGGGAGTCCTGCCCGAACATGCCGAGCTCGCCCACGTCTGAGCGGGTGTGATTGTTTTTGGTGTAGGTACAGTTCACGTAGGCCGTCCACATGGAGGCGTCCGCCAGGGAGCCCGGCGGAGGCGAGGCGGCCAGCAGCAGCAGGAGGAGGGCTGCGGCCCGGTTCCACACCTGCGGCATCCTGTCACACCGCTCTGCCCCTGAGCACAGCCAGGAACCGCGGCACCGGAGCGCGGGCAAACCACCGAGAGTCAACCAGGCACTGAACAAGTGTCCCTCAAAAGCCCCGCTGTCCACAGAACCTGTCTTTCCAGCTCCGCAAAGTCCCCTTGCACTGCCCGGCTTCACCTTTCACTGTGCGGTGTGAACAAGGCGTGGTGCGGCCGCCTTGCCTCAGCAGTCACCTGGCCCCGCGTCCCTCCTCCTCCTCGCTGCATGCACGGGCGGGGGTTGTGCCTAGTACCTGTGGAAGGAGGAGGCGCCCCTGCCTCCAACAGCACAGGTTGCAAGGAATGGGTCGGGAACAGCCACACGCCTGCTGTTTTACTATCAACTTTTTATCCGCGTCGAAACTAAATGGAAACATGCTAGAATAAGTATCTTTTTTTCTCCAGAGAAACTACACTTGACTATTTCCAGCACCTTCCGATTCAATAGAGTTTTTCAATCTCAGTTTAAGGACGTTCTAGGCCTTTTGCAAAAAGTGAAACCCCTCCCGTTGTTTGCCTTGTGCTTGGGGAACAAGTCCTTAAAACAAATTTTATTGTCACTTTTTAAATAATAAGGAACCGCAGACGGCTGCCCCTTCTTAAAAATGAGGTATTGTTAGACAGTTTGTTGAGAGATGAACACATTATCCTCTCGTATGCACCTGTGAGAAATGTCTAAGGTGTGAACATAAAAAAAGGGACCGATTGCTTACTAGAAGTAGCTTTAAAAGATTGAACACAGTGGGACCTAGCATGATTTAAAAAACAGTTTTTTTTACAAAAACACTTTTGTGCTTGCTCCTTTGACAGAACTTTCTTATGCCTTTTAGGAAGCCTCTTGGCACTTGAAAGAAGTTGTATCTTTATAAATGCTATAATAAAACACATCAAATGGCAAGACATAAATAGAATAAAATCCAGATAACCAGGAGAATGCAAGGGTATAAGTGGGGTATTGGGCCCGGCAGAAATTTGGAGCTCTCAAATTTCCCTGGTTCATGCGAAAGACAGACGTCCATTCTGGTTTTTCTCCCATAATTCTGGCACTTGGTAATTTAGTGTTTTCTGTTTAAAATGAAGGACTACAAATCCCACAAGTCAAAGGGGAGAAAAGGGGCCTGTGTGGTTTCCTCGCACATGCAACTGGGAAACTTGAGAGCGCTGCGAACGGTGCTACACACAAACAGGGACCTCATCAGATTATCTTGAGGTCCGCAGTGACAATACCTCAAAATACATGTGCCCACTTCAGAAGAAAGGCCCCCCAACGTCAAAACATCAAGCTGCAGAGCTCTCAGCTTTGCCACTCATGATAGTTATCCAGTGCTGCAAGCTGCAGAGCTCTCAGCTTTCCCCTTGCCACTCATGATAGTTATCCAGTGCTGCAAGCTGCAGAGCTCTCAGCTTTCCCCATGCCACTCATGATAGTTATCCAGTGCTGCAAGCTGCAGAGCTCTCATCTTCCCCCATGCCACGCATGATAGTTATCCAGTGCTGCAAGCTGCAGAGCTCTCATCTTCCCCCATGCCACGCATGATAGTTATCCAGTGCTGCAAGCTGCAGAGCTCTCCAGTGCTGCAAGCTGCAGAGCACAAGCCTGCAAGCTGCAGAGCTCTCAGCTTTCCCCATGCCACTCATGATAGTTATCCAGTGCTGCTTTTCTTGAAATTCTGGTTTTGTTTAGTTTATTTATTTTAAATACATTTAAGACCACAAGTCCCGGAATTCCAAGCAAAAACAGGACTGGGTGACTTTCTAACGCATGGGTTGGTGAAACTTGGGAGTGATGTAGTAGACTCATTGAGAACAAAACATTTAAGAAAGGAATAGTATGTTACAAGGTAAGAATTTTAAGTTCGTCGTAAAATAAAAGTGAACAAGAAGTCCATGAATGCAAAGCGACGTAGGATGAAGAGCCAGGCGTGCCTCAGGGTACCTTACATGACGTGGGACCCTGGGCAGCTATTGATTTGCACACAAACTGTTTTGGAAAGCATTGGGCGTGCATCTGGAATAGTGCACTATAGAACTTAGAGGTGTCTTTTAAACACATTTTTTTATGGTAATTATCAACGGAAAATGGGGCTATGAACCCAATTCCCAAATGTGCTGATTGGAAACTGGGTGTATGAACCCCATTCCCAAATCTCCTGCTCAATGGAAAATGGGAGTGTGAACCCAATTCCCAAATCTCCTGATCAATGGAAACCGGGGGGTCTGAACCCGATTCCCAAATCTCCTGCTCAATGGGAACTGGGGGTCTGAACCTGATTCAAAAATATCATGCTCAATGGAAATGGGGAGGTATGAACCCAATTCCCAAATCTCATGCTCAATGGAAACGGGGGTATGAACCCAATTCCCAAATCTCCTGCTCAATGGAAACTGGGGGTCTGAACCCAATTCCCACATCTCCTGCTCAATAGAAACTGGGGATATGAACTAGATTCCCAAATCTCCTCCTCAATGGAAATGAGTGGGTCTGAATCAGATTCCCAGATCTCCCGCTCAATGCAAATGGAGGGTATGAACCCAAGTCCCATATGTCCTTCCCAATGGAGACTGTGGGTAGTGTGGGGTGCATTTAAAGTCTCCAAACAGAAGTCCCTTTCACACGAATAGCAGGATTTTAAACACCAAAACAAAAAAGGCATGCCCATTGTTTTTATTTTTCAAGTAAAATTAAAGAGCCACGTGGAAAGGGGCCTACCTGTCATTACCAATGTACAAGCAGTATTTTAATTTTGGAAAGGAGGAATCAAAGATCCCTGTCACATGGGAAACAGGATTTTTAAACATTGAAAACAAAAACAGCCTGCACATGTGTGTGAAAATAAAAATAGTTTGAAAAAAAAAGTAAAAGTTAAAAAATATCACTGCTCACAGAAAAATGTCAGGAAAACAAAACATGATGTGCAGGTTGACCGAAAGGAATGTATATTATGTTTCACCTACACAAACCAGTGACATTTGAAGAGCCACTTTGTCTTCATGGAAAATGTCAGCCTAAGGCAGACCCTTTTGCTGGCTGTGGGCAAAACTTCAAAGACATCTCCCACTCCCATCTAATGACCAACCACAATAAAAATGTCATGCTAAAGGCGTGAACATTCAGTGTTCTCCAGACCTGCTTGTTCTGAAATCATGGACTTCAAGAAAAGTCACCATTGGCTGGAGCACAACTAAAATGTGTGAAAATGGGGCACCCACTTCAAACCAACACAAAGGAGACTAATAAACAAATAGCCAGAAGCAGCAGCAGGACCATTTGTCCCACAGGAGGATTCACAATTTATTTAAAAGGACTATTATCATTTAGGCCTTTTTCACAGCCATCATAAGGCAGATGAATGTCATCTATGTACCATTTTTGTATGTCATTTCCAGGTGATTTTGGGATATACAATTCATCTTCCTGTGATTCTAGGAACAGTAAGGGCCAGTTAAACTAGGTTTCTGGCTGATCTGAACATGTTCCAAATGTGAGAGTTGGTGTGCCGGTGGACATTGAAATTAGGGATACGCTTAATAACTTACATATTCATAACTGTTGTGCTTTTTATAGAAATGGCAGAAAGGTGCCACATGGTCATCCTACGTGATACAGATTTGGTATTCGGCTTATCTATTGCCCCATGATTAGTGGAAACAAAAAATATGTTTAGTCTGGCAGTTGCTAGTAAAATTATGAAGCTGTGATACATAACTAGTTTTTTGCAAAACAGTTGAAAGGAGAACAAAGGATGATGACAAATGGGAATTGCCATATGTTGCTCCAGACCCCAAAACCAATCTTGACTTCGAGGCAGAATTTGGGAGGAGAGAGAGGGGTAACTGTCCAATCCTAGTGGCAGGGATTATTGCAGGGTACTTCCCCAAGATTGTAAAATTGATGGTGCCATTGCTGCTATATAAGGGGGGCTGCACTAGGACATGGGTCAGAAAAAGAAGATAGACAGGAGGACAGAGAGAAGAGGCATACCATCATGAAGGCTGCTGAAACTTACCATCTGACAGCTCAAAGGAGACACCAGAGGAGATTACTGAGGGTGCATCTGAGTGGAGCTGTCTATTTCTAGGAAGGCCTCAAAGCTAACTGGTTCCTATTGTAGAGAGCGGGAGGCCATCTTTGAGAGTGGAGTGACCAGACCCATGCCCTATCTTCCAGAGGTTCCTGAGATGTAGCTGGCTTTCCTAAACCTTAAACAGAGGCTTGATATGTAAGTAGAACTTGTGAATAGGCGCGTTACAAATGCCATATCATATCATATCATAACCAAGCCTGGAGAAACCAAAAAGTGGGGGGGGTCTGCTTGTCTTGAATTGTTTCCCTTTATAGTGGGCAGGGGGGCAAAACTGTATAGATCCCTAGCCTATTTAACCAAAAATATTAATTTAATTAATTCCCCATTTGAAAGAACACTACAGGGTGAATTGTGTTAAAATTTGAAATTAACAAAGCTAACTTCCCAGTGTGCGCTGAAAACTACAGCCTGTAAATTAATTGGGCAATCCTTGTTGTCCAGCTGACCCTGACTTTTTTTTTTAAGGAAGAGGGGTGTGTTTGTTCTTAAATCCGTCCAACCTTTTTATCCAGCTTCTCCAACACAGGCCTTTCAGTAAGGCGGGTCTGAAATCCAAAATTCCCCAAAGCATTCCAATTTTTCTGTCTGACTTGCCAACATAGACCAAAGCAAGGGGCGAGGGGTCTGAAAAACAAAGCGATAAATCATACTGTGTTTATTTTAAACCAAAAGTTTGGGCAAAATTATAATTACCATATGTATTTTTACCACTCTTGAAATCCTACTGTGTGATTGTAAAAGAGGGCGGATGTCTGACTGAGTCAAAAACGGGTGACGGTGATTTGGTGTAGAGAGACATAGTCCAAGGACAGAAACAGTTTACAGACACAAGTACAATATTCTATGTAGGGTCTACAGCCTTTCCAAACAACTAATGTACCTGCATACTATTACACCAATAGGTGTGGCATCTTTCAGAGGTTGGTCTGGGGTCAGTACATGCTCAGTGGTCTGTGTGGGAGGTGCCTCTCTGCCGCCTAGCATGGTGTAGCTTGAGTGCGGTTGTGAATAATTCCTCTGGTGGGCTAGCTTCAATGCCAAGGGAGGCGGGAGGAAGACACCGTGGAGAGAGGCTAGTACAATGAAGGAAGGGGCAAGGGGTTGAGTGGGGAGGGAGATCGAAAGGTTCTGGAGAGAGGAGGGATGCACAGCTCGAGAGAGAGCGGTGTAGTTAGCAATGTGGGGGGGAGACCATGGATAATTTTATAGACGAGGAATAGGAACGTGAAGCGAGAGCGATCCAGCACAGTGTTGGTGTGTAAAGATGTGGAAGGAATTGAGTAGGTTGTGGAGGGTAGCGGCCACAAAGCTGAGAGCTCTATCTAGAGGGTAGAAGGATTAGAGTGGGACACCAAGAAGTAGGCTGACCCAGTAGTCCAATCTGCTGAGCACAGGTGTGGGGATAAAGGATCTGGAGCAATGATGGGTGAGTTGGAGGTTGATTTTCCTGAAATTGAGAAAGGTAATCGTAATCGATGCTGCAGTAGCCATGATGAATTGCTGGAGTGTTAGGTCGCTATCAAAAGAAGGTGTCAAGGTTACGAGCCTTGGGTGATGGTGTGAGGGGGTCACATGATCTGGATTTTAAAACAACCGTGCTTTCCAGTTTTGGACTTATATTTTCACTTTCTGTAAATATGAGCTTAAAAATCCCAGCATGCAAGCTTTACTGGCTCAAGGTATCAGGCATGACATGGGGCCACTTAGCAGCTTCGGTTTTTATAAAGGGTGGTTTTCGAAACAGCTGTCCTAGCTGCCATATGACAGATATCAGGGTGAAATCCTCTGCCAGTGCAGCTATTTTTTTTTTAAATCAATAGTATTGAGCAATTTCATGGTTGTAGCTTCCCATTTCCTATTAAGAACTGCCTTCACTAGGACCAGCATGCAAAGCGCTTTTGCTCTAAAGCCAGGCCAGTTTGGGGGTTCTATAGATGACCTGGCACTTATGACTACCCTAATGATGATAAGAGGTACAGCAAGGAGGAGGGTGTACCACAGAGCACATGTTATGGAATCTAATTAAAGCCTCTCCCTTTTATTGCCCTGTTAGGGTCTGGCTGGTAGGATAAATGATTTGGCACAGTTTGACCTACAGGCTCCAAGCAAGAGGGCCGAGATACGTTGTGGAGGGATCATTCATTTACCAAACAACCCTCGAGGATCTGAGGCAAGCGCTCCTTGTGAAAGTAGACACTCCTTTAGCACAGAGTTGTCCAATTGGAGGGCCGGATCCATGTCTGATTTTCATGATACACCTCATTAATATTCTTGAGAAATTTGCATACAATGATTCTAAATGTATGCACATTTTCCCTCATGAGTAGTAATGAGGGAAATCATGAAGACCTGGAGTTGGACAACCCTGCTTTAGCGCTTCCCATTATAAGTGCAGAGCTGTAAGTCCCATGATTCATGAAGCACAGGACTGGATAAGCTGCTCTGGCCTGGCATGAGGCAAAGCTGCACTTAAAGAGGAATGAGACAGAGGCAACACGGGGGAGCACCCAGGAACACGTCTCGATATGAGTCAGTACATAGCAAGCCCCCTATAAATCCAATTAAACAAACAAGAAATATGTTTCTGTTTATTCATCACTCGCAGCTTTTTTTTTTTTTTTTTAACACACACCTATTCTTAAATTAGGAAGATTTTAATGGCCATAAACTTAATCCCGATGCCCCGCATATTAGGAGAGTTTTGATTTCTGCCTGCAGAATGTCAACATCTGGATGAGGGACGCCCTTTGTGCCCTCACAACTTTGACATAGATATCAACAAGTGGCGAGCTCCTCCAAGTATGTATATTCTGCACTTTCCAGGTCTTAAGTTAAAGCGCCTAGATCCCTCTGGGCTTTGTGCGCTATATAAATGAAAAATAAAAAAATAAATACATTGTTAATTGTGAATCAGAGGTGGCGCTATAGACATGCCTGAGAAAAAATATTGCTACATAGTAACAGGCTTGCAACCTTTTCCTTGCACGTGTGGAGGGGCACATATCGTCAGTAGCATGACTAGTGCCACATGTTCGGTGCAGTCTAAATAATTCTCGCAGTCCGATGATTTAAAGCAGCCCCTTCTGCGTCAAACTCCGACGTCTGAAAGGTAGTCAGTCGGCTGATTGCAGCTATTAAACTGCCTGTGTCCATATCCATGCCACAGCGTTTTCACAACCCAAAAGCATCGGTATGGAAGGGAGTGTGCTTAACTGCAGCTATTAAGCTGCTGCTGGTGTACTATAAGCCTCGTGCACAGCCATTTATTTATGTATTTGCATTTATAAAGCGCCCTGGCAGCCCGGGGGCATCCAGGCGCTGTTACAAGAGAGTGACTTAGTTACAGGTTCCGTCATTGCTACTGGTTACAAGAAGGGTAGCAGGTTGGAGCATGTTGCATTGTATATACAAGACAAAGTTAGGTAATCAGTGATGTTAGGTTCCCAATAAGTCAGGAACCTGAGGATATGTAAAGCATGCAAATGAATCGAGTCAATTTAATGAGACGCAGGAGCCGGGGTAGTGAGTTGCTATTTTCTTTATTGTCCGCGCCAGAACTGGCGTCGGAGGCGGTAGCCCCGCCTCTTCCTCTTTCCGTGGCCACGCCACAACTCCCAACACAAACAGAAAGAACGGACACAAACAGAAACTGTGAAATAACGTGTCCATAGAAATAGGACACAACATCTCCCCCCCACTTAAAGAGGGGCGCACCTTGTTACATTTCTTCTATCCATCGAGGAGGTCGACGAATAGTCCTTTTGGACGGGCTCCTCCGGGGTGTTCTCTCCCAGCGCAAAGGGGTGTCGCTGTCACTGTCGTCCGCATCTCGCACTTCCACCTGATACTCTGACTCCACCTCTGAGGATTCCTGGTCAGACCTCGAGTGATCAGTGGTCGGTACGGCGTGTCCCTCAAAGGTCTTGAAAAATGACGAATTTCTCGTGATGGTCCCTGTGGGGCTGGCTGCTGTTATCATGGAGCTATTGACGTGCGTCACTTCTAACGGTTCAGGTCTGAACGCCGGGGTGTCCTTGGTGTTTTGTTCTTGCCTTACCAACACCACGTCGCCCACTTGAATGTGGCAAGGTTTGGCCTGTCTTTTTTGATCAGTGTAAGCTTTTGTTAGTTCTTTGCTCCGTTTGTCTCTTTTGATGGCGTCACCTACGGCTGTTGGCGACGGACGGGCATGGGGATTGTGGGGCAGTTGCGTTCGTATGATGCGCCCGAACATTAGTGTGGACGGACACACCCCTGTGGTGCTGTGTGGAGTGTTCCGGTACTCACGTAGGAGGGTGCAGATGGCCTGCATGAATGACCTATTTGTTATGGAACATATTTGGAGTGTTCTCTTGAGAGAGCTCATGAATTTCTCAGCCATTCCGTTCGCTTGTGGCCACAGCGGTGTGATAGTTCTATGCTGGAAACCAAGGTGTTCCGCGAACATTGCGAAGTCATGTCCACTGAATGGTGGGCCATTGTCTGACTTTACTGTCGATGGTATGCCGTAGTCGGCAAATGTCTTGTCTAGGGCAGGTATAACCGCTTGGGCGCTTGTAGAGTGAATGAGGTGCACCTCAGGGAATCGTGACATTTCGTCCACAATTACCAGCACGTATTTCCCATTTGCCAGGGGTCCAAACATGTCTACAGCCACTCGGTCCCACACTTGCAGAGGCATCTCTGATGGTTGTAGGGGTGCCGGGAATGTTCGGGGGCCCACCGCTTGGCAGGTGAGACAGTTGCCTAGGATTTGTTCTAATTGTTCATCCAGTTTGGGGAACCAGACCTTTGTTCTCAGTTGTCTCTTGGTGGACACTATTCCACGGTGGCCAGCGTGAGCTATGTCCAGTATTTGCTTCTGCAGGCTGGAGGGGATTACAATTCGGTTCTCTTTGAGAAGTAAACCTTCTGGAGAGACTGATAGCGAGTGGCGTATCAGTCTGAAAACGCGAAGTTGAGCCTTTTCTGTTTCAGTTAGTTCCTTGACATGCCACCGGCCCGTTCGCAAACACTCTTTTATGATGGGCATCATCTTATCTGTGGATGTGGCTTCCACGAGTTGGGCAATGGAGACATGCTTAGGGAGTGCATTGTTGACCAGGAAATTAAGGTATTGGTTCGCTTTTGTGGATTGTCGTTCCACTTGAGCTGGTAGCGGGTATCTGGAGAGAAAATCGGCGGGGTTGTTCTCTTTCCCTGGGCGATGTATAATTTTGAAGGAATACTCTTGCAAGCGTAGACCCCATCTGGCAATTCGGGGTGGCATTTTGGCAGTGGGCTTGCCATATATCGTGGTTAGTGCTTGGTGGTCGGTCACGACGGTGAATGGGCGGCCATATAAGAAGAGATGGTAATGCTCACACGCCCATACGACTGCGAGACTTTCCTTTTCGGGTTGCGAGTATGCGCATTCTGTCTTTGATAGACTCCGACTGGCATAGGCTACTATGCGCTTGGGTGCATTGGGTGGCGCTCCCGGTCTGGATTGAGCTAGAATGGCGCCCAGGCCTACGGGACTGGCATCTACGGTGAGTTCCGTGTCGTAGTCAGGGTCGTAATAAGCCATGCAGGACGCTGATGATATGCGTCGTTTAATTTCCTGAAATGCTTTTTCGCACTCGGTTGTCCAGTCAAATTCCTGGTCCTTCCCGGTGAGGACTCTTAGCGGGGTGCTCACTGACGCAAAGTCTTGAATGTATCTCGTGCAATAACTTGCCATGCCCAGGAATGATCGTATGCCCGATGATGAAGTGGGAGTGGGGGCATCCACCAGGGCTTGCACCTTTTCAGGATCTGGACGCATGCCCTTGTTTGAAAATATGTGTCCAAAGAACTTGAGTGTGGTCTTGTTGATTTCACACTTTTCTGGGTTGAGCGTGAGGTTGGCATTTTCCAGCGCCATGCAGACCCTACGTAGCGTGTCATCGTGGCTTTCTTGGGATGTGCCGAAGATAAGAATATCATCACTGTAATTCAAACAATGCGGGATGTGTTTAATTATTTGGTGTATCTCATTCTGAAAAATCTCGGCCGCGGATGACACACCGAAGCTTAGTCTCTTGTATCTGAAGAGCCCTAGGTGGGTTGAGAATGTGGTTATATATCGAGAAGACGGGTGAAGTTCGAGTTGGTGGTAGCCCTTGTTCAGGTCTAGCTTCGAGAAGATGGTGGCCCCATGTAGAAGGTGTATCATGTCGGTCATACGTGGAGCCAGATGTCGCTCTCTTTCGATGGCCACATTTGGAGCACGCATGTCTACGCAGATGCGTATCTTGGATGTGCCATCTTTCTTGGGTACCGGTACTATTGGTGAGACCCATGGAGTCGGGCCTGACGCTGGTTCGATTATGCCTTGTTGTAGTAATGAATGGATCTCGTCTTCAACTTGCCGTTGTATATTGAGGGGGATGCCCCGATAGTGTTGGGCAATAGGTTTCACCTGCTGATTAATGTGCAGTTTGATCTGTTTGTCTTCTAAACACCCTAGTCCTCTGAAAAGTGTCGGAAATACCTTTTGTATCATGTCTTTGGCGCTGGAGGTGTATGCAGACATGATCTGATACATGATGCTGATGAGGCCCATTTGTATCGCTGTGCGGAAGCTTAGGATGCTTCCTCCCGGGACTTCACCTCTGATTACATATATTTTTACTTTCTGGCTCTGCTCCTTGTAGTTGCAGTGTGCGTTGAACATCCCAATACAGTCTAGCGGTCTGTTGGACCCGTAGGGGTATATGAGCGTGTCGGCCTTCTTTAAGTCTTTCTTGACTTCCAACGATTTGTATATTATGTCATTGATGACATTCACAGTGGCGCCTGTGTCTATCAAGAATTCTAGATTTTGGCCATTCAGTTGGAGTAGGAGGGTCGGACTGTATTCAGTCGCTGTGGCATTTCCAATGGCATGCACGTATGCCCGCTTTCTTTCTCCACTGGATGAAGATGATCTGATTGCCTGTCTGTCCTGAGGCGAGTCATTCACATATCTAATCCTATGTCTTGGTCTGCGGTGCGGGGAGTGGCGTCTGCTCTCTCGGTGGTTGGACATTTCTCTCTCTCTCCTCTCTTCTCGCCTCCTCGATGAAGGCGCTTGTTCTTTGGCTGAGCTGTGAGAGCGCCTCCTTCCATGCGTGGAGCGTCGATGAGAGTTTCTGAGCGGGCTTTCCCGCCTAGAGCGTCCACCTTCTTGATGTCCGGCTTCCCTGTTGCTTCCTGAGTTCTGGAGGAATTTGATGTTCTTGCAGACAGATTGGAAATGATTGTCTCCCCCGCATTTATCACACTGATGTCCAATCGCAGGGCATGGACCAACATGAGGAAAACGGAAACCGCATCGGTAGCACTTCTTTGGTTCCGACGGGCTGCCAGGCGTGCGGATGGGGCAGAGAGAGGCTGATTTGGCATTCTGCTTGATGGAAATCTTGCCTAGGGACTCTTTTTGTAGTGTTAGTGCAGCGTCTGCTCTTGCAATTTGAAGGATCTCTTCTAGCGTTCTGCTTTTTTGCAACAATTTTCTGCGAAAGTCAGGGGACCCGCACCCTGCGATGGCTTGAGATTTTAGTGCCTCTTCAGTGGAATATTTGTCAAAATCGCAGTACTTGGCTCTTTTTCTTAGCCTCATAATGAAGTTGTCCATGCTTTCATCATTGTCTTGCGTTGTTGTGTGGAACACATGTCTCTCGTAGTCAACGTTCCGTAAGGGTGCGAAATAAGCATTCAATGAGTCAATAATGCCTTGAAAAGAGTTAGTGTTGTCTTCGGGCATTTCGAACACGATGTCCCTCACCACGGGACCCAAAGAGTGAAGCAGGATGCCTCTTAACCGGCGCTCTTCTCGCACGCCCGAGGCATCAATGTAGATGTGGAGTTCTTTCAGCCATCGAGCCCATCTGGGTGCCAGGCTGTTGGTGTCCGTCATATCGAAATGAGGGACCGCTTGTAGCTGCAGGGATTCGGAGGAGTTGTCCTCTCCAGTGCTGGCTGCTCTCGGAGTGGAGCTGGCTTGGGGGCTCTGTAAGCCACTGTCAATATTGTCTGCTGACATGCTGGTGGACATGGCTGGGCTGCGCTGCTGTGGCACTCTACTCACTGTGGTGTCATGTGTTGAAGGTCCCTCACCACTTCTTTCACCAGCGCGGCCCCGCCCGCTGAACGTGGGGGCTAGCGGCGATTTGGGTTGCATGAGGGCATCACGAGTAGCAGGTGGCCCTTATTCACTGGGCTGCAACACTTCCCTCCTGGTGCGTGTGTGAGAGCTGCAGGGTTTCCTTTCCCCTTCCACTGCGGCACGCAAGCAAAACGAAAACGGTCGTGCCCGGGGCAGCAACGTTGAATTTTTATGGTCCACACGCGACTCCGGAAGCTGCCTGCGGGTGGGCGTGGGCGGGTTGACGTTGTGCTGCAGGCCGAAAGCAGCGGCGTTGCTCCGCGGCCCATGCGCGACTTTGAAGTTGCCTGCGGGCGGGCGTGGGCGGGCCGGCGACGTGCAACAGATTTGGAGGCAGCGGCATTGCTCCGCGGCCCACACGCGACGCTGGAGTTGCCGGCAGGCGGGCGTGAGTAGGACGTCCTCGTCGCCAATGTTAGGTTCCCAATAAGTCAGGAACCTGAGGATATGTAAAGCATGCAAATGAATCGAGTCAATTTAATGAGACGCAGGAGCCGGGGTAGTGAGTTGCTATTTTCTTTATTGTCCGCGCCAGAACTGGCGTCGGAGGCGGTAGCCCCGCCTCTTCCTCTTTCCGTGGCCACGCCACAACTCCCAACACAAACAGAAAGAACGGACACAAACAGAAACTGTGAAATAACGTGTCCATAGAAATAGGACACAACAAGTGAATACATGACGGACAATTGAACGCATTTGGAGCCCAGTGGGTAGCTACTGGGAGATTTCGGATGAACAGTCGTGTTTTGAATTCTTTACGGAAGGTTAAGTGGGATGAGGTCCCTCTTAGGTTGGGTGGAAGGGAATTCCGCTGAGTTGCAGCGATGAAGGGGAAACTGGAGCCTCCCACCATGCCTTAAATCACTTGCTTCATTAGTAATGCAACATCCCAGCACGCATGCCTGAATTAAAGTACTTCGCTTGAGCCATTGTTTTACTTCCGTAATATAGATATTAGCAGTAACATTAAATATCCGAGTTGTAATGTTAAAAGGGTATGAGCGTGGCAACATGACTGCCGATAGAAGCCTTTGGCTTTGCCAAACTTGTTCATTTTTAGATCAGGGAAACGTGCAGCTTCTTATTTTGCTCAGATAAGAGGCCCTAGTGCTGGCGGAATATCTAATGTTAGGGGAAGGAACTTCCTCTGCTATCTCCTTTATGTAACACCGCCTCGGTAATTATAATGCCATTTAGGTAGCCAATTACCTGATTTGAATGTGGTATGTGCGACTGCATGCAAACACAGATAAGACCCATTACACAATGTAATGATCCTTCCAGCCCTGTCCTTCCTTGCCTTCTGTCACAGATAAGCTTGAAGGGAATGATAGCATATCACTTATGTCGATGACATGTTCAGGTCGCTGCTGGCGTATCGCATGGCTCCTTATGTAACCCGCTGGTAAGAGTGCCGGGAAATCAGTTAATACCTATGTTCGCCCAGATGAGTGCTTTGGTGCGGCAGGAGAGAGGGTGGAACGGGAAGGGGCAACATGAAATGGTTGTCTTCTGGGGTTACATGTCTTTATATCAAAGTCATTTATAACGAATACCCATATACCAAATCTTTTATCTTAATTTTTTAGAGTGAATGCATTTTTTTGTGGGGGAGGGGGAGGTACCCCTAGAGGGGTGTACCCCTCGGGGTTCCCCTCCCAAACCCCCGTTCTCAACCCCTAAAAATCCATCCCAACACTTCCCAAAAAATATTTAACCCTTTACCCGACACTAAATACATTCATTATAAAGGTTTTCAATATAAAATATTTGATATATGGCCATTCAATATAAAGGATTCGATATAAACACTGTATACCGTCATCTGGGTATTTTCGTTGGTTTATATTTTAACACAGTATGTGAACAAAAGCTTCTGAATTTAAAGAGAAACTAGCACGGCCCCCATTAAGAGCTGGCAGTAACGGCAAGGATAGGGAGTATTTCGAAATGCCGCCTGTTTTTACCGCCTATCCAATTATGAGACAGACTATTTTGCTCAAGTGGTAGTTCTAGGTGTAGCATATAAGGCAAAAACCTCCTGATTATGAGGACAAATACCTCATGAAAAAATCATCACGTTTTAACCTCCAACAAAAGGTGGCGTTCAAAATGAAGTCCTGCATTACGAGTTCAGTGGTAATGGTAAAAAGTGGGAGTAATAGAATTACTGCTACTTTTTACCCTTCTTCGGAATTACAGGTCACAGAACCTGTCTCTAATTCTGCCGGTGCTAATTCAGCAGGCAGATTTACCGGCAGCCAAATTAACGCCAATAAACCGGCAGTAGTTCCACCAGTGCTAATTGCGTAGGAGGAATTACCCCCTAAAAAAGACAGTCGAAAATCTACTGTATTACAAGCTGAAATACCGCTGAAACATTGTCAAAAGAGTAAATTCCCCAATAAACACAGTGCCAATAACAGGTGGAGGTCAAAGTAAACCAGTGATGAAAATGAATCCAGAGGTGCCAATAATTGCTACCAAAAGTGTACTTAATGCCCACACTTACCTCAAACACACTTCCAAGCAATGTGCAGCCACAAGCAGACATGAACTATGGCCTTCACAACCTGGGACTGTTCCTTGAGCTCCAGCGGCATGCAAGACCACAGCAGGCAAGGATACAGGTACCCCAAAAGTGGAAGAAATGTGTGTTGCGAAGCCGCCCATAGTTGGTGTCCGTCTTTCCCCCTGGTCACTGACTAACAAACAATTAGTCCCACTGCATCATCTGAACCAGCAGACCATTGCAGACCTTCTGACCCTGAGTGGGGCAGAACTTCAGAGCACCAGAACCTTCAGAACAGCCATCCTACTCGTCCTCAAGCTGCCGTCTGTCCTCCACTTCTGTGCCACGGGTGCATTCCAACACACTGTCCAGATGCTGAATGGCATGACCCATCCAACATTCCCCAAAGTGCTGGAGCAGGTGTGGATGCGCTCATGAGGCATGCCCATCAGCACATCTGCCTGCCCACCACCCAGGCTCAGGTGCATACTGCAAAGGCATGGCTGTATGCCATCGTCCAGTTTGCCAATGTCATAGCAATCCTGCACGGCACACATGTGGCATTGGTGCCCCCAGGCAGTGGAGCCGGTATATCGGAGCCGCAAACAGTATCATTCCGTTAACATTCAGATGACAAGTGATGCAGAACTCACCATCAGCCATAGGTGTGCCTGATTTCCAGGTTTCACCCATGATGCCATGGTCCAGAGGAACAGCACCCTACCAGCTTACATGAACACACAGAGAGAACAGCGTACCTGGCTTTTGGGTAAGTAGTCAAACCGACAATTAATCAGCACAGAGGCACACATGAAGACAGGTAAGAGAACTAATGTGACCAAACTACAAGTTCCATAATTCCTAGTCCAAGATGCATGAAATAGGCTGTGGCCAATTATCCATCTTCCTCTGGGCACAGTGTGACCTGAGCAAACTGTATAGGCTATTCTGGTGTGCTTGAAAGCAGGCACATGACCCCTTGCATCAATCAAGGTCCCTGTCAAATCCTACAAGCCATTCCCAGCCAATGCAAGGGCACAGGCCAGAAAATGGTCATAGTATCACATTTGGGGGTGATCCCCAAACAGACATAAACCCATGCGCAACGATGCAGAATACAATGCCCTCTTCTGCATGAGCCCAATCAAAGCCACAGACCACCCAAGTGATGTACAAGTGTCATTCAACAATATTTAGGAGCACACAAAGGCACCAGCAAAATAGTAATAGCAACAAGCACTTTGACAAGCAACAATCACGTTGAACACTGTCCTTACTACCTGTTGTAGGTGACTTAGGCTATCCTCAGTTAACGTGGGTGATGACACCTGTCAGGAACCCTGATACCCGCAGGAGGTAGCCTATGAGATAACCAGAGGACCAGAACATGCATTGAGTGCACATTTGGACTACTGAAGGGAAGGTTTAGGAGCTTTAAGATTAGGACAAAGCACCCCCTGGCTCTGATGATGAAGATGGTACAGGGGACAACAGGGCACCTCAGGATAGACGCAGTGGGGTTGCTGTGTCCCGCATACATGACATGGGGAACACAGCAACCTATTTGTGCATCAAATGTTCAAAGTACATCTCCCAGAACCGAGCAAGTAGTGTTTTCCTTAAATAGACTCTCATTCAAAGCACTGGATTTACTTGTGCTTTGTATGCACTCTATTTAAGGAAACTGGAATATCCTAGCGTGGATAGGTCCCTGGGCGCTATTGGCCATGGCCAACAGGATGTGACTAAAGGAGACCTGTGCCCAACGCACAGCGCCAAAACAGCCGGCACAGAAAGGACTGCACCTAAAGAGGCCGTACCACTTAAGGAGACCCCTGTGCTAGACCATCCCTAATGATAATAATAATGATGAGCTGGCCATGGCGGGATTCCTGGGGCTGTACCAGTTGACTGAGTTGATAGGCCAGAACGAAGCAAGGGACTTCACAAGAGCTTGTACTTGTTACAGCCTGGTATGGCCAGCATATCATACCGTTATCACCATTGGCACCCTGGCATAATGTCTGGAGTGCTAATAATTGGTTGTTTTGGTTCTATGCCTCATTGCCGCCCGTTTGAGGCTATATCCACAAAAGGGCAATAGTTCTACTCTGATTTGAAGCTGAAATCAAGGGCCATTTCGTTTTTTTATCCCCCTAACCACCGCTTGGAGTATTCTTCCCTCCCGCCACATCTTCTCCCACACTAGCAGAATTATGTTTTAATCGAACACATCATTTTGCTCCCCGTCCTTGCGCCAACAATTGCGCCCTGCCCCCTCATACAACACACACATATGCATATATACATACATCACAATTTTTCAGCATTGGTTTACTTAAGGGAAATAATAGTCCTGATTTCCAATTATTTTGACGCCTACCATTGGTTGCCTTATGGTGACCTGTTTAATCAGAACCCAGGCATCCGTGCCATCTAATGTGGGAGGGTCGTGTCATACAGCATCTGTGATTACGTGGGGGGGTGGTTCAATAGTCAACCATATTGAAACTGACACTTGCCGGCATGTTGCGTGCACTGAACACACTTCTCTTCGGACAGCCAGCAGGCACAATTACTGCCTTGCCCCACTAGTACCTGCGAGTCCACTTCTCCCTGAATGTGGTCCCAAGCAGTGGGGTAACATAGAATTTGAGGGCCCCCGTGTGAGCCATACTGAGGGGGCCCCCCAACGTGGCAACAAATCACGGGTTGTGCCACACTCTGGGTCGGCCTAGATTATCACGCTTGCACAATACGCACAAAGGTTCTGCTGAAGGAGTATGCTGGACACTGCAATAGGAGAAAGATACACATATGTGTTCTAATGCAACATACAGCACACTTTCTGAGAAGAATTGGCTTGTAGGGTAACATCAATCCAATACATGCAAGTCACCAACAGTGCACAGGAACATTAATGCTTTGCTATTAAATATGCCATGCCACATTGAAAAAATGTCTAACTGGCTGCACAATGAAGACCAGTGTAAACACATAATAACATTACAGTAAAGCATGCCAGGCCACATTTAGACATACATAGACTGGTTGCACCAAAATGCCAGCCAAAGCAATAGCACTCATCAAGAAGAGAGCACATATTCAACCCAGCATCTCTGCGGCCTCTAACAACACGGCTGAACTGCAAGGAACTGGTCAATCTTGTTGCGGTCTCTAACTCTCCTGTTCCCTCTCAGGCCCTCTGTACGCTCTCGCCTCTCAATTCTCAGCTAAAACTCGGGACATCCTGTCCTCTATCTCCTCTTCCTCTCCCTCTTCCTCTCTCTGCCCCCATTTGGCCATCTCTATCTCTCCTCCTCCTTTTTCCTCTTTCTCTCTGACAACACCTGACCAGGTTTCTAGACAAGTCTGATCCATGAAAGTGTCATCCAAACTGGTGCTCCCTTGCTCCTCTGGAACCTTCAAGGACCATATTGACACTCTCCCTCCAGCCTTGGCCGATTTCTGTAATCACTTTTTCACCACTGGAACGTTCCCCTCTCCCCTTAAGCACTCCCTGGTGCACCTACTCCTCAAGAAGCTGTCCCCCAATCCTACCTGCCCGGCAAACTATTACCCAATCTCCATCACCCCTTTCCTGGGCAAGCGCTTGGAAAAGCTGGCCATCTCCCAGCTTACTCTCCACACTGAATTTGTTGGTTGTCTCGATGATCATCATTCTGGCTTCAGAGCTGCCAGAGGCACGGAAACTGCTCTCCTGAATACCCGTGAAGATCTGCTCTCTATCCTTGATTCCAATATTCCTTCTGTCCTCATCCTCCTTGATCTTTCCTCTGCTTTTGACATGGTCATCCATGCCATCCTGATCAAATGATTTTGTGAGAACCTGGGCATTACGGATCAGGCACTGGAGTGGCTGACCTCCTTCCTCTTTGACTGCCCCTCTCAGGTCCAACTTGGTCTCTTTCTCTCCGCCACCTCTCTCTCTACCTGTGGCGTTCCCCAGGGCTCTATCATCTCGCTCCCTGGCTTTTCAACCCTTTGGCCCACCTGATCTCTACGTTCTCCTCTAACTTTCAGGGTTGTGGATGACACTCCGCTTTCCTTCAGGCTCCTCTCCTCTCTCGTTCATTCCTGTCTATCTTCGATTCAGGATTGGTGCGCCTCCAATGATCTCTGCCTTAATGCCAGTAAGTTGTAGATCCTTCTCATTGGGACCCCTGCTTTCCCTCTCTCACTCTGGCCACCCGTCCTGGGCCCTCTTCCTTAGCCTTCCTGTGGGATGTCTCAACCCACTCATACAAGCCCTGCAACATCACTAGGCATTGCTGGCAGCAGAAACATCATAATGGCCACTGGAAAGCATGTTGCTCGCTAGAAATCACCAGAAAATGCGCAGTGAAAACCTGAAAAACAGGCCACCATCCACTTTTGCCTATCTTAGTGAGCACAGGAGACCACTGCCGAAAACCACCATTGGCAACCCACAAAGTAGCCTGAAACTACTTGGAAATAGCAATGCTGATTGCAAAAGAAACAGAGCTAGTTTCCAAAAAAATCTGTTTCTTGATTGTCAAAAATTGCTAAAATCATGGCTCACAAAACCACCAAAAAGATCCGACCTTATTGTTGGGTGTTCCACATTACTCTACTGCAAGAATCCACATCAATACAATATCAGCAAAGAATCATATGCTATTAGAGCAAAATCCCCTTTTAAAAATACTGATGGAAAGAAGGCTGTCAAAAATGGGTGTAGTACCATTGCTCACCTCTACCAGAAAGCCGGCGTTTTAAAACCAGTTCTAAGTAAAGTTGAACATGGAACCCCAAACTATGCCAAAGAAAGACTTGCTAAGGGGTGGAGACAATTTAAAACTATATTCTGAAATGACTTGAAGGAAGCAATTGTTTAATGTATGTATTAAAAATGTGGGTTATATTGTAAGAAAAGACAAATTGTAGACATTGGTTGCAGAGATAAAAAGTTTCCCACACTGGGATCAAACAGATTCCACACCTTTTCCCTGGACAAAAGAAGCTTCCTTCTGCCCTTGGCCAAGAGATTGACCGACTGGTGTGAACAGGAACTAGCCAAGGAACCCTGGCATGTTGCTCTCAGTCAAGACAATGGATTCTTTGGGATGAATAGGAATATGCTGATTTGGGTGTGACTGGTCAACAACTGCTCTGGGAGAGACAGGACATGTGACCCTCTGGGTCAGCCAGCTCTGGGGGCGGGGACAAACCATTGTGGATTCAGGTAGCCCAGCAAACATATGTTTGATAAAATTAAGTATAACAAAGTGTACCAAGCTGCCAAAAATATGAAACTTTGGGATTCTTAAAATGAAAAATTCACTCACAATTTAAGACTAAGCTGGACGCTGTCTGATGTTCTCAGACCAAACCCCAGAATTTATTCATATTGTAGCTGCAGTGTTGTTGCTATGAATGCAAGAACTTACAGTAATATGCCCAGAGAGGAGCTGCATGCATGTGTAAAATTTGGTGCAGAACCAATATTGGGAAACCCACCAAAAGCGCAAATAAGTTGTAATTTCTGAACTCAAGCTCTTAGGAAGATCAGAGTTGGACAATAATGTACCTTAAGTAATTTTTGATGTGTATATGTATTATGAACAAGTTGTGCACCTTGGAAATATGTTTGTCATGAAAAATTGATTTTCTAAGTAAAAGCAAAGGGTAGTTTCTTCCCTAGATGGTAAATGGCAGCATCATGATGACACCTCATGACACGCTGATCCTTTCTCCAGTCAGATGACAGAGAATTCTCTAACCTATCAAATCCTTAGAGGGTTGGGCATAGAGAATCAGCCTACCCACCCACTTTGGAAACACATACATAGTGTAATGCTCACCTGATTCTCGCAGAGGCGCCGGTCTTGACTGGGCGACTACCGTATCTTCAAAGGTGATGTGCAGCACCCGGTTGGCTCTTTGGGCTGGACCTCTGTGCCCTGTATGCCTGACGTGCAGAGTAAGATGTCTGCAGATAGAAAATACGGGGTTAATGAACTGGGGTTATTGGGGTGTCCCTATCTTTTTCCCCTTCTCCTCTCCCGTAGACCCCCACAGGTTAACGCTCTCACCTTAGGTAAGTGAATGCCGAGCTCTCCATCTGCCTCGGGGCAGGGTGCTGTAACCAGTTTCTTCACTGGATAGGTAGCGCAGGCCTCTTGACTTCAGAGGACTGCTGTCCGTCGTTTACTGCACGAACGGTAAGTTTCGAGTAACTCAAATGTCTTTAAAGTCTTTAATAATGATGTCTCTTGTTTTGCAGGGTTCCGGCGATGGCGGATGACGGGCTGAAGTGAGTTGAAGATGGAGCCTGTGTTATGGATAGAAGCGCCTGGAAGCACGTAAGTAAGCGCTTGTTGCCAGCTTCACGATGCGCTCTAACTGTCTTTTTATTTTGCAGGTACAAGTTCGGAGCGGCTGCAGGGTGCCGGGATACCCACTGGGTTAGATGTGGAAAGGAGTAATGGCACGTGAGTATTAAAGTTCCCCAATGTCTTTAAACGCACCTTGTTTTGTCTTTCAGATGCGGGATGCAGCGCCGACGGCCTCCGGAGCGTGCGAAGAGTTGGTAAGCTTTTGTCTTTCAGATGCCGGAATGCAGTGTGAAGACCTCCGGAGCGCACGAAGATTAGGTAAGCCTTTGCCTTTCAGATGCCGGAATGCTAACCTGTTCTTTCTTGTCTTTATAGGTGTTGCTGAAGACTGGATTCAGGATGGTAAGCCTTTTTCCTTAGGCCCAGGACCGGATGCAGAAGACACGATGAGCGTTCTGCTGCAGAGGGTGCAGAATAACGCAAAGCAAGATTCATCCACCGGGTGTGGTTTAAATAGCCTCCTGTAGTGCTTAGGTGTCTCCTTCCACAGCCACGCCTAAGTAAGAAAAGAGTTCCTGGTAAGAAAAGAGTTCCTGCCTTCCAGAAGAGTTCCAGTGTTCTGAATCTAGGGAGTGGCTCCAGCCCCACCCAACAGGAAAAGTAGTTCCAAACAGAAGAGGATCAGAGGCTCAACTGGCAGGCAAGTAAGCAGCATGGTCTGCTGCAGGTAAGTCCACCCAAGCATTATGAGCCCGGCGCTTCCAGCGCTGGGACTGGGCATATTTATGAGCCTGGTGCCACTGGCGCCAGGACTGGGTCCAAAAGGTCCCAATTGGGACTGGTTGGCACTCGGAACCTGGGTTATGGATCTGCTTCCAAGGGAGTTGGGAAAACTCTGACCTTTTGGAAGCAGAGATCATGACAGTACCCCCCCTCAAGGCCCCTCCCAAACCGGGCTTCTCCGGGGGTTTTGGCTTGTCAGGAAATGTTCGGTGAAATCTTTTGATTAGGCGAGGAGCGTGGACATATTCAGCAGGTTCCCAGGAGCCGTAGCCTTTCCAGTCAATTAGGTAGAATAGTTTAGATTTGGAGATCTTGGAGTCCAGAATGCTTTTGACTTCAAACTCGAGTTCTCCATCAACTAGGATAGGTTTTGGAGATTTGGTTAGTCGGGTTTGAGGTTGCACGGGTTTTAATAGAGAGACGTGGAAGACCGGATGTATCTTCATGTGCGGGGGCAAGTCCAACTTGACCGCTACTGGGTTTACTTTGGTAGTGATGGAATAGGGACCAAGGTATCTTGGGTTGAATGTGCGTGGCCCTTTTAGAGATAGATATTTGGTGGATAACCAGACTTGATCCCCTACTTGATAGTGAGGGGCTTCCTTCCGATGTTGATCTGCTCCTTTCTTGTATTGTTCTTTAGCCCTTTGAAGGTGAGAAACAGCTTCCTTAAAGGCTTGGGTGATTGTAGAATGCAGGTAGTCTACTGCTGGTGTTTCAAGATCTTGGAGGGGATCCAACTCCGAGGTTCGAGGGTGACTGCCGTACAAAAGAAAAAACGGGGTTTTCCCAGTTCCCGAATGGACAGAGTTATTGTAGGCATACTCGGCTATCCAAAGGATATCTTTCCAAGTTTTTTCAGTTTGTTGCAGCATGCAGCGTAAATACTGTTCCAGAGTTTGATTGGTCCTCTCGGTTTGTCCGTCGGTCTGAGGGTGGTGACTGGTCGATAGTCTCACATCAATTTGAGCCGACCGACAGCAACTTCGCCAAAAATGAGAAATAAATTGACTACCTCGATCCGAAATTAGAACCGAAGGAAAACCGTGCAGTCGGACGATGTTTTCGAGAAATTCTCGGGCCAGAGTTGCTGCTGTTGGCAAGCCTTTGAGCGGAATGAAATGCGCCATCTTGGAGAATAAGTCCACGATTACTAGAATCGTATTGTATCCGGAGCATGGAGGTAGATCGGTGATGAAGTCCATAGAAAGCGTATGCCAAGGGCGAGGTGGGATGTCAATAGGGCGTAAGAGGCCTGCTGGTCTTTCCTTTTGACTCTTGTTTTGGGCGCATACTCCACAGGACATTATAAAGTCTCTGATATCTTTTTTCCAAGACGGCCACCAGAAGTAGCGCTTGATCTTTTCTGAGGTCTTGGCTATACCGGGATGACCTTCCATTAAAGAGTCGTGATAACAAGAGATTACTTTTTTCTGTAAATTTGTGCTGGGTAGGTATAATCGTTCTTGGAAATACAATAAGTTGTCCTTTACTGCAAAGTCCTTTCCCTGCAGATGCCAATTCTGTATGTCTGCTGGAGTTACAAGTTGCCTGGCTTTATCCTTAACTTCCTCTATGGATTCTGTGGCGATTACACCCAGAATTCTTTGTTCAGGAATGATTGGTACAGGTTTAGGGTTGATCAAGTGTTCTTCCACTCCTATCCGAGAAAGGGCATCGGCTTTACCGTTCTTTGTACCAGGTCGATAGGTAATTATGAAGTCAAACTCGGCAAAGAATAATGCCCAACGGAGTTGTCTAGAGGATTGGGCTTTTGCGGTTTCCAAATATTGCAGGTTTCGGTGATCCGTAATCACAGTAACGGTGTGTCGGGCCCCCAGCAGATAATGCCGCCAAGCCTTAAAGGCAGACTTGATAGCCAGAAGTTCCTTGTCAGTAATCGTGTAATTGACTTCAGGAGGCGAGAATTTGCGGGACCAAAATGCCACGGGATGCAACTGATTGGTTACCGGGTCCTTTTGTGATAGAACTGCCCCCATGGCAAGGCTTGAAGCATCAGTTTCCACGATGTAGGGGAGTTCGGGGCGAGGGTGTTTTAAGATTGGTGCAGAGATAAATTTAGTCTTCAAATCCTGGAAAGCTTGTTCCGCCTCGGTAGACCATTCAAAACGTTTGTGTTTCTTTAACAAGGCAGTGATGGGCTGGACTATTCGAGAGAACTCGGGGATAAACCTGCGGTAAAAGTTAGCGAAGCCTAACATGCTTTGCACACCTTTTACGGAGGATGGTGATGGCCATTTGAGAACTGCATCGACCTTCTTTGAATCCATACGCACTCCGCCAGGTGATAATATGAATCCCAAGAATTCAACTTCAGTCACGTTGAAAACACATTTTTCCAACTTAGCGAAAAGTTTGTGTTGACGCAATCTTTCGAGGACCATTTTCACGTGTTTCCGATGTTCAGATTCCGATGAAGAATAAACGAGAATGTCGTCGATGTAAACAACAACACACACATCTATGAGCTCTCTGAGGACATCGTTCATAAAATATTGAAAGGCGGCCGGGGCATTGCAAAGTCCGAAGGGCATGACCTGATATTCAAATAGCCCATACTTGTTGTGGAAGGCCGTCTTCCATTCATCGCCCTCTTTTACTCGTACCAAGTGGTAAGCTCCTCTAAGATCCAGCTTTGTATATATGCATGCTTTTCTGACTTGGTCCAGGAGTTCAGGGATCAAAGGTAACGGATATCTATTCTTAACGGTGATCTGGTTCAGGGAGCGATAATCGATACAAGTTCTAAGGTCTCCTTCCTTTTTTGGAACGAAGAACAAAGCTGAAGAGGCAGGGGACTTGGAAGGACGAATAAACCCATTTGCCAGGTATTGATCCAGGTATTGTCGAAGGTGAAGGTTCTCAGGCTCGGTGAGGGCATAAATTCTACTACAAGGAGGAGTAGATCCAGGTATCAGGTCTATCTGGCAGTCATAAGACCTATGAGGAGGTAGAGAGTTAGCCTGCTCCTTCCGGAAAACATCTTGGTATTCTAGGTATTCGGGAGGTAACTGGGGAGTCTCTGAAGAAATTGCTGCCAGTGCAACACCAGGTGGAGGGTGACAAGTAGAGACACATTCTGGAAACTGGACCGTTCTTGCTCGCCAATCGATCAGAGGATTGTGTTTCTCTCACCAAGGTATTCCTAGAATAATCTGGAACTGAGGGGCCTTGATCACATCGAACACGATCTTCTCATGGTGTCCATCTTGACTTACTAGCGTCACCTCTTGAGTGGTATGCGTTACTGGCCCAGAGGCTATCTCCGTACCATCCACCGTAGTAATGACGTCCTTTACAGCCTTGGACAAAGAGTTAGATTCATCCTCAAAACCATTTCATGATCCACATAATTGCCGATGGCACCGCTGTCGACGTAAGCTTCAATTGCATGTAATCGATCCGGATTATCAGGGCCAATGAGGACCATAGGTATCACGAAATGCGAGGTCACGGAACTGGTTTTCACGCTCGGCAAGAGGACCTCTATTCTTGTCGGGCGAGGTCGTTTCCCTGCTCAGAGTTTGTAACTGTGGTAACTGCAGCTCCTACTGCCTTCTTGGCAGGTTTCACCGGACAGTCTCGAAGAAAGTGCCCTGAGTTTCCGCAATATAGGCATAATTGCAACTGTTTTCTCCTTTCCCGCTCCCTTTGTGTTAGAGGACCTTTCAGACCCCCTATTTGCATGGGTTCCCCGGAGTCTACTCCTTTGGAAGGAGTTGGCGGTTTGGAAAATACTCGAGCATCAAACTTGGAACGATCGGCCTTCCTGTTCTGCAGTCTGTGATCTATTTGAACGACCAAGTCTATATAATCCGAACAGTCTTGTGGGGGATTCACTACTTGGGCTAAAACGTCTTTGAGCTCTCCACGTAGACCTCTATAAAACAGCGTAATCCTTTTGTCCTCAGGCCATTGAGTTTCCACTATTAGTCTATTGAAAGATGCAATATAAGCCAAAAGGTCTTGATTACCCTGTCGCAATGAAAGAAGCTCATTGTCCAAGGCCTGCCCCTGTGCATGTCTTGCGAACAGTTTTTCCATACTAAGCTGAAAGGCTTGAAAATCATGGAGAACCGGATCATCTTGATTAACTAGAGGGATCGACCAGTCTGCCGCATTGCCACTAAGGTACGAAAGTACAAAAGCTACTTTAGCTTGATCAGTTGGAAAGGCTGCTGGCCGGCATAAGAAGTGCAACCGGCACTGATTGATAAATATCGCAAACCTCTTTGGGTCACCAGAAAATCGTTCGGGCGGAGCCAGAGGTACATCCCCAGGTAGGTTGATCTGCACTGGATTCATAGAGGATGTTGAAGGAAGATTTGCCCCTGATGCGGGTAGCGGGGTCTGTCCGGCTTGTGACTGTAGCAATTGTCTAGCAAGATCATCTGTTCTCTCCTTGGAAATAATTAGTTCCCTTCTTAGAGCGTTCGTTTCCTGACGAGCTGCATGCACTTCTGCCCTTAGTTCCCCAAGTAACCGGGCTAGGTGGTCAGTATCCGAGGTTTCCATAGCGCCTGGGCGAGAGTTTTGCGGTAGGCTTTGCGTTCTGTAACGCTCACCTGATTCTCGCAGAGGCGCCGGTCTTGACTGGGCGACTACCGTATCTTCAAAGGTGATGTGCAGCACCCGGTTGGCTCTTTGGGCTGGACCTTTGTGCCCTGTATGCCTGACGTGCAGAGTAAGATGTCTGCAGATAGAAAATACGGGGTTAATGAACTGGGGTTATTGGGGTGTCCCTATCTCTTTCCCCTTCTCCTCTCCTGTAGACCCCCACAGGTTAACGCTCTCACCTTAGGTAAGTGAATGCCGAGCTCTCCATCTGCCTCGGGGCAGGGTGCTGTAACCAGTTTCTTCACTGGATAGGTAGCGCAGGCCTCTTGACTTCAGAGGACTGCTGTCCGTCGTTTACTGCACAAACGGTAAGTTTCGAGTAACTCAAATGTCTTTAAAATCTTTAATAATGATGTCTCTTGTTTTGCAGGGTTCCGGCGATGGCGGATGACGGGCTGAAGTGAGTTGAAGATGGAGCCCGTGTGATGGATAGAAGCGCCTGGAAGCACGTAAGTAAGCGCTTGTTGCCAGCTTCACGATGCGCTCTAACTGTCTTTTTATTTTGCAGGTACAAGTTCGGAGCGGCTGCAGGGTGCCGGGATACCCACTGGGTTAGATGTGGAAAGGAGTAATGGCACGTGAGTATTAAAGTTCCCCAATGTCTTTAAACGCACCTTGTTTTGTCTTTCAGATGCGGGATGCAGCGCCGACGGCCTCCGGAGCGTGCAAAGAGTTGGTAAGCTTTTGTCTTTCAGATGCCGGAATGCAGTGTGAAGACCTTCGGAGCGCACGAAGATTAGGTAAGCCTTTGCCTTTCAGATGCCGGAATGCTAACCTGTTCTTTCTTGTCTTTATAGGTGTTGCTGAAGACTGGATTCAGGATGGTAAGCCTTTTTCCTTAGGCCCAGGACCGGATGCAGAAGACACGATGAGCGTTCTGCTGCAGAGGGTGCAGAATAACGCAAAGCAAGATTCATCCACCGGGTGTGGTTTAAATAGCCTCCTGTAGTGCTTAGGTGTCTCCTTCCACAGCCACGCCTAAGTAAGAAAAGAGTTCCTGCCTTCCAGAAGAGTTCCAGTGTTCTGAATCTAGGGAGTGGCTCCAGCCCCACCCAACAGGAAAAGTAGTTCCAAACAGAAGAGGATCAGAGGCTCAACTGGCAGGCAAGTAAGCAGCATGGTCTGCTGCAGGTAAGTCCACCCAAGCATTATGAGCCCGGCGCTTCCAGCGCTGGGACTGGGCATATTTATGAGCCTGGTGCCACTGGCGCCAGGACTGGGTCCAAAAGGTCCCAATTGGGACTGGTTGGCACTCGGAACCTGGGTTATGGATCTGCTTCCAAGGGAGTTGGGAAAACCCTGACCTTTTGGAAGCAGAGATCATGACACATAGAGACTGTTTAGGGCAGATAAGGAAGACACATTTCTTTCCACTACTCACTGATTCCTGCGAAGCACTCTGGCAGACCAGATCCAGACAATATCCAGACAGACACTCCAGACTCCAGATCTAGATCCAGCACGGGAGAGTAAGCACGAACAAGTTACATGACAAACACTGTATCTTTCACCTTCCGCAGTCCATCATTTACCTGCAGATGACTTTGAGAAAAACAAACTATTTCCATAAAACTTGCCCTATTTCGTTATTAAATGGAGATTCAAAAATCTACTCGACGATCCTAGCTCACAGACTAGCAGAGGTGCTGCCTGGGATAATCCACCCCGACCAAGCAGGCTTCATACAGGGGCGAAACACACACGATAATATCCACAGAGCTATAAATGCAATCGAATGGGTCCGTAGAACAGGACAGCGATATTCAGTTTTAGCTCTAGTTGCCTCCTGAGCATTCAATAGCCTACATTGGGGGTACCTACAGATGACGCTGGAAAAGTTCGGTGTAGCCAGATATTCATACGCATGGTAATGGCCAACTTTGCACACCCATCCACACCACTAATGGTTAATGGTCGGTTCACAGATAGTATCCCTATCCAGAAGGGCACAAGACAAGGGTGCCCGCTGTCACCTTTAATATTCGCCATGGCCATGGAGCCACTAGCACAAAAGACCTGCGATGATCCAGAGATCCAAAGAGTAGAAGTGGGCGCTCGGGGTCCTAAAAAAATAGCTCTTTACGCGGAAGATACAACACACTCGCTACCCAAAACATTAGACCTCTTAATGGAGTTCACACAGGTCTCCGGATTCCATATTAATTATAACAAATCCTGCGCAATCAATATTACTGAGAGAGCAGAGCTAGTGACAGAATGGGCGGATAGGTACCCGCTGAAGTGGGAACAAAAAGCAGTGAAATATTTAGGAATACAACTGACCCCTAAATATGAGAAACTATATGAGGCCAACATCCCGGATCTGCTGAAAGAGCTAGCAGAGGACCTAAAACACTGGGAGGCACAGGAGTTGTCATGGTTGGCGAGAATAATGGCGGTAAAGATGACCCTGCTCCCCAGGTTCCTCTATGTAGTAAGAGCCCTACCAATATGCATCCCAACCCCAGCAATCCAAAAACTACAAAGGGAGATAATGACATTTATTTGGAAAAAGAAAAAACCACGAGTCCCAAAAAAGGTCCCGTTCAGACCCCAATTGCTGGGAGGGTTGGGAGTCCCCGAAATCCGCAGATATTTATGGGCGGCACAGTTGGCTCCAATAGTCACCCATAAATAACCAAATGAGCTGGACGGCCCTTGAAAAAGAAGCAACTAGAGCAGTCCTAGATAACCTCCCCTTCCTTCCCGAATGACACAGAAACAAAGAAGGTGTGTTACTTGAATCCACCAAGGCCTCCCTATGGTATTGGGACAAAGCGTTATGAAATAGAGGTGTGAGAATTGGAGAGGGACCCTTGACACCAATTGCCCATAATCCGGACTTCACCCCCAGAATGCGGTCTGACTTTTGGGTACAATGGGGCGGGAATGAGAAAGCACTAGTAGTGGGAGACCTCTACGAGGAAGGCACACCACTAACCTTTGAGAGATGCAAAGCTAAATTTAATATACCTGAGACTGAAAGGTTTCACTATGTCCAATTAAGGCATTGGACCTCTAACAGAAAGGTCTGAGAAAAGGCAACCTGAGAACCAGTGGGACTAGAGCTCACGATAAAAGAGGGCCAACCCAAAAAAGGGGTGTTGAGACTGTATAGCTTAATGGGAGCAGTAGACCCCGAAGAATCGCTCCTCTATATGCAGCGGTGGAAGGCGGATATGGGGAACCGATCTCTAGCAAAACCTGGAGCCAAATCTGGCAAAGAGCTGTGAAAAGCTCCAAATGCACCTCCATTAAAGAAGCAGCATACAAAATGTGCTTAAGATGGTACATGACGCCTGCACGCATGCATTCCATTAACCCAGATTACCCCATGGCCTGCTGAAGAGATTGCGGACAACCAGGTGATCTAATACACATGTGGTGGTCTTGCCCACTTGCCAAAACATACTGGAAAGAATTCCTCAGTCACATCAAAGAGATAACTGGGACACAATTACCATTTGACCCGATGGTGGTACTACTGGGGGAGGCTGTGGAGGGATGCTACGCTAAATCTAGTCCAAAAGCCCACCTCATTACCCATATGCTAAGCGCTGCTAGAATAACCCTGGCTCATACTTGGAAGAATAAACAAGGTCCGATAGTGGCCATGTGGTGGGTGAGACTATGGGGGGTAATGGCAATGGAAAAGACTACTGCTTTATCCCACAGCTCTTACACAAAATATTTGAACATCTAGATGCCACTACACGACTTTACAAATGACAGAGAACAAATGTACTTTAAGCCGAGACTATTGCGCAGCATTTCTATTATTTAAATACACAAGCTGAACTGGAAGAAGGTGCGACCCAGGAGTCTCAAATTGTTGGAACTTGCTACACCGTATCCAATGTTGGGATGTTTGGGGGGTGGGGGGAGGGAATATCATGAATGTTTGTATCTATTTTTGAAAAACCAAAATAAATAGTTGGTAAAAAAAAAAAACTTGTCCTGTTCCCTCTCAGCCCCCACATTTATGATATATGCTGAGAATAACCCCCCCAACCCGGTTCCCCGTTTGAAGTGCCAGGCATGTATGCCAAACCCGGGTGCCACCCTGTTTCACCCTTGCAGATAATCCTTCTTAAGAAACTATAAATTCAGTTCTGTTGTTATACACCATGAGATTGATTGCAAATAATAAAACAAGGAGATCCTCACCTATCCCCCATCTGCACACACAGACGCCATGATTTGTATGTTTAAGATCCTCGCTCTTGATCAAATAGCACTGGTTGCTGTGGACTGCACAAGGCAATGTTTTACACCAAGATGTACTCAATGATTTTCTAAACATGTACAATTTTCTGCACAACCTATCAGTATTGCCATGTGCAGGGTCTTTTTATGGTATGTGGTACAACATATATAGAGTAGTTCTCAATTGTGTGTATGTATATACATATATTTGCTGAGATTTTAATCATGTAACCCATGTTATAAGTGGTGCATTGTACACCGTGTTTTTGTGTTTACACACAAACAAACCTGTTCCTACATCATTTATATGCTCCATGTGTGTGTGCATGTCCCCTACCCAACTAAACAAGGCACAGCCAGCAATATTATAAGACCTCTTTTTCCCCTCTGTAGCAGCGCCACATACCAGCTCCCACCCCTCTCCCCCTCTGACCAGGCTGAGATGTGAAGCCTTGGGCCTACTGGCGATGCGATGCTATGATTGTACCCCCTCACCTCCCCCTTGGAGCAGCATTAGGTATTCGCCCTCCTGGGCCCACAGGCCCTTCTCATCACACCGCCTCTCTGATGTATATCATGTGCCCCCTGACAGCAAAGCAGTCCAGTTCACCCCAACCTCGACTGACCATGATGGCCATATATTCACTCTTATACTAACATACTATAAAGATGTCCGTCTGCTAGATCTAACGTGAAGAAAGTAACAGATGTATTCCTGGAATGTGCCCCCTTACTAGTGACCTAACCCCATGAAAGCTGGCCACCTATTGCTCACCCCTCGAATAGTAATTTGTCTCCAAAACGATGAAATGCCCGCCCTCAAGTTACATGTCATTTTTTCTTGTGATGTTAGAATAACGATTTGTAGGATTACTGGGCATAGTGATTTGCAATTACCATTCAATGAGTATGTGTGGCCGCAAGAGTAAATGTTAGAATGGTCGAGATGTATCAATGAACCATCATCTGCCTGCATTCCCCACCCTGACGAGCGCAGCTGACCTGCAAGCATCACGCTGGCACCACGTGGACCTCTGCCCAAATCCAGGAGCACCGGCTCTACAAATTACATAGTGTCTAGTCTTCATCATCCAATCCCTACAATTTATGTGCCCCCTATAGCTTACGTCATCTGTGATGCAACTTTGTAATAAATGTGAATGTTTGCTGATGTTTGGCAGAGTGCTCTCGGAGTTTGCAGAGTTCTCTGCTTGCCCTATATTGGTTTAGATAAACTTTTACTTTTTGACTTCACCCGCACTTGGTCTTGGTCTCATTCTCACCTGGGGTGTGTCCATCACCGACTCTCATTGTGGAGCTTTAAATGCCTTTTTGGGGGATGCTCGCTTTCACCATACACTCACACAGGCAGCCACCTGTACATTTAATTGTGCACACTTTCACCATACTGGCACACCTAGGCAACCACCCATACATTTAAGGGTGCACCCTTTCACTGTCAACGTGAATTTGAACTGTTTTCTTCTATACTATAAAATGCACCCTTTCACTGTACACGCACACACACACACCCAGCCACCCATACATTTGTGTGCACCCTTTCATCATACATTCACACAGGCAGCCACCTATACATTTAAGTGTACCATATTACTTTAAAAAGAAATTGTTTCATTTTGAAGTCACTCTGACTTCATAAAGAAATTATTTCCATTAAGGACCGGACCATAATGGAAATAATTTTAGTATGAAGACAGAGTGACTTCGAAAATAAATGATTTCTTTTTGAATTCATAGGGCTCCCCACACCCCATGACATGGAGGCCTCCATCCTAAGGTCTTCCATGTGTTGGGGTGGGTGGAGCCCTTGGACTTAACAAAAGAAAGTTTATTTTTGTAGTCACTCTGCATTCATAAAAGAAATTATTTCTGTTACAGAAATTATTTTTTTATGAATACAGAATGAATTAAGAAACATAAAAAAAAGTGGGACATTTAATTTTTACAAATTTCTTTTCTCCAAGTGGTGCCCCCTCCCATGACATGTGCTGGCAGGGCCCCCCGCACCACAGGGCTGTGGTGGCCCCTGTTACACCAGTGGTCCCACAATATTAATAGCTGTCGATACCTCAGCAGCGGGCTTTTCTACCTAGTAACAGTGGCAGTTCTCGCCTCACTCGGGCCTATAACTTGGAGACTGGGCCATTCCCAGGTTATAACATTACCCATTGAGGGGATATTGCTTAAAAATAACTATTTGCTGGGGTAGGGGAAGAGGGTTTCAAGAAGAGTATGGGGAGCACACTGGAGCAGCCCTCATCTTCCTCAAAAGTGGGCCTATATTGATGTACTTAGCACATGTTCTGACATCTTGAAAGTGGCGCTGCAAGCCGAGTGCTAATTTCAGATATCTATGAATCCAACAAAAGCGGCTGATGAAGTAACCTTCACTACTTCTATTCTTAAAGTGTAGTTTATATTTAGAAAGCCACTCAACTTGGGAGGCTGAGGATGGTTTATTAATGCAGCTGACCCTTGCTGGGCATTCAATGCAAAACAACCTTCAAACAACACAATAACACCTGTAACAGGGCCATCAACAGGACCCTGCCAGGGGTCCATGGAACCCTCCAATTTAGCGTAGGTGGCCTACCATGACAGTGCCCGAGTCAGACCTTTCCCAGAGGTGATGTGGGGAAGTTGAGAGGGTGCCCGCCCTTTGCTTCCCGCTATTTGTGGGGCTGTGTCTGTGCATTGGTGCCTCTTTCTCTGTAACTGTGCTTAGCAGCCTCTGTCCTGGCTGGGTCTCTTTCTCCAATCTCTAAGGTTGCTCTCCATAGTCATGGCATTCAAGGTCGGAATGGTGTATTAACAAAAGAACCAAGGAATACAGCTACCGGTAAGCACTCCCCTCCTCATACCGCTTGAATGGATAGTGGACCCCAGGGAAAAACACTTTGCAGTGTAGGATGTTTTAATCGGGCGACTTCTAATTCAGGGGAACTTTCCACCCACCCCAAACCTGGCACTTCATTTTCCTTTATTTAATTAAGTTCTTTTTATGAATCTGGGACCCCCCAATAGAATAACATCGATCCCTTACAGCTTCCCTCACTTTTTAGGAGAAGAAACACACAGGGTTCCACAGAAGGTATATTTATTAATAAAATAGAAATAATTGAATCAATTTAAAGATAAATAAGTTAACCTTCTATTAAATCCGATTACAATGATGAAAAATGATCAACACGCTAGTCACTTCAGTTTCCAAGGCTTCAGTTATAGAGATAGAGACTTTTGTAACACCCCATCACCATAGGTATCTATGCATTCAATTCATCCTGAGCATGCATGTACCATGGATTGAATGCACAAGAGTCCAGGAGGAATCTTTCATTTTTGAAAAAACAACAAATTAGTTTAAAATATCCCTGCCTATCCGATCTCTCTGCTTCCCCTTAATTCCAAATTCCACCTCCCTTACTGAATAGACATGCCAGAATTTAAACAGCATCCTAAGAATTCAATTGCAACGAACTACTAGACCATTGTGTATGTAAATGGCTTGTAGAAAAAATAATACATGTGCATCATGTATGTAGGGTAAATTCCCTTCAGTGATGTTTCTTTTTAATTATTGTGTAAAAGCGTACCTCTCTCACTTTCAATGGACACCTTAAACAGCAAGAGAATGGGTAGTAAATAATCACACGCTCCCTTTGGACTGAAATAACTTAGCTTTAACAACAATATTCTTTTTGATGGTATCCCCAGGGATTACTTCAGTTATATATTTTTTCTAGGTATGCATACAGTGAGATGTTCATTTAACTTCGCGCTTCTTCCTGACCTACCCTGACTTGCCGACCGCTATTATCACCTATCGGCACTGAAACTACTGTACATATGTATATAAGATCCTCTTGTAAATGTATATAATGATTCTATGTTATACCTGCACCCATGTGTAAATGTTTAATGATTCTCTTATGCCTGCATATCTGTAACCTTGTACAAATTGCGCCCTGATGCCTCCGGGCCTGTTGGTTTGCGCGTTATAAATAAATAAATACAAATATACAAATACAAACTCCCAGAGAATTATTCTGTGCTAGACGTCATTACACATAGAAAGAGTGAGGAGATCTTATTGTAGAAACACCATGGGACCTAATATATAAAATATTTATTTTTCCAGAAGCACACACACTACTGAAATGTTCCCTAACTTCTCGGTGATGCACAATCAATGGAAATATTCCTACCCCTCAGTACTGACGAATCACAGGGGCCAGGATGTAATCTAGTTCCATTTATATTACAACTCTCCTCAGCATTATTTCCCCTTTCGTTCATACTGACATATTAATTTCCTTTGGCTTTTTTCACAGACAGGTGGGCAACCTCTTAAGAATTAATTCAATTCTACCCCTCATGGAACAGCTAGTCAGCAAGATGGGATCAGCTTTCTTTCACAAACCGTCTGCTATTTATAACGCTGAAGAAAGCCTCGTGCTTTGACTCATGGTAGGCCTCACTTTCAGGGCAATAACCCAAAATGGGTCCAAAAGGAGAGCAATCTATTCACTAATATGCATGAAGTGAGAAAAAAGAAATGTCTTTTAAATCTTACACAGGGATTTACTATTTTCCCATAATTCTGGAACGGAATGTCACAGCAAAATAATTGTTTTGGTGACATTTTCAGCTTGGGGTGCTATATGTAATGCTAGGAAATTATTTTTCTGATGTGATTTTTAATTATGAACACTAGGCAAATTCATATAAGCAAGGTCCAGAGGAAGAGTGGAGAAGTCAAGTGATTCAGATATTGAGGGAGACCTGGGAACACTTCCCCAAATCCTTATGGACAGTGATTTACCTATTGCAGGACGGGAGTAAAGACCAAATGACATGATAAACCACAAGGCAGGCTGGAAAGAAATAGAGGGTAAAAAGCAGGGAGGGCTAAAGGCCCTTGTGAAGACTTCCAGGGAAAATTTTAGACCACAGGAGGAGGAGATAAGTGGAGTTTGGGGTAGACAAGGCAGAGTATAGTCCAGAGAAACAGCTGACCCGAGCACACAACGGGAGTTTAGGGAAAATTCCTAAGGAATGATAAGGCTGTGAAAACCCAGTAGAGGCAGTCCTCAGTGAGAGTTGTTCATGTGAGGTCAGAGGAGGTGCAGGAGGATCAAAAGACCAGAGAGGAATTTGGAGCAGGTGGAGAAGCATTCTGTGGAGTGCATTGGTGTATTTGGGAGAGACTACAAGTATGGTATTGGGAATGAGCGAGAGGTACCAATTCTGTTGTATGTCTGGATGAGGGAGTGAGGGGAACATTAATATCAGAAGGAGAAAGGAGTGGGAGAGGGAGTAAGATCATGAGGGAATAGGAGAGTAGAGACAGAAGGAGTGAGTGGTCGAGTCAAATCCAAAGGAAGAAGGGGAGTAGAGTTAGGAGGAGTGAGAGGCAGAGTATGATTAGGGGGGAGAAGTAGAGTAGATACAGGCGGAGAGAGAGGCAGAGTGAGATCAGAAGGGAGTAGGAGAGTAGAGACAGAAGGGGTGAGAGACATAGTGAGATCAGGTGGGAGTGTGACAAATTGACTTCTGCCTGCCAGAAGTACAATGATGAGTAGAGGCTCAAAAGCGCACTCAGACCTCACACTTCTACAAACCAAGTGCCATTACAATGATAAAGGTAAAACGAGCACAGATAAGAGATAAACCTCATTTGCCTTTTGATGTAACGTGGGCCGAGGGAAGGCTATACTCTTAAGAGGGGTGTGAATGTGGTTCAGTAGCAACTCAAACAGCGAAGTAGTACAGTCTGAAATAAAGGAAAGTCCAATCGAGGATCTATAACAACATGTACACTTTAACTAAACACATATGCACAATAATACCTAACTAGAAAAACACTACACAAAACCCACCCCTGAGGAAAGACAGAAAAATTGCGACAGACTGAAGAAAGTAGCACTCGGACTGTGCAAACAGGGGGTGATAGGCAAATTACCAAACACAAAAAAGGATATGTCTTTGGGTGAAAGAAGGTGCTGAGGTGATCCAGTCAATAGGTCCCAGTGGACCGAGGGGGCAGTTCAGGGTCAACAGTATCTGGTTTCAATTCTTGGTGGGTTGACGGATGCCTAAGCCAGTGTCGCACGTAGATGTTAGCAGATCAGGATCAGTTCAGGCACGTTGGATCATGTGGGCCCATGCAACAAGCGGGCGTAGAGTAGGGACAAATACATTTGCTCTGTGAGGTCGAAGGGAGGCTCTCAGCGATGCAAGTGTGGGTGGTCCCAGGATCTCTTAGCAGTTGGGCCAGCCCGAGTCAGGCTACTAGCCGCTGGACAGGGTCGATGCATGATGCTCCAGTGGTTCGAGTAAATGGGTGATGGGCTTCAAAGGTGGTGATGTTGGGTGGGTCGGTGTGCAGGTCAGTGAGGCAGCTGTTGGAGGGCAAGTTGTGCCGAGCCGTGATTGTAACCTCTGGTTAGAGTCGGCGTGTGACTCACCAGTGGTTCGGGACGGGTCGCGGCATTGAGCAGTACCTTTGGGCTAGCAAGTAACAGGCGCAGCTAGAGCACAATGCAGCATCAAACAGGTTGAAGGACAAGAATTTGGTTGGATTACTGGAGGAGCGCAAAAGCCAGCGCTCTCCCTCTTGTCGAAGGTGCAGTGAACACGGAGCGACCGGTTTGATGCAGCAGAACAGGGAGCTTTCAGCTGGTCTGATCCTCCGGCTGCTTTGAGGCTCACTCAGATGGACTTGAGGACAGGATGGTTCTGTGCAGGGTCTGCTCTCCCAGCTATAGGAGATTCTGGTGCAGAGTGTTGGGGTCCTGATCCACAGCAACAGTTCAACCTTAATTTGCCCTGGTAGTGGGTAGGGGGCAGATATTTCTTCTGCCTTCGACGGCTCCTTCTTCACCTCAGGCTGAGCGATTTGGAAAGTGCAACTTTCCCAAAGGAAATATGGTGAGTTCTTCTCAGGTGTAGTTCCAGAGTGAATCTAAGAAGTGCTGGGGGACCCCTCCTTTTAAAGGTAAACAAATGCAGGTGATTGGACTAGAGTAAGCCTGCCTTAGTGGTCCAATCACTTTTCTTGAAAGAAGTAGACTTTGCACTTCTGACATCACAGCCAAAGTGCTTTGCTCTAGGGGAAGTGGAGGGGAAAGGAAGTAGAGAGAAAGGCATAAGAGAAACAAAATGGTGGAGGTCTTCTGCCACTGAAAATATTTCTACTGACTACTCAAACACCATCCACTTTCCATCTACCTAGGATCAAATGACTTTTGAAATGCAGCACACTGGTGTGAAGCTACTCCCTATGCTCCTTTGTTGCCTGGGCACAGGGCAGCTACCTGCTGTGTGGCTGTCTCCAGTGGAGGGTGTTGCCTGCCCTCACAAAGAGATCATAGAAGAGGCCTGGCCATTCAGGTTCCTGTCCTGTCAGGCTCAACCCATCTGACTTGAATATACATCACCTTCCATATGCTGAGCTTGGCTCACAGGAGTGGACATATTTGTGATATCAAATTGGATGTGGCTGAAATAATTATGAAAATACCATCTACCATAACCTAACTCAGGTATGGCTTATATTTAAAAATGATTCTGCTACCGGGAGGTTGATCCATAATTATAGGGTTTTGGAACAGGGGTGCATATCTTAAATGCAGCCCCTACACTGCACAAACTAGGCTGTCACTGTCAAATGGCCAGCTATGACCTCTAAACCTACTCTGTGCCAGCGGTAGGGCAGGCACTGCAAAAGCAGGACAGAGGTACAAACTATGCTTTTGGCATGGAGCTTATGAAAATCTGATCAGAAGATTTCCCTTAGAGATGGAATTACCTGCACAATTGTATTAATTAATTAAAAAGCCAGTGCTCCTACACTATTGCCAAATGGCAATCTGCCACAGGCAGGAGGAGAGGAGAGATAGGAGGAGTGAGAGGCAGAGGGAGAGCAGGAGGGAGGGGAGAGTAGAGATGGAAGGAGTTAGAAGTGACTAGAAGAAGCAATGTCCAGAGCAAGAGTGGAGAAGAGGAGTGGAGAGAAGAGTGGGAATAAGAACTGAAAGGCCATTGGAAGAAAGGAAGGGTATGATGGGACGATCATGCTAATCCTGAGACAGAGAGGGAGAGAGCAAAAGAGAAATAAGGCTGAAACCCTTTGGCCTTCAAAGAATAAGGGAAGTTTAAAAAGGAGGGGCCCTCTCTGTACTGAGCCATCATTACCTCTGGCCTTTTGGGAGTAGGGGCGGGAGCCTGAGTTAGGAAGGTAGGCACCCACTTTAAGGTTGAAGGCAAGCATACAGGGACCATGCCTAGACTCAGATGTTTACTGATACTGTCACATGACTTATTGACTAACTTCTCAAACAGTCCTTTCACAAGTGTTGGATGCAAGTGCAATGTCCAAGGCAGGCGAAAAGATTTAGACTGCACAAAACATATAAGTAGACAGCATACTGCTATTAGTTCTCATTGGGTGTGGAAGATTGCACATGTATCCATCTGTAGTTAGCTTTGACACTATTAGAAACACCATATAGCCACACAGAAAGAGCAATAATGTATTCACGTTGCAGATGCAGAGGTCAAACATAGGGTGATGTATTTTTTTTAACCTGTAGTATACAGTGTTATGTTTTCAACGATGTGCTTGTAGGTAGCTGATATAGATAGTTGTATGCGATGGAGTCAGAAGTGTTGCAGCAAAGGTGAGCTCCAGCATCTAAGGTAGCAGGAGTTACGCCATGTTGCATTTTAGGGAGCGTTACAGGATGGGTTTGTGAAAGTACGAGAAACAGGCTTAAGGTGGAGCTGTGGCTCTGTCCAGTTGATCCAGAGATGAGTCCCCCTTCCATCTCCCAGAGAGATGGTATGCTGCCAAGGCCACAGGCAGCGCGCTCTGCCAATAACAGATAATTGAGTGCAGCTGCAGAGCTCAGATGAGCTGGGAAAGGAATGTTAGGTCCAGGGAGAAAGGGTGGGGATGTGCCTTTTGAAAGATGAATTCATGTGACCAGGGCATGAGGTTCTGTGATGCCAAGAGGCAAGGTAAAGATTTAGAGCACTACTGCCCTCACCCAAAGAGCGGTCATCCTATTTGAACTGCAGGCTCCGCGCTCCAGAGACCAATAAATAAGCAAAATTCAAATATAAGAGTGGTGCCCCGATCATGTCATTTATGCGCACCCGGGTTCACAGAGATATAAGGATGGAGACATGCAAGGGGTGTACCGTGATTTGGGATGGGAGGAGCAGAGGTGATGCCAATAAATTCATCTACAAGTGCAGGGAGGTGTCTGTGTATGCCACAGTGTCTGGTATAATGAGGAGGTCCATTGTATTATCAAAGCAGAGTTGACCTTGCTAGTCACACTTTGATCAGGCTCTGACAGAGGGGTGCACATCACGTGATGGTTAGGATTTTTCACTTGTTAGAGAAATGTATTATGATAACAATGTACCTGGTAGTCAGAAAACTCCTAAATTTCACAATGATGATGTAGTAGGTCACGTCTTTAGGGGAACGTGTTTTAGATAATGTGTGACCAATAGGATAATGGACTATAGGGGATAATGAGAATTGTAATTAAGTGTTAGGCAATGGGTAGGGCGGGTTCATGTTGTAATTTTTATTATGCATAGTTTTGTTAATTTGTGGTTTGTGGTTTCCGCTATATAATCTGTAACTTCTTTGGGTGGAGCGAGCTCCATGTTAGTTCGGTTCTACGGGACCATCTGATACTTTTTGCATGTATTGACTATTTGGCCAACTTGAAATTGTTTTTTATCATTCAGGTTTTGGGTCATTCACCTACACAAGAGACATGAATGTTTCACAATATGAATGAACACACTCAACGTTATGCAGGTGATTCAATGTGCAGTGCTGGACCACAGAAACCATTTGTTCATTCATGATGTCACACGAGTCAAAGTCAGCGTGTTGGGGAGGCTGAGTATGAAGCTACGTATAAGGCAAATTCTCTTACACACTCACTCACAGCCATCTGGACTCTTCTTTAAAAAGCCTAGTTTGTGTGATCTCAGTTTCCTCTATGAAGTGGCAGGTAATTGCTCTCAGCATCTGTCAATAGTAAATTAAGCACATGTCCCGACAGAACGAAGATCACAGTGGTAAATGTACAATTATGATTAATAAGCGAAAGATAAATTACTGTTAGGATCTTTGAGTAAATCTCCAAGAAGCAGGGTGGGGTTTTCTAGCCGGCCAACAGAGCTGAGTGTTTGCTGAATGCCCAGTATAGCAATCATTTGGTAGATGTTTGTGTAACCCAGGCTGGGCCACCTGCTGACATATCACTACCTTGGAGCAGCTCACATGCGGCAGATGCCCCCAGGTGGGCCAGTCTTGCACACTTATGGGATCCACTCATTCCCACTGAAAATGACTACTAATTTGGCCATGGTAGCCTCAAAGTTGGGATGGGAGAAGTGTTCCTCATGATGAAGGCTTCCAAAGTTAAATTGTAAACCACTCAGTTGGACCATTATACCACCTGTTCCTGAGTGAGCTGGACCACTCGTAGAGTTCATACTATCCAATCTGTCTACTGATGAAATGTAAACATCTGACTTGGACCATTATACCACCTGTTCCTGAGTGAGCTGGACCACTCGTAGAGTTCATACTATCCAATCTGTCTACTGATGAAATGTAAACATCTGACTTGGACCATTATACCACCTGTTCCTGAGTGAGCTGGACCACTCGTAGAGTTCATACTATTCAATCTGTCTACTGATGAAATGTAAACATCTGACTTGGATCATAATACCACCTGTTCCTGAGTGAGCTGGACCACTCGTAGAGTTCATCCTATCCAATCTGTCTACTGATGAAATGTAAACATCTGACTTGGATCATAATACCACCTGTTCCTGAGTGAGCATGAGAACTTGTATAGATCATACTATCCAAGAGGTCTACTGACTGACTGAGAAGAGACAGTTCAGTTTATCATGCTGTATGCAATTGGTGAATAATCAAGACTGGCAAACATTGTACCCTTGGATCTCAAATCCAGAAAAATGAAATTACTGTGCCGGAGCCACCACACAGTGCACCCACAAAGTTCAGCTTTCCATAATACACTGTAGGCAAACTTCCAGGCTCAGAACTTAGCTGTTCATATTACACGGTATGTTAACTTCCAAGCTCAGCTATACTTCGGCCCTCATTCTTTTTTTTTCAAACTCTTTTTATTAGTGGCAACATAGGGATAGACAGCACTTTTCCACCTGCACCATACATATACAAAACAAATTATAGACATCATGGTCATGATATTTACATAGACTAACATAGATTCATCATCATCAGAGGACATATTACATAGGTAAGTTCTGAAAGGGCCCCATATATCTTTAGGTCTGCAGGTTGAGGGTCGGGTCATTACATACTGTTCTTCTGATTCATGACATGCGTTAATTCACGAAGAAATTCGTTCATACTGGGTGGGCCCGCATTTTTCCATTTCAGTAGGATACATTTTTTGGCAATTGCACATGCAACATTAAACAATCTTCTAGTTTTCTCGGGACATTTGCCTATGTCCCCAAATAAGTATTTTTGGGGCTTCAGGTCTGGGGGATCTGTGTAATTTCTTCCAACATCTCAGCAACCTCCTTCTAAAAGCTCGCCGTCACCCGGCACTCCCAATACATATGGAAGTCTCCTGCCCATGGCATATTACAGTTGGGGCAAGCATCCGACACCTCATGGGTAAATTTCGCCATTTTAATTGGGGTGTAATATAATCTGTCCAGTATTTTGAATTGGATTAAGCGCAGTCCACCGTTCAGGGAGACCTTCTTAGTCAATAAGCAATATCTATTACATTTCTCGTCTTCAATGGGTACCTGTAAGTCCCTCTCCCATTTTTGTTTTATTTGGTTTATTGTGGGGGTGTGGGCTTGCACCGCCGTGTACGGTCTAGAAATTCCCAGGCCTCCCGCAGTGGTCACCATCTGTACACATGGGTGGGCAGGGGTTCGTACGGGAATAGCGGCCAGTTTCTCTGAAATGATGACCGCATGCGGTAATATTGAAGTGTCCTGAGTGGCCCACCTCCCAACGCTCTCAATAGTTCCTCCAGGGACGCAAATTTACCATTTATGAACACATCTCCAATTTTCATTTCCATATTGGGGTCCCAGGATTCCTGTATTGTGATGTCATGCGTGGGGGGTATGCCTGGGTAATTCCAAAGAGGTATCTCTGGATTGTAGGGTGCTTCTAACTTCAATCTTCTATATACGGCCCCCATGCTTTAACCGTGCAGCTAACTGGGTTGTATTTGCACGTGTCCCTGTATTGTGTATCAAAAATGACTGATTGTATATTCGTGGGGTGTGTGGTGTATTCCTCTATTAGCGCATGGGGTGTTTCCTGCGTGGTATCATACCAATGTTTTGCAAATTGTGCTTGAGCCACATGGTAATATAGCTCAAAGTCGGGAGCTGCTATACCGCCAGTGGAGTATGACTCAGTCATCTTTTCCCAGCTTATCCTAGCAGTTTTTCCATTCCAAAGGAACGTCACCACTATGGAACGGAGCTTGGCGAAGAAGGTTCTACCCGGTCATATGGGAATGTTAACAAACAGATAAAGCAGCTTGGGCAGCATTATCATTTTAAGGACCGCCACCCTGCCATACAGTGATATCGGCAAACGCCCCCACATCTGGAGCTTTGTGGTAATGGTCTGCAGCCTGGCCTCATAATTGTCCAGGTATAGTGTGTTCCTATCCCTAGACACCAGGATCCCCAGGTACCTGATGTGTCGATCCACCCATTTAAGTCCGTGCAGCACATCAGGGCACTCTGTGGACGGCATGAGTGGGAATATTTCAGACTTGGCTCTGTTCACCGTGTACCCCGAGTGAGCCGCAAAGTCCTGTATTTCCGCCATTATGGGTGCTATATTTGTCTTAGGTTTGCGGATATAGAATAGCGTGTCATCGGCGTATAGTGAGATTAATTGGATGGACCCCTTTATATTTATGCCTTTGTCAGCGTGTCTCAGTCTCACCGCAGCTGCCACAGGCTCTATAGTCAGTGCAAACAGCAGGGGCGAAAACGGACAGCCCTGCCTGGTGCCCCTGCCCAGTAAGAATAGTTCAGAGATGGACCTATTGGTCAGAACTCGAGTCCCCGGTTCAGTGTATAGTAGTTTTACATATCTAATGAAATTAGGCCCCATCCCAAATGTCTCTAGTACCGTAAGGAGGTAGACCCAGGTCACCGAGTCAAAGGCCTTCTCAGCATCTAAGGATATTGCAGCTGCGCTTCTCTTGGGGTCTATTTGTGCCATTAGACCGAAGAGCCTACGGAGATTCAGGGCTGTGGACCTGGCGGGAATAAATCCATTTTGATCGGGGTGTACCAGGCCGGGAACCGCTGGTAAGAGTCTATTGGCTTTTACTTTTGCGAATATTTTAGCATCCGTGTTTATGAGTGACAGGGGCCTGTAGGAAGCCACATCCTGTAGTGGGCGTCGCGGCTTGGGGAGCACCGTGATCACCACCTCTCTCATGGATGGGGGTAGTATATTGCATTCGAGGGATTCCTCCCATACCCGGAGGAGCACCGGGACGAGCTCTTCCCGGAATTTCATAAAATTCTGCCTCTATCCCATCAGACCCTGGTGCCTTACCTGATGACAATGTTTTGATAGCTTCTGTGACCTCTTCTTCTGACATCGGCTGATCCAACGCTAGACGATCACCCTCTGGGAGTTGGGGAAGGTTGAGAGCCGCAAGATAGTTTTTAATGTCTACGGGCGATTTTTTATCTTGGTTAGAGTATAGCTTGGTATAAAATTTGACAAATTCTTTGTTTATCTCATCTTCCCTTAAGAGTACCTCCCCCTGTGTTGTTTGTATACTAGTTATTTGGTTAGGTTGTTTATCATACTTGAGAAGATTACAGAGTGTCCTGCCAGCCTTGTTACCTTCTCCGTACCTACGTGCGCGCATGGGGGCCGCCACGTATTGCACTTCTCTAGCGGCCAGTTTATCAAATTCCTGCAGGTGTGTGTGTATGTCCGCTAATAGTTCCCTATTCTGTGTTCGGGTATAGTTTTCCTCTAATACAGCCAATTTATTTTCAATGTCTGTTAATTCAGCGCGCACGCTCTTTAGCATACCGACGGACTTGGACAGCAGTATCCCTCTGATCCATACTTTAAAAGATTCCCACACAGCGGAGTATTTGCCCACCGTTCCCACATTATTGGTGAAAAATTCTGCTATCTCAACATGTAATGTTTCCACCACCCCAGGGTCACCCAACATTCCACCCGGCATTCTTCATCTTTTAGCAGGACAGGGGGTCAGAGAACGTACGGGGCAAGATTTCACATTTCTGCAGCGTAGAGGACATGACTGATGCAACAAACCAGTAATCATTCCTAGACTTGGAGTCATGAACTGAAGAATAATATGTATATCTCCTGTCCCCAGGGTGTATCGTGCGCCATGCGTCCACCATTGACAACTGTGAAAGAATGCTACTCAGGGTGGAGGCTGTTTTACTAGGGGATCTAGCGACCCTGGAAAACCTATCCAGCACAGGGTCCAGAACCACATTAAAGTCCCCTCCCCATAACACATTAGACAAACCATAGGCAATGATCATCTGGTATATATTCACATAGAACGCCGGGTCGTTTATATTAGGCCCATATGTATTAACCAGAAGCAGTTGTTGTCCAGCGAGCCTGCCCCATACGACCACATATCTTCCCTGTTGATCCACCTTATGACCCTCCAGCCCGAACCCCAAGCTTGGGTGGATAAGAGTAATTACCCCTCTGGCCTGATTAGAATAGTCTGTGTAGAAACGTTGGTTCCCCATTTGGGCATCATGTGTAAGGTACTGCTTCCCATTGTGTGTGTCTTTTGCAGCATCAGTATCTGAGGGCAATGTCTAGCAACATAATTAGCAATTTTCTTGACTTTCACCTGGTTATTCAGTCCCCTTACATTCCATGTAAGCAGTTTTATTCTCATCCCATCGCCAGTATTTTGTGATAACATAGTTTCCCAAAGCCATGACCATTAAAGTTGTGCCATCTGCACCAGCCGATCAGCGCCACTCCCAATGCGACCACTTTTTCAACATCAAACAAACTGTTAACCATAGTCAAACTATAACCTGGGTCACTCTTCTCCTGGTGACTATACCTTCTCCCTTCAGTGAAATTGTTTCCACCACAAATCATCCAACTCCCCCATCCTCCCCTCACCCACCAACCCTCATCATCACCCCCAACTTCACGATGTAACCAAAGTAACTCTTGGATCATTCCAGGGGTAGCCATGTCGCTTCACATGACCGCCCAATCGCCTCCGCAACTCTGATAACCATATGGAGTGGAGCCGCCTTGATTATTGAAGCGTCAGGACTGTAGCTCTGATGGTGTAGTAGTGTAAAAAGTGTTTTGACTAAAAATGTACCTTAATCTTCTGGTCTGGGTCTGTTGTTTTGAGCCGGTCTATCTCCTCTAGGTGGGAGGGGTATAGGAGCCTCAATATATTGTGTGGCCTCAGCTGGGGACTCGAAAAAATGCACCCTACCCGCATGCTGAATCCTCATTTTGGTGGGGAACATCAGAGTGTATGGTATTTGCCGTTCTCTTAGGAGTCTTTTGACCAGTTCGTAGGATATTCTACTTGCTTGAACACCGGCCGAAAAGTCTGGGTATATATGTATCCGGTTTCCTTCATGTTGTAGTGTTTCAGCAGCCCTAGCCATACGCAGGATTAAGTCTCTGTCCCTATAATTAAGGAGTCTCGCAATTATTGTACGGTGTGGTACACCTGGCTTGGGGACCGGGGCCAGTATGCGGTGTGCCCTCTCCACCAAGAAGTGCTCGGAAAATGCTTCCTGGCCGAATATCGTTTTAAGAAGCAGTTCAAGTTGTTTTTCCATTTGGCCTTTTCCGAATTTTTCCGCCACGCCCACCACTCGGATGTTGTTTCGCCTTGATCTGGATTTGAGGTCTTCACATTTATTTTGCATTTTGGACATAGCCTCTTTGAGTTGGGGGATGTCATGGCTATGGTGTGCAATCTATCCTCGTTGGTGCTTATTCTATGTTCTGTTTCTGTTACACGCACACTCTCTTTTTCAACCCTGGCCTTTAGGGAGCCAATGGTGGACACTATGTCATCCAGCTTCGTATTGACTGCCCGAAATCCATCTTGTACGATTGTCGGTAGTCTATCCTCTTTATCACCATTCTCCGGGTTCGGAGCTTCATTGTTGTTGATGGGTATATCTGCAGCGGTGGTTTGTGTTTGGCTAGCAGTGTATATGTCCATAGGGCCTTTTTTCTTGCTGCTGGGGGTCTTGCCCCCTTTTCCTGTTTTTTGGGGTTCGCCCATGTCGCTGCACGTAGTATGCTCTTGCTATAATTTCCTTTTCCCTGGCCGTAGCCCGTGTTTTCCTCTTATGGGTATATCACAATGTGCCGCCGTGCCACCCGGATCCTGGTGTGTGGGCAGATGGCTCACCAATTCTGATGGACTGTGTCTTCCCACGTATTAATTCGTCAAAACCTAATAGTGTAACTCTGAGGGTCCTTCAAGAATTTCCAGTGCCCGGGTCAGACAAACCGCCAGGGCGGGATTCCTACTTGCCGTGCCCCTATGTTCAATGTAGCATCTTGCCCAGGTAACACCCAATGTTTAATCAATGGAGGATAGGGGCCAAGTGTATCCCGCGGGGCAGGCCAACGTAGCCCGCACTGCAGCAGCGGTTTAGCTTATTGGGTGGCCTCCTGGTTTACCGGGAGCATCAACCTCCCTCCTTCCCACCATCTACCACACAAACCTCTTTCTACTGTAGTGTGTAGGTCGGTGTGGGTCACGGGCCAAGTCCTGTATATAGGTTCACCACCAGCTCAGTCCTTGCCGCAGTATGCTCATATATTTGATGTTCCGGGCCGCAGAGTTGTCAGCAGGGTACAGTATTTCGACAGATGCCTGCTTCTATATGTGTCGTCCTCCCGTCGTTTTGGACAATCTAGGGTGGCGGCAGGCACGGTCCGCCGCCGTCTCAGGGCCGGTGAGGGCCGCACCCCCGCTAGGATTTCTGCGAGCGTTAGCCCGTAACAGTTCGGATAATTGGACGTGGTTGAGTGTCCCACCGTCGGGTCTTTTCCCGCAGCCACCGCGCTGCAGCTCTCCTTACTTGGTGTATGGCGGGCCGTCTCTTCGCTCCGCCCGGTCCCAGTGTCTCTCGTGGAATCGCTGCTCCGCCGCTCCCCGACGGGGCGCTGCAGGATATGGAGTATCTCTGGGGCTGCGCAGCAGTCGCACTACTATGGTGCTGATGCCGTCTCCTCTTCTCAGCCGATGTGCCTTTCGGAGCTCTGTCACCACCACAGGGCGCGGACCGCATCCACAGGCCCGGCATCTACCCGGCCCAGTGTTGGATTGCGACCGCGGCCTCCTGTTACCTCCTCGTGGAGCCCCTAGACAGATCGCTCCCGCATCAGGGGTCGGCAAAACTGCAAGTCGTCAGAACCCCAGCGCCTCTCACTGCAGCACTCCAGGATTTTCAGGTACCAAGGACGGGTATTTAATGCTTCGGTATTGCGATTTACAAGTCATACGGCGGCTCCATAAAGGATTTATAATTACAGGATTTTGAACTGGAGTGGGAGCTCACAGATCAGGCAGCCATCTTTGCAGTGCGCAACAGTGCCCCCCGACTTCGGCCCTAATTCTAAGTTTGCCGGTCCATAAACAACGGTGCCTGTAAGCACCAATGTTTCTGGACCAGCAAACTATGCGTTTGCCTGCCGGAGCCGCCGTGCCGGGCAGGTCTGACCCTGTCGGGCACAGCTGCCACAGTGGGCAGACCCGTCACGGAAGCACTGGCACCATTAACAACTCTATGGTAAAGGGGAATTACAATTTGCCGCGCTTGACTTTCTGGGCCACCGGGGTTGTACGGTAGCACCGGCACGGTTACCGTTTGACCCGTAATGAGGCCCTTTGTCTTTATTTCGCATATAAGCACTTCCAAGTGCCATTACTTTCAGATGGCTGTGGACACAGCAGCGAGTGGGTGATTGGCAGGGGTTATTGCCTCATAAGAGCTGTGCCTGTTGGACAATTAGATTTGGGAAAAGGTGCATCCAGCTGCATGCTATGTGAAATAATGACCACAAGCAGGTGATCACATCATGTGTTTTTGTTCAGTGTGCTTCTTCCAGTCTTGTGTGAGGGGTCAGAAATGTGTGGTGGACAACGTTGTGAAAAAAGAGACCATTTTATTAACTCAGAAGGTTGGATACATGCTTCACTGTCTGTACCCTGTGGGGATTTCCCTGCCTACAATAAAGTAAACACTCTGACAAAAGGTTTCTGTCCCTCACACTTGTACATACAACAACTCTACTAGGTAAAATATGGCAGTTCAAATATAACAAATATTAAACTTATGTTCACAACCTGATAACTGTTTCTCCTTATAACCTGGCTGAATTCCACTTCCCTAGATTCCAGCAGGATTATATTCAATAATTACATAAGTATCAGGAAATTGTGTAATAAAATTCCATTTCAATTCTTTTGGTTCCAACTTCACAAAAAAAAGTTTCAACTTGAATTCAAACAACAGTTCAAAAATATTAAACAAGGTTAACCCTGTGAGAAAGGGAGTGACGATCGGGCCTACTTGCACATAGCATCTAAAACAGTGAGAAACATCCTAAATAAGGAGTCTTACAACCTCTGTTCCCTGGGGTACGACTTGAAGGAATTGAAGGAGGGTAGTGTGCCTCACGGCCATGATGACCAAAAAAGATCGGAAAGGCACCAGCCGACCCCTAAAGGCATAAGAAGTAAGGATTGCGAGAGGTATACAAGAGAATAAGATAACCGTGCACGGGGAGAAGCTCCACCTTAAAAGACAAACTAAATGTCCTTTGACAACAGGGCAGACAAAAGGCTTGTAGGAAAGAGATAGGCAGGGACAATCGGTGACGACCATCTAACAGAGATCCTGAGACAAAATCACCAATCCCGGCAGAAAGGTGGCCTAAAGGTCCTGGCGAAAAAATCAGGATAACATTTGATCCAAACCCAAGAAGTACCACAAGAAAAGAAGTAGGGAATGACAAGGTGATAGAAGGAGTGGCTACACAGCTGAAATGGACCTGGACCTCTAAAGCCTCTATCAATACCCGAAAGGTCTAGCAACCAGCGAACAGTAAACCCCGGTGTAGTATAAACCAGGAACAGAGAAACGTGACCATGGGCTCGTGGAACACCCGAGGGTTTGCTCACCTGATGGTAAGATCTGATGTGAACCTGGGTAAATTCGACGTCTTGTGTCTTCAGGAGACATGGTTGGTGTTGAAACCATATCTAGATGGTTATGTACTGTCATTTACTCCGGCAATGAAGGAAAGTGCAGGCAGACCAAGGGCCGGCCTTCTGACAGCTATAAAATCGGGAAGCGGCCTAGAACTCCAACCTGAAACCTTCCCGTCACCCTTCCTTCAGGCCTCAAGAATCAGATGGCTAAACGCCAGAGGAACGAAGAGCAACACATGCCAGGAGAGTATCCTGATTGTTAACACCTATTGGAATCCAGCAGAGATCACGACAGGAAAGTATTTAGATGACATCAATAATCTCATGGAAGAAGAACGTGAGCATCAGCTAGCAAATTATATCATAATAAACAGTGATCTGAACTGTTTATGTATGGACACTGAAAAACCAACAAATACCAGTGCGCTGGCTGCTTGGGAGTGAGGTAAGAGATTGGAAAACCTAATGGAGAAATGAGACCTACACAACCTTCATTGGTTACAGACGAAGAAGAACAAGGAGATACCCACGTGGCAAAGAGCGTAGCTAAAAGGGACCATCGACCATACAATTGTATCCAGAGAGCTGCTAAGCCTGATACAAACCTTCAGAGTGGAGGAATCTAAAAATAGTGACCATAACATACTGATCACAACATGGCAGCCTCACCGCCAAGAGCACAAACGCATTATAAACTGGCTAGAAGCCAATCCCAGAGGTAACCGCCTGAAACTAACGGGCCAAAGCATAACGGACATAACTACCGCCTACGTAAAACATCATAAGGAGTGCTCAAATAAAGGAAGTGCACACACGACGGCTGTAGACTACGTGCCCTTACTAGTCGTTTATCGAACAGCTAAATCAGGAGGGATTGACGGCCGAAACCCCCAAGCCATAGCTACAACAGGGAGCTGGTGGTCCGAAGAGCTGCTCTAAGGAAGCTCCAACGAATGGCAAATAACTCATCATCGAAAACAGGCTAAAACTAGCCCAACGTGTTTATAAGGCCTGGGTGCGACAACATCGCACCTTACTCCTTCAACAAGATGCCAAACAAATGTTACGCACGATCAGTGGCAAAAACAGTAAGGACTTTTGGACAATAATCAACGCAACGTCCTCAAAGACTAATGAGATCTTACAGAAAAACGTGAGCGAAGAAAAATTGGTTGAAGTCTTTGAAGAACTGTACAAACACCTTGAAAGCCCAATTACAGACACCACACATCAAGGTATAACACCGTGGGAAATTCCATCTGACACGGAGACTATCAAGCTAAAAATCAAAAAGCTAAAAATTCGAGAGTACCCGGACCGAATGTAATTTCAAATATCGATCTTAAAAAACACAGATACCTCGGCTCCCCTCATTGGGTAGATCTTTCAGAATTGTAACTTAAACACCACTGTCCCATCATCATGGAAGAGTACAAACGCCGTCCACATCTTTAAAAAAGGAGCCAAGGAAGACCTGATGCACTACCGCCCAATAGTGCTCCTGGACGTCATAGGAAAGGTTTTTGGACCATGTGTTTTAGAGGACCTACAGTGCTTGCTAAAAGAAGCAAAATGTATAGACCAGTTTCAGACAGGCTTCGTTAAAGGCATCGGCACAACAGCGAACATTCTGTTGTTATGCACCTTAAAAGCCAAAGTTCAACAAGGCAGCCACAGAATCTTTATGGCTTTCGTCGACCTTGTACAAGACTTCGACCGAGTGAACTGGGACAAGCTGTGGGCCAAATTATCACGCAAGAAATGCCCAGAAAAAATACTGGCTCCAATAATGGCCTTGTACGAAGGTACATCAATGTGAGTTTGATTAAATGGGGATGGGGATCTATCTAAAGAAATCTACACCAGTCGCGTAGTGAAACAAGGCTGTCGTTTGGCACCAGCGCTATATAATGTGTATACAGCCAATTATAAAGAGGAGAAAATTAACATCAGATGATTTCCCCCCACTGTAGGGGGCGTTGAAGTCCACAGAATCTTGTGCGCAGATGACATCATTCTGGTAGATCAAACATTAGTGGGCCTCCAAAGACAATTGCACAACTTGTTAAAATACCTGGAGAAGAACAATCTTGAATTAAACAAGAACAAAACCAAGATTATGGCATTTGAAACAGCTACCAGGACCTTGAGCAAGGGAAAAAGGTACGTGGACGAGGAAATAATCGAAAAGGTGAGGTACTTTAAATACCTGGGAGTTACTTTAAGTAATTGTAGCACCAAACTACCTATGCAAGAATCCTTAACAGCCAAAATGATGATGCTGGCATGTCAAGCTAGGGTGGTTGACAGAAAGTTTGGGAGATAGTCTTTGATCCCGGTGATATCTTTCTTTAAGGCCAAGGTGATCCCCGCCATAACGTACGGTACCAAAGCAATGCCCCAAATTCCAAACCAGCTGTAGGACAGACTGGAAGGGGCATTTTGGAGGAAAGTGCTGGGCCTCCCGCAATCAGCACCGATCACCATAATCAGGCTAGAGCTATGCCTTACATCGCTGAAGGGGACCGTTGCAAGGAACGCAATGATGCTCTTCAGGAAAATCATCACGGAACCCAGAGCAAAAATACACGAGATCCTAAAAGATGAGCTGATGAGCGGAAAGAATGAAACATTAGTAATGTGGGCAGAGGGGAGTACAAACCTCCTTGAAGAAATAGCCTTCACAAAGGAAACACTGATAGGGAATCCAGTAAAGGTGGCTAAAAAACTGAAAGACCTGGACTGGATTAAAACGCAAGAAAAAGCAGCATATTACAAATTCACTAACAAAGCATCTATACATCAAATGAAAATTGATGAGGTGAGAGGCTACTTGAAAAAGTTCCCAGATAAGAAGTTGGGTCGAACCTTCCTGAGAATTAAATCTGTTATGGACAAATGAGGTCATGGCCATCAGAGGGGAGTCCAACACGAGTGAATGCCGATTCTGCAAGACTAATCAGGTCGAGTCAATTCAACACTTATGGCTGAAATGCAGAGGAACGCAAGGAGCTCAAGATACCAACCTAAGCAGAATCTTGGGAAAAACAAGCACGGTAGAGGAAGAAGAGTGGTGGACACGATTGATGAGTTGGGCAGTGGCAGTTGTCCTTTTCTTCAAGCAAATTGGGCTGACTTAAGAGTTGGAGACGGACAGAAAAGCGAATGAATAGAGCAATTCTAGGAGGTAAAGAATAGGTACTAATGAAATGGAGTGGAGGAACTGTGGAAACACATCGTCTTTGTAAAAATTGTTATACAATTAAATACAAATAAAAAAAAATAAACAAGTTTTTCCTCTTTCCACTTGAGACAAAGAGCTCCAAACAACCTCTTTTCATAAGCCAAGAATACCTCCTTAGATCATTAGGATCAACCAATATGTCTTTGTCAGGATAATTCTGCAACAGCTCACAAAAATGCATTAGTGGTTCTGCCACTTCTTCTTATAATCACACCACAGTACTTCAATGACTTCCACCTGGTACACTCACCTGCCAGGCCTATTATGACAAGGTCCTCTGCCCTTGTGTAGTCTCCTGCCAGGACGGAACACAACTACTAACTACAATTACATCTGTGGTAAAGGTTAGCTTGCACCAAGTTAACAATGTCTTTTGCTTCGAGGGGGCACTGTTGCGCACTGCAGAAATGGCTGCCTGAGTCAAGAGCTCCCGCTGCACTAAAATATCCTAAGCCGAGATATCCTGTAAGAGGCCGTCCGCAGGCCTAATAAGCAGACGAGCCAATAGCCCGAACATCCGTGCACACACAGCAGAAATCCTAGCGAGCTACGATTAGATGACCCAGAGCTGTGGGCGTGGAAACATTTGCCGAGGAGAGGCAGAGACGTGACCCGACCGTGAGTACCATGGGAAAATACAGAGGAGTCGGGGATGCAGCAACACAAAAGGCCGCAGGTAGGCGTGAGAAGGCGACTGTAACGGGAGCAATCCTGCAGACCCCCTGGTCGGGCCGGGAACTGGTAAACTTGTGCCTGTGTACTGCCTCTGCAGCGCACCACCTCGCGGGCGACAGATCCCTGGCACAGAGGTAACACGTGGCTCCGAGGAGTTCTGCGGCCCTACGACATGGTGGAAGGCTGGGTGCCGACCTAATTTACGCCGCAGAAAACCAAGTAAGTGGGCCGGAGACGTGACTGGAGGGAAGCAGAAAAACATCCTGAAACGTTGCAGCAACACGGGGCGGTGGGCTCGCTCCGTGGAGTAGCTGACATTTAGCCTGGCCTACGGTGCACGCGGCGGGCGGAGGACGTCGGGCACATGAGGGGCTCCATAAGACCCACGCGGCTCCCATACACCGCTGCCCCGATTATCATTGTACTCCTGAGAGCGGCTAGCAAACAGGCGGAAAGTGATACGGCGCAATAGAAGCACGCATACACTTCTGAACCTGCGCCACACGAGATGTTCGAGGGCATAATCCCTGACTCTATTGGGAAAGCTAGTCTGCAAACAGGAGAAGAGCCCAAGGAAACTGTCAGCCAGTATTGGAAGCTGCGAATACTGGGGAAAGTGACACAACACTTTTAATCATTATATGTTATATGTGGCTGCAACACAATATGTGGAAGGACACAGTTACCTCGTGGCATTCTTGTGCTGAATGGTAAAAAACCGAATGATTGAGTAAGCATTATACTACCAACACTGTATAAGGAAAAACCTATAGAAGCTGGCGAAACATAGCGCAGAAATGTAGCAAACTAACCACTGTGCGGGATACTACTATTGAAGAAACGATACCACCACATACTACTACCTCACAATGGGGGAGCCACAGAAATCCGGCAAAGCAGAGAAGACTCCTGGCAATAAAGAAAAGGCCCAATGGATACATATACAAGCAGCCAGAACCAGATCGCCACTGCGGAAGTACACACTAATCCTACTGAGACTGCAGAGCCTGAAGGTGGGGAATGGGAAGGCAGGCTGACGACTATAGTGCAAAATGGATTCCCTGCAGTCAATGTCAAACTGGATGATATAGTAGCAACTATTGGCTCGCTGAAAGCCAGTGTGGACAAAGAGAGCGCACAAATCACTGAAACAGCACGAACGAAGACACAATTGCCCACCATGGTGGTGACATCACCTAGCTCAAATAAATATGTCCAAACTACAGAATAAATGCGAGGACCTTGAATCGCGATCAAGAAGAAACAATGTCTGAATTGTGGGTATTTCAGAATCCTTCGGGAAGGGACAAATGGAAAAACAAGTTGAAGCACTGCTCAAGTCCCTCTTCGGACTCGAATCCTTCTTGGAACCCTTTCTGGTCAAGGGAGCACATCGCACACTAGCGCCTATACCTAAGCCTGGAGCACCACCACGCGCAATTATTGCCCGGCTCCTCAATTACAGGGACCGAGATGCAATCCTGTGACTGGCGAGGGAACATGGTACACTGCGCTATGAAGAAAACCGAATACACATATACCCAGACTTTTCGGCTGGGGTTCAGGCCAGCAGGAGATCCTATGAATCAGTCAAAAAACTCTTGAAGGCACACCAAATTCCATATGCTCGGATGTTCCCAGCCAAAATGAGAATTCAACATGCAGGAAGAGCGCACTTCTTTGAATCCCCGACTGAAGACATGACTTACATTGAAAACTCTATACCACTACCTCCCGTAGGGGGCAGACTGGAACAAAACAACAGACCCCGGCCAGCAGACTAAAGGAATGCACTGAAAGAGTACATACATAGTGTACCGTATCCTTTATAGCAGCAATCGTGTTGCACTGTGTTCCAAGGGCGACCTCATCAACTATGTTTTAAATGGAGTAGTGGAGCTGACGTTGCGGGTGGATGATGAGGGTGGGTGGGAGGACGAGCGGATGTGGGTTGTTGCTGTTTTGGAAAAGACTTATTATGGTATAAAATGAGAGTTGAGGCCCACTGGATGCCGTTGTGTCCTGGTGGGAAGTTGACGGGCAGTGAAATGTTTACTGTTTGTTAAGTTTGTGGTCGCTCAGATGCAGGCACTGTCCACATTGCACATAAACCAAAACCCTATGAGACAAGATATCGTCAAAACACTTCTCTTCAAATTATGGGTGACGGGTTAAGGATACAATTACTGTCATGGAATGTCCGGGGTTTAAATAACCATATGAAAGCTAAGAAAATTGGGAACTATATTACCAGACATGGCCCCCAAATCCTAATGTTACAAGAAACTCATACAACCCATATTAGTCTAGCAATATGCACATACTGTCCAAATGGGACAAGCAAAGGTTCCACACAGATTACTCTTCCCAGTCCAGGGGAGTTATCACTCTCATACACCCAAATGTGGGGTTTAAGTTCGGGGGTCAGAAGCTGGACCCGCTTGGGAGATATGTGGTGGTCTGGGGGGAAATCATAGGTAAACAATACATGTTGGTAAACACATATGGACCTAACATCGATGACCCTGCCTTCTACATGAATGTCTATCAGTTAATTGCTTCAATAGATGTGTCCATTATAATATGGGGAGGAGATTTCAATGTTGCTCTTGATCCCATACTCGATAGGTCCACAAAAACCATAAGGGCACCAAATAAGACAGTGCTGACCTTGGGGCACGTTATTTCGCAGCTGTCACTGGTAGATGCATGGCGCGAACTGCACCCTGTAAGTAAGAGGTACACATATTACTCTTCGGTGCATGATTCTGAGTCAAAAATTGATTATTGGTTTGTTTCCACTACTATGTCTGCAGTACTGAAATTATGTGAGATCTTGCCTCGCACAGAATACTTGTGGACTTGGGTGTGGTGGAATCACTACATGTGGACATAGCAGAGTTCTTCTCTAGCAATTTAGGAACAGTTGACAGGTATTCCACTGTGTGGGAATCTTTCAAGGCTTGGGTCAGAGGAGTCCTGATATCGAAATCTGGTGGGCCCCTGAAGGGTGTGCGCTGCGAGGTAGCGGAGGTTGAAAACAAATTAGACACACTGGAAGAGGCTTATACTCGAACACAAGACAAAGAGATACTTGCCAAAATAAATAGAGTCTTCAGAAAAATCGAGAACTTGGCTACTAGAGAAATACGCTATGTAGCAGCTCCCATATGTGCACGCAGATATGGGGAAGGAAACAAGGCTGGAAAGTCACTGTCCAACATGATAAGACACGAAAAACAACCAAATCAGATCACTAGCATTCAAACAACACAAGGGGAGGTGCTTCTGAGTGAGGAGGGAATAAACAGTGAATTTGTAAAATTTTATAAAGCTCTATATGCAAACAAAGATAAGAAAACGAACATTGAAATTAAATCCTACCTTGCGGCACTCGGTCTACCAAAACTCCCAGTTGAGGACAGGCTAGCAATTGACCAACCTATAACTGCTGAGGAAATTACTGAAGCAATCAAAGCATTGTCATCTGGTAAGGCACCGGGGTCGGACGGGATAGGTGCTAAATTCTATAAGGAGTTCCGCGAGGAATTGGTACCTATACTGTTGAAGATATGGGAGGAAGCCCTTAAGAGTAATATACTACCCCCAACAATGAGAGAAGCTATAATAACTGTATTGCCTAAACCTCGATGACCGCCACAGGACTTGTGGTCCTATAGATCCCTATCGCTTATAAATTATGATGCTAAAATATTCGCGAAGGTACTGGCGAACAGACTTCTGCCAGCCATACCTACTCTAGTCCATCCCGACCAAAGCAGGTTTATCCTCACAAAGTCCACGGCCCTGAATCTCCGTAGGCTCTTTGGTATAATGGCACAAATAGACCCGGAAAGGTGCGCAGTGGCTATATCTCTCGACGCCGAAAAGGCCTTCGATTCAGTCTCGTGGGTTTATCTCCTAGCTGTACTGGAGGCTTTTGGAATAGGGCCCAACTTTATTAGGTACGTGAAGCTGCTGTATACTGACCCCAGCGCTCCGGTTTTAACAAACCGATCCATTTCTGAATTGTTCCTGTTGGGTAGGGGCACTAGGCAAGGTTGTCCATTCTCACCCATACTATTCGCCCTAACCATAGAGCCGATGGCAGTTGCAGTGAGACTAAGACATGAAGACAGGGGGTTAAAATGAAAGGCTCCACCCAGCTTATCTCGTTATATGCAGATGACACGCTATTGTATGTCCGTGAACCCGAGAAGAACATTGCACCCATCATGGCAGAACTACAAGAGTTTGCTGCATACTCTGGGTACACTATAAATAGTGCTAAATCTGAAATATTCCCGCTTATCCCAGCTACCAAATGTCTAAATGCGGTGTGCGGACTCAAGAGGTCAGAACAACACATTAGATACCTGGGAATCCTAGTTTCAAGAGACAGACACACTCTATATTCAGATAATCATGAAAACTCACTACAGGCACTAAACACTGAACTCCAGATGTGGGGGCGCCTGCCCATCTCCCTATATGGTAGGGTCGCAATTCTTAAAATTATATTCTTACCCAAGTTACTATATTTTTTTGTGAACGTCCCTATATGGCCTGGCACGGCCTTCTTCACCAGACTTAGATCCATGGTAGTGACATTTATTTGGAACGGGAAGACGGTGAGGATAGGGTGGGAAAAGATGACCGAACCATACTGCACCGGAGGCATAGCTGCCCCGGACTTCGAACTCTACTACTATGTTGCTCAAGCACAATTTGCGAAATATTGGTATAATGCCACAGATAGGTCACCCCACACATGGATAGAAGAATATACTACACACCCTACAAGCATACAATCGGTTATTTTTGACTCACGATACAAAGATTCATGTGAATACAACCCAGTAAACTGCACAGTCCGGGAATGGTGAGCAATATACAAGAGGATGAAAATAGATACACCTTATAACCCAGAAATATCCCTATGGAATTTCCCAGGCATCCCTCCAACACATGATAGTAACTTAGAGGAATCATGGGACCCCGATAGAGAAATTAAACTGGGAGACATGTTCCCCAACAGGAAATTTGTAGCCCTGAAGGAACTTGTGAGAGGTCTGGGTGGGGGCCACTTAAGATACTTCAATATTACCGCATGAGATCTGCATTCCAAAAGAGATGGCCGCTTTTCTCGGATGAACTCCCCCACACCCATGTACACAATTAGTTACGGCTAAAGAAGGCCTGGGGATCTACAAGCTATATATGTCAGTGCAGACTCATACCCCCACAATGAACCAGGCCAAGGACAAATGGGAGAGGGATCTACAGATGCCCATTGGGGCAAAGAAATGGGGCAAATACTGTTCACTCACAAAAAATGTATCACTCAATGCTGGACTACGCTCAATCCAATTTAAGATACTAAATAGACTACACTACACACCGGCTAGAATAGCTAAATTGGCAACTGATGGCCCAAACAAATGCCCCAAATGCAGGACGCCTCAGGCAGGATCCTTCCATATGTACTGGGAATGTCCGGTGGTAGCGGGGTTCTGGAGCATGGTGGTTAAGATGTTGGAAGAAATCACACAGGTTCCCCCTGACCTAACACCTCAGAAATACTTGTTTGGGGACATTGGCAAGTGCTCCGAAAAAAACAGAAGATTGTTCAACATCTCATGTGTGGTGGCTAAGAAATGCATCTTACAAACATGGAAAAGCTCAACGCCACCGAGCACGAACCACTTTGTTCGTGAACTGACCCATGTTAACGAATCCGAAGAACAATTTGTCCTGACCCAACCCGTGACAAGTAAACCCAGGGACATTTGGGGCCCCTTTAGAATGTAACTGTGTGATATGATCTCTGACGATGACGAGTCTCTCTAACATGTATCGTGACAATGAACCATGAAATGTATCCGTATATATTGTGGGAGGTTGATGTGGAGTAGTGCTGTGTAGCCTTTGTGACCACTAATAAAAAGAATAACAAAAAAAAAACTATGTCTTTTGCTTCACAACATCAAGTTTAAGTATTTCTTCTGGGAAAACAAGGAACACATTGGTTCTGTTTGTTACACCTGTCGGGGGGAAAAATTCTCCCGGGGTCGGCTGGGCCGTCCGCGGACCTTCGGGCAGGGAGGCCCCAACTCCTCCCGTGTATCCCTAAAATGAGTATGAGGCACACGCAAGAAGCAAGGTGGTTCTGCTGTTTATTTAAACAAAACGGCAGGGATGGGTCAAGGATCGTACACGTCCGTCCTGACACTCTCACTCTCCGTGGGGCTCGCAGGCCCTTTTTACCTTAGTATGACGCGCTACTTGCGTCACCTGGGAAAGTTAGCAAAAAACCTATCGCCACTCTGGATTGGTTCCTCGAGTGGTAGGGTTAGTATAGCATACGTATAGAGAACGTTGTGAGTGGTTGAGGGTCAGTCAGGTGGTATACTTGGGTTGAGCCTTCAATTAGATACATGGAAATTGTTACATGAAGACCCCTGAGGATTGGCTAATGTTAATTGCTTCAGTGATAAGAGCCCCATGTTCTGATTGGTCCACTCGCGAGCCCCCCAGTCTGGGACCATCGCTGTTCCCAGCTCGCGGTGCACCTGTCATTTGCAACAATGTATAACTATGGGTATGTGTAGACAATGCGAGGATTTGTTCATATGCTGGAGGGCAGGCTACTCCCACTGCCGCAGATGTCCATTGAGTCGCTTAATTGTTGCTGCCTGTGTCTCAAAACGTGGGATCCAGGCGCCTCCTCTCTCCTGGGCCTGGCACCCTGTCAGCTTCGGCTTGGTCACGTGAGGAGAGACCGTCGTTGAGGCAGAATTCTGCACATTTAATATTGTATCTTCCACTGTGTGTCTGGCTTAGTTTGCAGGTGTGACCTTGGCTTCGGCTTGTCGCATGCGAGTTTGCAACATTGTGCCCTTGACTGTCTGTTATTGCCGGGCTCATTCTGCAGGGTCAGCAATTGTACTCTTGCTCGTTCAATGTTCATGGAGGCTCTTGCTTGCGGCCTACTTGGGCCTGGTGCATAGGTGGGGAAGTTTGATGCACGGCGCTTTAAGTTACGGTATCATATTGCTTTATCCCCAGTATCATGTCTTTGTTGTTTCTCATTTGCAATGCATGTGGTAGGAGAAGCGTCAGCAAGCATTTTAGATGAGTTCGTTGTGCGTCTTGCGTTTCTGCATTTTGAAAAACCTATGTGAAAAATAATAAAGATGCGCGTCAGTGGGTGTGTCCGTCACCTACGTCATAGCACTGAATGTGTTCTTCGTGTGGATTGGTGTGGGAGTGTCCAGTGTGCATGTTTGTACGGGAGTTCTGACCGTTGGTTAGGTCGTCATGGCATCTCTAACGATGTGTTCATTTACTGTTGAATGGTTCAGTCGAGTTCATCCATGCCGCAGGTGTCGGCATGGGCAGGGCAGGCTGGTGGGCAGGCTGGTGGGCACATCCGTATGTTCCTGTACCAGGGTATTTGGTCGTCTGGTAGATAGGCAAACTCCTCTCGTGGCGGGTGTCTGGGCCGCAATCCTCTAGGCCAGGGGCGTGAGGGGATTGGTGGGAGTCTTTTGTTCCATTCTCCCACTTCAGTCCCCCCTCTGGTCGACTTGTCAACCACAAACATATCTTTTTACTTATCTCCTCTTACTCTCCATATTTTTGTTACTCCTCCCAAGTGTCCATAATGGTTGACATGGTCTTCAAATGACCAATACATATATACATAGGTTCCTCCAGGTGTGCAGTATACCCATTTCCCTATGTAGCTCCTTGGGTTTCTTGGGTTTTTGAGCTTAACAGATGGTGGGTCCAGGTGGTTGGTGATGATCTGTTTGCGCAGTTTTTCTCTCTCTTTTATTATTGTGCCTGTGTGCTGGCCATCATCTGCTGGCATCAAGGGGTGCATACCAACCATTTCGAGCATTTCGTCTGTGGTGCGTGCCTTCCGGGCCTTCCATAATCTTATTATAATCAGTACAGCTCCAGCCAGTATTATGCATCCAACTATAATCTTCAGTCCGTCCGACAGCCAAGATGGCATCCATGACCATAACAGTGAAAACCAGCTGTCATCCTTCTTTACTCCTTTGCTTTCTTCCATCATTTTGGAGTGCATCTGGGCCAGTTGTGATACTGCTTCTGTCAGTGTACCATTGTCAGCATCGTTAGCAGGAATGAATGTGCAGCATGATTGTCCTATCTTTGCGCAAACTCCTCCTTCCATTGCTGTAAGGAGATCCAATACATATCTGTTCTGTAGTGCTACCATCCTCACTGCTCGCAGTTCCTCTTTTATTGCGTTGAATCCATTTACTGTAGAATTAATTGTCATCATTAGCTCCCATCGAGTTATCTGGAGCCATTTTGCGTTTGCGTAAGCTTGTAGTCCCGGATGTATTATTGACGAGAAGAACATTGCTGCTCTGCTGAATAGTCTGTGTTCTGGTGGGATTGAAGTGAGTGCTGTTTCCGACCTTCCCCATAGGTAATTTCCTGTCAGAGGTTCTCCTTGTCTTTTCTTTCTATTCAGGACATTGTTGTTGCTGTTGTCTTCGTTCTCCGGCCCCTTCTGAGGTTTTACAGATCTCTTCTTCCTCTTGTTTCCTTCATCCATTTTAGGGAAGTTCGCCACGTTCACATGTTTCTGGGGCACTACTAGTGATGGTATATTAACGTGTACCATTGTGCATATACCATTCCACAGAGGGGGCAGTGTGTGATATGCTTTGTCTCCGCAGGCCCAGTAATGGTCCATTAATACTGCTGTTCCTGATCCCCCTCAGGTAACTCTGTCACGCTTGCACAGTTGGTGTTGTATCCCACGTCCACTTCTCCTCTATGTTGGTAGCATATCGTAGGTGCAGACAGCGGCAGTATGCTTATTGGGTCTTCATCCTTCTCCATCCACGTCAACATGGGTACGTACTTGCCCCAAATCGTCCAGCATCTGTTATTGTGTTCATCAATAGTTGTAATATTTTCTCTTGTTACCATGTTGCTGCCAATCACTCCTATGTCCCATTTGTTGTCCATGTACACCTTCCCTGTTATTGTTACCAGTGGGCTTTCCCAACATCCTTGTTTACCAGGAACTTCAGTGGCGTACCAGTCACATGGTAGGCATTGTAGTGTTACTTTCTTTGTTTCTCCCTTTTCAGGACCACTTGTGACGTATCTGAATGCTTCAGCATGCAAACTGCTTTTGTGGTAACTCAAATAAGTCTTGAGGAAGTTGTTTTCGTATGGATACGTGTCTCGCGTTTTCCACACCAGTTTCACCACAGTCCCTTGAAATCTCCCTTTCGTTTGGATCAGTGCCAGGTATATTATACATTGTGCTGTCTTTTCATCTATTTCCGTGGCAACGAATGTTCGAGAAGCGCTCATGGCGTATGGGATCAGTGAACATACGTAGCAGCTGTCTTCTGTTGTCTGCCTACCTATTTGGGTCATGTGTTGGTACCACATGTTGTTCGAGACGTGTGCTGAATCTGTTATGTAGTTATCAATACCTTTATTGTCTGAGTATGTGCTGCGTTTAACTTTATTTCCCTTATGTGGGATCTTGCTAGTACCACCTGACGTGACACCTGTTGCAGCCGTGGGTGGGGGTATATTAGGTTTGGGTACAGCCAAAATATTGATAGCATAACTTTTCTGCCATACAGAGGCAGCCAAAAATCCGGTGATCATCAAAATCCCTATCATCTTTATTACAGAAGCTAGTCTCACCGGCATTTTTCTCTTACCTGGCTGCAGTCCGGCAGCTTATTCTTGCGACGTTAAAGTTGCCCGCCTGAAAATTCTCAATAGGCTTGTTATTAGTGTTAGTTGTTGTTTTCAAGCTCTCCCTATCAAGTAGTCGTTCAGTGCCCAGGCGAAGAGCTGTTCCCACCCCAATCTAAGCGATCTGTCTCTTAGGGCAGGCAAGTGTCGGTGAAGATGGGGCATTGATTGTTCTATGGCCAAGATAAATGCTGTGTAGTAGACACGGACCCTCCTTCTTTTTAGGTACTTTGGCCTTTTTATGTGATAGACAAATTGGTGTGATAGGGCTTCAGGGTAGTTATCGTCTGAGGGTAGCATCTACTCCTGGGCAATGAACATTATTAGTTATCTGTTTTCTTAGCAATACAATAATACGCGGTACCTGCGTGTGCGAGAAAGAAAAAAGAGAACATTCAAGTGTTTACATGTGTATATGTGCAAGACAATGTCCTTCAATTGGGTGGTTACTGTAGTGGGTAGGGGGTCAATGGGCAGAGGGTTTGGGGCTCAACTGGCGGAAGTCTCTTTACTCTTTGATCGTGTGACCATGGGGTGGGCGGTATGGGAATTACCAGTTTCTATACCAGTAGTTGTCTCTGGGGAATCTGGGGGGTGGCAGGGTATGGAGACACTTATGTCATCAGCTGTGGTAGAAGTCTCTTCCTCCGTGGGTAACGCTGTCACTGTTCTTACAATGGCCCTGCCGGTGACGCTAGGGCGGGTCTGGAGTTTGCAGATCTTTACGTCGTGTAGGTGATTCCAAGCACGCTTGTCCTGCAACTTTACTGCTCTCGTAGATACCTCCTCTACAAGGTGGAGACCAGTGAAGCGTGGGCTGTTCCACTTTCTATTGAAATTGCGGAGTAGCACGTGGTCACCTTTAGCAATTTTGCACAGTTTTTCCTTTTCCAGTCCTTGGTCCTCGTCTTCTTGTTGGTAACTCTTAGACCCGCCCTGCGTGCGCTCGAGCTGTTGAGACACAAACACTACACTAGTAATCAAAGAAGACACATATTGGTACATTTCATCACCAAGAACAGTTGCAGTGTTTTCATAGTCTGTGAATGCCCTTGATGTTGGCGTTAGAGGAAGGCGCATTTGACGTCCGGTCACCACCTCATGAGGAGTGAGGTGGTGGTCGGAGCCTGGTCTATTCCTCAGCTCAAATAGAGCTAGCGGAAGGCAATACAACCAACTCTTCTTTCTTGTTTGCTGTATCTTTGCAATTGCCTCCTTCAGTAGGCCATTCAGGCGTTCGCATATACCGTTGGCCTGCGGGTGATATGCACATGCGAATTTATGCTTGATGTTCAGTAAGGATGTGATGCGTTGGAACATTTCATTAGCGAAATGCGGGCCGTTATCCGACCGCAGTACCTCGCACACTCCCCACCTGGGGAAAACCTCCCTTACTAGAAATGTAGCTGCTCTAAATGCATCTGGATGTGAGCAGGGTCCTGCCTCAATCCACCTGGAGAATGGGCATACTACTACAATCATATACCTATTTCCTTGACATACGTTGATCATATCAACATAGTCAATATGGATGTGCAGGAAGGGTCCCTCTGGCCGGGGTATAGTACCTTTTATCACTTTCAGCGTGTGACCAGCCGTAAACTGTTGACATGTGAGACAATTGCTGATAAAACCCATCAATGAACAAGAGCTCTCCTCCATCTAGTGCGTTCTCTTCAACCTTTCTAGTACATGAGTACATTTCGGTAGTCTGTGTACAATCATGTGCATAGTCTCCTTCCTCAATTACTTCCGCTATAAACCTTGCAGGATTAACTGTGCTGCATCTAACAATTGATAATTCTGATCTAGATAAAATGATCTCATAACCTGACGCCCTCTGCGTGGTTAGTGTGGACTTAGGCTTTTTTAATATTGCAAATAGTGCATGTTCCACAAATAGTGTGGTTGGGCACCCCATTGTGATTGATGATGCTTTCTCTACCGCAAAGGCAGCTGCGGCGAGACCTTGTTCGCAAGGGAAATGTCCTAACATCACAGGATCCAAGTGACCACTGTAAAATGCTACTGGTTTGTAACCCATGCTTGTTTTTTGAGCCAACACTGCTTTCATTACTGCTGAGTCGCAATGTGAAAATATAAAGAATTGTCGTTCATAATCTGGGGTGGCCAGTACCAGAGCAGTTGATATTGCATCTTTCAGTTCATCAAAGGCCTCTTTCATTTCCATTGTCCACCCCAATTTTTTCTCCCCTTTGTTAGCTTCTCTTAATGCCTCAAGTAGGGGTCCAATGTATGAGCTGTAATCAATACCCATGCTCTGCAGTAGTTGCACAGTCCCAGGAACTGCTGCAGTTCCCTCACTGTTTGTGGCAATGGCGTTTTTGATATTGCCTATGCTCTTTGTGGTGCAATCTTTCTTCCGTATTGGGATATGAGCTGGCCAATGTATATTACCTGTTCCTGACAGTACTGTAACTTCTCTTTGTCTACCTTGTAACCCTTTTCAGCCAATATTGTCAGCATCTTCAATGAGTCCTCTCTGCATTGTTTTTCGCTTGTGCTGCAAACTATTATATCGTCAACATACTGCAACACTGTGCTTTCCACTTCAATGTTTCCCAAGTCCATCTGTATTACTCTGTTGAAAATTGAGGGTGACTCGCAGTACCCTTGTGGCAATCTAGTGTGTTTCCATTTTGTGTTTCTGTACGTGAAGCTCGTTAGATCTTGTGAGTCTGGATGCAGGGGTATTGAGAAAAAGGCATTTTTGAGGTCAATCACTGTAAATCGTGATGCCTGTGCTGGAATGCCACACAATATTGTGGCCGGGTTTGCAGCTATGGGGTATTCTGCTTCCACTATGTTGTTCAAGGGCCTGAGGTCCTGGATGAAACGCCAAGACCCTCCTTTAGCTTTGCGCACTGGGTATACAGCTGTGTTACATGGTGATTCTGATGGTACCAATATGCCATTATTTATAAGGGCCGTTATTGTTTCATATATGCCCTCATCTGCCTCTTTTGATAGTGGGTATTGTTTCACTCTAGGGAGTATTGCACCTTTTTTCAATTTTATTCTTACTCCCCCTATGCTCTTTATGCACCCCACGTCATAGGGACTAGTAGTCCATAATGATGTTGGTACTTTTGCCATATCCTCCTCAAAGAAGGGAACTGGAGTGGATGTGGGTGCTTCAAGTGCCATTGCAATTTTCTGTGCCACTTGTTTGTATGTTACTCTTAGCCATATGTCTACACTCATCATAAATACCATTTCACTTTCTTCCTTTTCTTCTGAAAAGAGCTCCTCGTCTGACACCTGGGTGAGCCTGCATCCCTCTGCTAGGGCTATCACTGCCCTCCATGCTCTTCCTTCTCTGTCTTGGGCATGTACTGCGATGTAATCAGCAGTTGCTATAATGCTCTCTATGCTCACTGAAATCACCTTTCCTTCTGGTTCATTGGCTGGTGTTTCTGGTCTAAACAAATAGGCTGTTGGCCTCCTCCAGATCTTTCCTTCTATTCCTGGCATCCATGCGAATGTCATGTCTGTTCCGTACTGGAACAGTTTGCCATCTACTGGCTCAGCCCTAATCACTGTCTGTCCACAGTATGCTTGCATAATTTGTCGTGCAGTGAGCATGTTTATTCCTGGTGTGGAGCAAATTATGCCGTCCTCCGTAAAGGAGATCGTCATATTCAACTTGTTCATTATGTCTCTCCCAAGTATGTTTACTGGTGAGGCCCTATAATATAAAAGCGGGACGGACATGTCATAATCCCCTATTGATAAAGGAATGTTATCAGTAAAGGGAACCAACTCCCTAGCCCCAGAGAATCCTTGGGTGTTCATGGCCTCACCTGACATCTTAAATTTACCTTCCCTTATGCAAGACCGGGTCGCCCCGGTGTCAACAAGGAATGATCATTTTTTGTCACCTATCGTTACCTCTATGCGTGGTTCCTCCGCACTATTAGGTGTTACCGACAGGATGGGACACACTAAGGCCGTCTGTTGGCCGTCCTATTGTGGGTACAATGATTGACCACTTCCTGTGTAAGGGTTGTGTCCCAGGACCGTCACCCTTCCCAGTTGTGTTTGCTGTAGTTGTGTATTGGTGGAGGTTATGTTATGGTCTTGAATGTGGGCAGGTTGCTGTACTGCCTGCACTTGGGGTTGTTGTGTTATCGCTACCTGTTGTTGTGGCAGTGAATATGTCTGTGGCTGTTGTTGTGTTACTAGTTGTTGCTGCCCATTTCCCGGTTGCAATGTCTGCTGTTGTTGAATGTCCTGCTGTTCCGTTGTAGGCCTTTGTTGTCCCTGTTCTCCCCATGATGGTGTGCCTGGTCTCATTCTACATGTGCGTGACATGTGCCCTGGTAATCCACAAATCCAACATACCGGTGGTTCCCTGTTCTGCGATGGAAAGCTCCCTGAATTGTCCTGGTATACTGGTTGCCCAGTGGGGTAGAAATTTCTTAATCCTCCTCCTTGCTGTTGTGTGTTATAGCCGTATCCCCTCCCCCTCATCATTCCTCCCCTTCCCCTGTTATAATTATAATATCCAGCTCCTGGCGTTGAGTATCCTCCTCCCATGTTAGTCGTGTATGGTTGGGGTGGTGGCAGCTGTTGTGCTACAATCTGTGATGATTGTATTTGGGAGGGATTTTGTGCAGCCACTACTTGTGTGGGGTTTTGAGTCATTGTTGCAGGTGTAGTTATTAGTGCACCTTCCATCGTGTATTTAGTAGGTTTTTTCTGTACCAATTTAGCCTCTTCCGCTTTTCTATCTTCTTCCTTTTGTTTCATCTTTTCTTGCCATGTCCTACAATGATGTACTATCGTTAGTTGAATTTCTGGCCATGCTTTTGCTTCCATCCCCACTACCTTCTTCAGTTGTTTCTGAACTGCTTCTGGGAGCCCTTGTATTAGTATATGATAGAATATTGCTGGTGTTTTGTCCCATTGTTCTCTAGTTTCCATACGCCACTTCTCTTGAATTTCCTGGATATAATCAACAGGATCTTCGTTGTCACGCATCTTGCGTGAGGTACTTGCTCCTATGTCTGATGTGTCTGGGTACTGTACCCTCAGTGCTTGCCATAATGCATGTCTGCAGTTTGCGAATGGTGCCCCATCGTGTGATGTGTTTGTTATTGTAACCCCGGGGAAGCCTGCTCTCTTCCAGATGTCATCTGCTGCATCCCCCAATATTGAGATTAGAAGGCCCTTTACATCCCCCACTGCCAGTTTCTGTCCTGCGGTGTGTTTTTCCATTTCATATATCCATTTTCCCGCACCTCCACTTAATGATGGGAGCCTGCACTTTATATTTTCCTTGTCTGCATGCTTCCAAGGGACGTATTGTGGTCTAACCCCTCCCCTCTCCAGAAGTGGCATTAAGTTGTGTCCTGTTTGACCCCCTGGGTTCCACAGAATCGAGTCCGTACACCCCTCCTCTTCTTCCGTGTCTTCTACATCGTCAATTGGGTCCATATTTCCCCTGCTCGTAACTGTTTCTCCTCCATCTCTTCCCCTTCTTTTATCTTTTCCTTTATTTAATGTGGGCGTGTGTATTCGTTCTCCCTGCCTGCGTCCAGGGAGGTCTCTAAGCCTGCCTGCATAGGGTGTCAGTTCGTGGGGGAAGGGTGCGAGTTTAGGTGGGCATGTTGCACGTAATGAGCGTGGGGTGGTGGAGCATGTTGGACGGGATGATGAGGGTGTAGCTGCACGTGTCTGCCTTTCCGCCATTCCTTGCTCTTCCCCCTCACTTCCCTCCAGTTCTTCCTTTCTCCTGCAGATCCATGGTGATTCTCTATTTGTCCGGGTGATGTATAAATTATCTAAGCTTTCCCTTTCACTGTTTCTTCCTTCCTTCTCCATTCCTTCTCCTTCCTCACTGCAAAAGTCATTCAGGAATGGCAACCCCCAATCTGTCTTTTCCCCCCTAATCGTTACTGTTTTTAAGTCTATTAGATCCGTTCCTCCCTTTTCTTCTTTACCAATTGCTCCCCTTTGTGCTGATGTTGTTGCTACTTCTGTGTCTCTGTATACATACCTCCTTACTTCACTCTCCCCTCTCCTATCTTCTCTTTCCCTTTCATTTTTCTCCGCTATTTCTCTACCAATTTCCTCTCTTTTCTTTTTCAATTCCTCCATTACTTCACTACTCATCTTTTCCATTATCCTTTCTTCTTCTCTCTTCCTTTCCCATCTCGCTCTTTCCCGCTCTAATATATCCTCTATCTTCCTCCCTTCTTCATATTTCCTTGTCGTCTCTGATAGTAATCTCCTTTTCCATATTTCCATTTCTTTTTCTTTCTCTTCTTCCTCTCTTTTCTTGTCACACAGTGCTGCTCTGGATACACTTTCTGCTACTGCCTTCACCCTTTCAGCTTCTCTCTTTTGCTCCTCAGTTCGTTCCTTCATTTTTTCCAACTCATTCTTGCTCTCCTTCCTTTCCCGTGCTCTCTCTCTTTCCTCTCTCTCGAGCTGCTTGATCAGTGCATTCTGCTCACCCCTTAATTCTGCTAATCGTTCCTCCAAAATCTCTTCCTTTTGTCGTAACAGCCCTTCCTACTTTCTTTTTCCCTCTTCCCCTTTCATTTCACTCTTCCTGGTATTGTCCTCGTCCATTTTCCTTACTACCTCCTTCTCTTCTCCTGTTAATGAACCTCGTAATTTTAATAGTACCTGCGCAGCTAGCCACTCATCATGTCCTATTCCCGCGATCTGTTCTTCGCCAATCCTCCCCTCCCCTGCGGGCATCTTCGTACGAGCTGATCCCGTCGTACTAGTCTGCTCCCCTCTCGTGTGGCCACCTGTAGCTGTATATGGTGGTGGGCTGTATGCCGGGTTCGAGTACCCCTCAGCCGCCCTTAATTGTACTATTTCTCGTAGTTCTGTTAAAGGATATAACCCCCCTTCCTCCTTTTTCCCTACCTTAGCTAGGGGCATATCGTTGCTCTGTTGCTTTTTTATTTCCTTTTCGCTTAGGTTTATACTCTTTTCTCCCCCCTCTTGTCCGTTCCCCGTGTTCTGTGTGCCTTCACTCTCTTTTTCCCCATTCTCTCCTTCCTCCTTAATCTTCTTCTCTTCTGTTGTTTCCCCCATAATGAACATTCCGTTTGGTCCTGGTCGGGACCCTTGGAACATCCTCCATAAGTTAAACACCTCCACGTGGTGTGTCAACTTCTTCCCCTTGTATGTGTTATGCAGGTGGGTTAATAGTGAATGTTGGGTATATGGATCGAAACTGCCATTAGGCGGCCATGGTGTCGTCATTTTGTTGTCCGTCCCCTGTGTCCATTCTATGCTGTATTTGATCAGTTTCTCCCTCTGGGGTGACAGTGTTTTACATATGTGCTGTAGCGGGGTAGTGAGGGTGTTCCCCCACCCTCCCGATCCTGTCCCGTATGACATAGTAGCACTTCACTTGTTATTCTACCCCTATTTGGTAGCGGTTATCTTGCTAACAGTGTACGCTATACAACCTTAGATCTTTACCTGGCCCCGTATTTTTGGGAACTTGCGATTGTCCGCTAAGGAAAAAATAGTAAAATATAGCATTTACATTTGTATATTCTTTTCTTTCTTTTCTTCCTTTACCGAACACCTTTACGGCCCCTACGGCCGAGGCGCATGTAGCCCCCTGCGGCTGCGTGCCTTGTGTGATGTTCTTATACAGCCGTCCCACTTTGTTTTACCTCTCCTCCTCTTTCTTCACTTGTCGTGGCCAGCGTTCTCCGTGCGCTGCCACGTCCCCCTTTTCACCTTGCCCCGATCTACTCGTTACCGCTTATCTCCTTCTCCGCTCCCTTACCATTATTCTCTTCCTATGAAAGCCCTACTGGTGACGTCACCGATCTCCTCCAAAACTACAGGTAAGTTCTTCACATGTTTTTAAAAGTTCAAAATACGCTTTTAATCTACCCCCGTTAACCCCGCAGCTGTCTTCCTGTCACGCCTGGAACAAGGTAATCAACAATATAATCGGACTGCGCACGCTGCGTTGCCTCGCGTGTGATACGCCCCTCGACAGGAGGGCTTAACCAGCCAATTATCTTCCGTATTAGGCAACCAGCTAGCTACCGCCTACAGGGAAACGTCACCTATCTATCGAGTTTCCTGCTCGATCAATAGGGATCCTCATCTACTCATTGATCATTAATCGCCAAATCGTAGGAAACTGCACACACACACACCCTTACACGTGGTCGCGACCTAGGCCAATCAGTGTCTACGAGCGGCCGCACGTGATGTTTTCGTGCTCCGCCCCCTCCTCTTCCGTAATTTAGCGGACTGCTCTCACACTTGTCCAGCTACCATTCACTTCACCGTCAACACTAATTTATCAAACCTTTGCCGCGCACCTGTGTAACACCTCCCGCCTCCCGTATTCTATTCCTCCCCCCTCCCTCACAATTTCACATTGCTTGTTGGGCGTGGCATACTCACCGAGTTCTCTTGATGCGGGGCCGCTTGACTGCGTGCACCCCTCCAAGCGACTCGCCACCTCCCCTCGTCTGGACCACGTCTGGACACTCGCCAACCACGGGCGGGATACTTCTCAACCGGCTCCCGAAGGCCAATATCCGGATTGCGCTGTCCGGTCGTCTCGCAGTTCCGCGATGGTCCTGTAGTCCTCAAAAGGGGGCAGCGGCAGAGTGGGCCGCGCCGCCGGGCCTCCTCGCAACGGGAGCACTCGGAAAAATAAAATAAAAGCAGATCTTAAACAGATCTCTCCAACTTGTCGGGGGGAAAAATTCTCCCGGGGTCGGCTGGGCCGTATGCGGACCTCCGGGCAGGGAGGCCCCAACTGCTCCCGTGTATCCCAAAAATGAGTATAAGGCACACGCAAGAAGCAAGGTGGTTCTGCTGTTTATTTAAACAAAACGGCAGGGATGGGTCAAGGATCGTACGCGTCCGTCCTGACACTCTCACTCTCCGTGGGGCTCGCAGGCCCTTTTTACCTTAGTATGACGCGCTACTTGCGTCACCTGGGAAAGTTAGCAAAAAACCTATCGCCACTCTGGATTGGTTCCTCGAGTGGTAGGGTTAGTATAGCATACGTATAGAGAACGTTGTTAGTGGTTGAGGGTCAGTCAGGTGGTATACTTGGGTTGTGCCTTCAATTACATACATGGAAATTGTTACATGAAGACCCCTGAGGATTGGCTAATGTTAATGGCGTCAGTGATAAGAGCCCCATGTTCTGATTGGTCCACTCGCGAGCCCCCCAGTCTGGGACCATCGCTGTTCCCAGCTCGCGGTGCACCTGTCATTTGCAACAATGTATAACTATGGGTATGTGTAGACAATGCGAGGATTTGTTCATATGCTGGAGGGCAGGCTACTCCCACTGCCGCAGATGTCCATTGAGTCGCTTAATTGTTGCTGCCTGTGTCTCAAAACGTGGGATCCAGGCGCCTCCTCTCTCCTGGGCCTGGCACCCTGTCAGCTTCGGCTTGGTCACGTGAGGAGAGACCGTCGTTGAGGCAGAATTCTGCACATTCAATATTGTATCTTCCACTGTGTGTCTGGCTTAGTTTGCAGGTGTGACCTTGGCTTCGGCTTGTCGCATGCGAGTTTGCAACATTGTGCCCTTGACTGTCTGTTATTGCCGGGCTCATTCTGCAGGGTCAGCAATTGTACTCTTGCTCGTTCAATGTTCATGGAGGCTCTTGCTTGCTGCCTACTTGGGCCTGGTGCATAGGTGGGGAAGTTTGATGCACGGCGCTTTAAGTTACGGTATCATAGAGTCTTTTGTTCCATTCTCCCACTTCAGTCCCCCCTCTGGTCGACTTGTCAACCACAAACATATCTTTTTACTTATCTCCTCTTACTCTCCATATTTTTGTTACTCCTCCCAAGTGTCCATAATGGTTGACATGGTCTCCAAATGACCAATACATATATACATAGGTTCCTCCAGGTGTGCAGTATACCCATTTCCCTATGTAGCTCCTTGGGTTTCTTGGGTTTTTGAGCTTCACAGATGGTGGGTCCAGGTGGTTGGTGATGATCTGTTTGCACAGTTTTTCTCTCTCTTTTATTATTGTGCCTGTGTGCTGGCCATCATCTGCTTGCATCAAGGGGTGCATACCAACCATTTCGAGCATTTCGTCTGTGGTGCGTGCCTTCCGGGCCTTCCATAATCTTATTATAATCAGTACAGCTCCAGCCAGTATTATGCATCCAACTATAATCTTCAGTCCGTCCGACAGCCAAGATGGCATCCATGACCATAACAGTGAAAACCAGCTGTCATCCTTCTTTACTGCTTTGCTTTCTTCCATCATTTTGGAGTGCATCTGGGCCAGTTGTGTTACTGCTTCTGTCAGTGTACCATTGTCAGCATCGTTAGCAGGAATGAATGTGCAGCATGATTGTCCTATCTTTGCGCAAACTCCTCCTTCCATTGCTGTAAGGAGATCCAATACATATCTGTTCTGTAGTGCTACCATCCTCACTGCTCGCAGTTCCTCTTTTATTGCGTTGAATCCATTTACTGTAGAATTAATTGTCATCATTAGCTCCCATCGAGTTATCTGGAGCCATTTTGCGTTTGCGTAAGCTTGTAGTCCCGGATGTATTATTGACGAGAAGAACATTGCTGCTCTGCTGAATAGTCTGTGTTCTGGTGGGATTGAAGTGAGTGCTGTTTCCGACCTTCCCCATAGGTAATTTCCTGTCAGAGGTTCTCCTTGCCTTTTCTTTCTATTCAGGACATTGTTGTTGCTGTTGTCTTCGTTCTCCGGCCCCTTCTGAGGTGTTACAGATCTCTTCTTCCTCTTGTTTCCTTCATCCATTTTAGGGAAGTTCGCCACGTTCACATGTTTCTGGGGCACTACTAGTGATGGTACATTAACGTGTACCATTGTGCATATACCATTCCAGAGAGGGGGCAGTGTGTGATATGCTTTGTCTCCGCAGGCCCAGTAATGGTCCATTAATACTGCTGTTCCTGCTCCCCCCTCAGGTAACTCTGTCACGCTTGCACAGTTGGTGTTGTATCCCACGTCCACTTCTCCTCTATGTTGGTAGCATATCGTAGGTGCAGACAGCGGCAGTATGCTTATTGGGTCTTCATCCTTCTCCATCCACGTCAACATGGGTACGTACTTGCCCCAAATCGTCCAGCATCTGTTATTGTGTTCATCAATAGTTGTAATATTTTCTCTTGTTACCATGTTGCTGCCAATCACTCCTATGTCCCATTTGTTGTCCATGTACACCTTCCCTGTTATTGTTACCAGTGGGATTTCCCAACATCCTTGTTTACCAGGAACTTCAGTGGTGTACCAGTCACATGGTAGGTATTGTAGTGTTACTTTCTTTGTTTCTCCCTTTTCAGGACCACTTGTGACGTATCTGAATGCTTCAGCATGCAAACTGCTTTTGTGGTAACTCAAATAAGTCTTGAGGAAGTTGTTTTCGTATGGATACGTGTCTCGCGTTTTCCACACCAGTTTCACCACAGTCCCTTGAAATCTCCCTTTCGTTTGGATCAGTGCCAGGTATATTATACATCGTGCTGTCTTTTCATCTATTTCCATGGCAACGAATGTTCGAGAAGCGCTCATGGCGTATGGGATCAGTGAACATACGTAGCAGCTGTCTTCTGTTGTCTGCCTACCTATTTGGGTCATGTGTTGGTACCACATGTTGTTCGAGACGTGTGCTGAATCTGTTATGTAGTTATCAATACCTTTATTGTCTGAGTATGTGCTGCGTTTAACTTTAACTTTATTTCCCTTATGTGGGATCTTGCTAGTACCACCTGACGTGACACCTGTTGCAGCCGTGGGTGGGGGTATATTAGGTTTGGGTACAGCCAAAATATTGATAGCATAACTTTTCTGCCATACAGAGGCAGCCAAAAATCCGGTGATCATCAAAATCCCTATCATCTTTATTACAGAAGCTAGTCTCACCGGCATTTTGCTCTTACCTTGCTGCAGTCCGGCAGCTTATTCTTGCGACGTTAAAGTTGCCCGCCTGAAAATTCTCAATAGGCTTGTTATTAGTGTTAGTTGTTGTTTTCAAGCTCTCCCTATCAAGTAGTCGTTCAGTGCCCAGGCGAAGAGCTGTTCCCACGCCAATCTAAGCGATCTGTCTCTTAGGGCAGGCAAGTGTCGATGGGGCATTGATTGTTCTATGGCCAAGATAAATGCTGTGTAGTAGACACGGACCCTCCTTCTTTTTAGGTACTGTGGCCTTTTTATGTGATAGACAAATTGGTGTGATAGGGCTTCAGGGTAGTTATCGTCTGAGGGTAGCATCTACTCCTGGGCAATGAACATTATTAGTTATCTGTTTTCTTAGCAATACAATAATACGCGGTACCTGCGTGTGCGAGAAAGAAAAAAGAGAACATTCAAGTGTTTACATGTGTATATGTGCAAGACAATGTCCTTCAATTGGGTGGTTACTGTAGTGGGTAGGGGGTCAATGGGCAGAGGGTTTGGGGCGCAACTGGCGGAAGTCTCTTTACTCTTTGATCGTGTGACCATGGGGTGGGCGGTATGGGAATTACCAGTTTCTATACCAGTAGTTGTCTCTGGGGAATCTGGGGGGTGGCAGGGTATGGAGACACTTATGTCATCAGCTGTGGTAGAAGTCTCTTCCTCCGTGGGTAACGCTGTCACTGTTCTTACAATGGCCCTGTCGGTGACGCTAGGGCGGGTCTGGAGTTTGCAGATCTTTACGTCGTGTAGGTGATTCCAAGCACGTTTGTCCTGCAACTTTACTGCTCTCGTAGATACCTCCTCTACAAGGTGGGGACCAGTGAAGCGTGGGCTGTTCCACTTTCTATTGAAATTGCGGAGTAGCACGTGGTCACCTTTAGCAATTTTGCACAGTTTTTCCTTTTCCAGTCCTTGGTCCTCGTCTTCTTGTTGGTAACTCTTAGACCTGCCCCGCGTGCGCTCGAGCTGTTGAGACACAAACACTACACTAGTAATCAAAGAAGACACATATTGGTACATTTCATCACCAAGAACAGTTGCAGTGTTTTCATAGTCTGTGAATGCCCTTGATGTTGGCATTAGAGGAAGGCGCATTTGACGTCCGGTCACCACCTCATGAGGAGTGAGGTGGTGGTCGGAGCCTGGTCTATTCCTCAGCTCAAATAGAGCTAGCGGAAGGCAATACAACCAACTCTTCTTTCTTGTTTGCTGTATCTTTGCAATTGCCTCCTTCAGTAGGCCATTCAGGCGTTCGCATATACCGTTGGCCTGCGGGTGATATGCACATGCAAATTTATGCTTGATGTTCAGTAAGGATGTGATGCGTTGGAACATTTCATTAGCGAAATGCGGGCCGTTATCCGACCGCAGTACCTCGCACACTCCCCACCTGGGGAAAACCTCCCTTACTAGAAATGTAGCTGCTCTAAATGCATCTGGATGTGAGCAGGGTCCTGCCTCAATCCACCTGGAGAATGGGCATACTACTACAATCATATACCTATTTCCTTGACATACGTTGATCATATCAACATAGTCAATATGGATGTGCAGAAAGAGTCCCTCTGGCCGGGGTATAGTACCTTTTATCACTTTCAGCGTGTGACCGGCCGTAAACTGTTGACATGTGAGACAATTGCTGATAAAACCCATCAATGAACAAGAGCTCTCCTCCATCTAGTGCGTTCTCTTCAACCTTTCTAGTACATGAGTACATTTCGGTAGTCTGTGTACAATCATGTGCATAGTCTCCTTCCTCAATTACTTCCGCTATAAACCTTGCAGGATTAACTGTGCTGCATCTAACAATTGATAATTCTGATCTAGATAAGATGATCTCATAACCTGACACCCTCTGCGTGGTTAGTGTGGACTTAGGCTTGTTTAATATTGCAAATAGTGCATGTTCCACAAATAGTGTGCTTGGGCACCCCATTGTGATTGATGATGCTTTCTCTACCGCAAAGGCAGCTGCGGCGAGGCCTTGTTCGCAAGGGACATGTCCTAACATCACAGGATCCAAGTGACCACTGTAAGATGCTACTGGTTTGTAACCCATGCTTGTTTTTTGAGCCAACACTGCTTTCATTACTGCTGAGTTGCAATGTGAAAATATAAAGAATTGTCGTTCATAATCTGGGGTGGCCAGTACCGGAGCAGTTGATATTGCATCTTTCAGTTCATCGAAGGCCTCTTTCATTTCCATTGTCCACCCCAATTTTTTCTCCCCTTTGTTAGCTTCTCTTAATGCCTCAAGTAGGGGTCCAATGTATGAGCTGTAATCAAATACCCATGCTCTGCAGTAGTTGCACAGTCCCAGGAACTGCTGCAGTTCCCTCACTGTTTGTGGCAATGGCGTTTTTGATATTGCCTATGCTCTTTGTGGTGCAATCTTTCTTCCGTATTGGGATATGAGCTGGCCAATGTATATTACCTGTTCCTGACAGTACTGTAACTTCTCTTTGTCTACCTTGTAACCCTTTTCAGCCAATATTGTCAGCATCTTCAATGAGTCCTCTCTGCATTGTTTTTCGCTTGTGCTGCAAACTATTATATCGTCAACATACTGCAACACTGTGCTTTCCACTTCAATGTTTCCCAAGTCCATCTGTATTACTCTGTTGAAAATTGAGGGTGACTCGCAGTACCCTTGTGGCAATCTAGTGTGTTTCCATTTTGTGTTTCTGTACGTGAAGCTCGTTAGATCTTGTGAGTCTGGATGCAGGGGTATTGAGAAAAGGGCATTTTTGAGGTCAATCACTGTAAATCGTGATGCCTCTGCTGGAATGCCACACAATATTGTGGCCGGGTTTGCAGCTATGGGGTATTCTGCTTCCACTATGTTGTTCAAGGGCCTGAGATCCTGGATGAAACGCCACGACCCTCCTTTAGCTTTGCGCACTGGGTATACAGCTGTGTTACATGGTGATTCTGATGGTACCAATATGCCATTATTTATAAGGGCCGTTATTGTTTCATATATGCCCTCATCTGCCTCTTTTGATAGTGGGTATTGTTTCACTCTAGGGAGTATTGCACCTTTTTTCAATTTTATTCTTACTCCCCCTATGCTCTTTATGCACCCCACATCATAGGGACTAGTAGTCTATAATGATGTTGGTACTTTTGCCATATCCTCCTCAAAGAAGGGAACTGGAGTGGATGTGGGTGCTTCAAGTGCCATTGCAATTTTCTGTGCCACTTGTTTGTATGTTACTCTTAGCCATATGTCTACACTCTTCATAAATACCATTTCACTTTCTTCCTTTTCTTCTGAAAAGAGCTCCTCGTCTGACACCTGGGTGAGCCTGCATCCCTCTGCTAGGGCTATCACTGCCCTCCATGCTCTTCTTTCTCTGTCTTGGGCATGTACTGCGATGTAATCAGCAGTTGCTATAATGCTCTCTATGCTCACTGAAATCACCTTTCCTTCTGGTTCATTGGCTGGTGTTTCTGGTCTAAACAAATAGGCTGTTGGCCTCCTCCAGATCTTTCCTTCTATTCCTGGCATCCATGCGAATGCCATGTCTGTTCCGTACTGGAACAGTTTGCCATCTACTGGCTCAGCCCTAATCGCTGTCTGTCCACAGTATGCTTGCATAATTTGTCGTGCAGTGGTGTGGAGCAAATTATGCCGTCCTCCGTAAAGGAGATCGTCATATTCAACTTGTTCATTATGTCTCTCCCAAGTATGTTTACTGGTGAGGCCCTATAATATAAAAGCGGGACGGACATGTCATAATCCCCTATTGATAAGGGAATGTTATCAGTAAAGGGAACCAACTCCCTAGCCCCAGAGAATCCTTGGGTGTTCATGGCCTCACCTGACATCTTAAATTTACCTTCCCTTATGCAAGACCGGGTCGCCCCGGTGTCAACAAGGAATGATCATTTTTTGTCACCTATCGTTACCTCTATGCGTGGTTCCTCCGCACTATTAGGTGTTACCGACAGGATGGGACACACCAAGGCCGTCTGTTGGCCGTCCTATTGTGGGTACAATGATTGATCACTTCCTGTGTAAGGGTTGTGTCCCAGGACCGTCATCCTTCCCAGTTGTGTTTGCTGTAGTTGTGTATTGGTGGAGGTTATGTTATGGTCTTGAATGTGGGCAGGTTGCTGTACTGCCTGCACTTGGGGTTGTTGTGTTATCGCTACCTGTTGTTGTGGCAGTGAATATGTCTGTGGCTGTTGTTGTGTTACTAGTTGTTGCTGCCCATTTCCCGGTTGCAATGTCTGCTGTTGTTGAATGTCCTGCTGTTCCCTTGTAGGCCTTTGTTGTCCCTGTTCTCCCCATGAAGGTGTGCCTGGTCTCATTCTACATGTGCGTGACATGTGCCCTAGTAATCCACAAATCCAACATACCAGTGGTTCCCTGTTCTGCGTTGGAAAGCTCCCTGAATTGTCCTGGTATACTGGTTGCCCAGTGGGGTAGAAATTTCTTAATCCTCCCCCTTGCTGTTGTGTGTTATAGCCGTATCCCCTCCCCCTCATCATTCCTCCCCTTCTCCTGTTATAATTATAATATCCAGCTCCTGGCGTTGAGTATCCTCCTCCCATGTTAGTCGTGTATGGTTGGGGTGGTGGCAGCTGTTGTGCTACAATCTGTGATGATTGTATTTGGGAGGGATTTTGTGCAGCCACTACTTGTGTGGGGTTTTGAGTCATTGTTGCAGGTGTAGTTATTAGTGCACCTTCCATCGTGTATTTAGTAAGTTTTTTCTGTACCAATTTAGCCTCTTCCGCTTTTCTATCTTCTTCCTTTTGTTTCATTTTTTCTTGCCATGTCCTACAATGATGTACTATCGTTAGTTGAATTTCTGGCCATGCTTTTGCTTCCATCCCCACTACCTTCTTCAGTTGTTTCTGAACTGCTTCTGGGAGCCCTTGTATTAGTATATGATAGAATATTTCTGGTGTTTTGTCCCATTGTTCTCTAGTTTCCATACGCCACTTCTCTTGAATTTCCTGGATATAATCAACAGGATCTTCGTTGTCACGCATCTTGCGTGAGGTAATTGCTCCTATGTCTGATGTGTCTGGGTACTGTACCCTCAGTGCTTGCCATAATGCATGTCTGCAGTTTGCGAATGGTGCCCCATCGTGTGATGTGTTTGTTATTGTAACCGCGGGGAAGCCTGCTCTCTTTCAGATGTCATCTGCTGCATCCCCCAATATTGAGATTAGAAGGCCCTTTACATCCCCCACTGCCAGTTCCTGTCCTGCGGTGTGTTTTTCCATTTCATATATCCATTTTCCCGCACCTCCACTTAATGATGGGAGCCTGCACTTTATATTTTCCTTGTCTGCATGCTTCCAAGGGACGTATTGTGGTCTAACCCCTCCCCTCTCCAGAAGTGGCATTAAGTTGTGTCCTGTTTGACCCCCTGGGTTCCACAGAATCGAGTCCGTACACCCCTCCTCTTCTTCCGTGTCTTCTACATCGTCAATTGGGTCCATATTTCCCCTGCTCGTAACTGTTTCTCCTCCATCTCTTCCCCTTCTTTTATCATTTCCTTTATTTAATGTGGGCGTGTGTATTCGTTCTCCCTGCCTGCGTCCAGGGAGGTCTCTAAGCCTGCCTGCATAGGGTGTCAGTTCGTGGTGGAAGGGTGCGAGTTTAGGTGGGCATGTTGCACGTAATGAGCGTGTGGTGGTGGAGCATGTTGGACGGGATGATGAGGGTGTAGCTGCACGTGTCTGCCTTTCCGCCATTCCTTGCTCTTCCCCCTCACTTCCCTCCAGTTCTTCCTTTCTCCTGCAGATCCATGGTGATTCTCTATTTGTCCGGGTGATGTATAAATTATCTAAGCTTTCCCTTTCACTGTTTCTTCCTTCCTTCTCCATTCCTTCTCCTTCCTCACTGCAAAAGTCATTCAGGAATGGCAACCCCCAATCTGTCTTTTCCCCCCTAATCGTTACTGTTTTTAAGTCTATTAGATCCGTTCCTCCCTTTTCTTCTTTACCAATTGCTCCCCTTTGTGCTGATGTTGTTGCTACTTCTGTGTCTCTGTATACATACCTCCTTACTTCACTCTCCCCTCTCCTATCTTCTCTTTCCCTTTCATTTTTCTCCGCTATTTCTCTACCAATTTCCTCTCTTTTCTTTTTCAATTCCTCCATTACTTCACTACTCATCTTTTCCATTATCCTTTCTTCTTCTCTCTTCCTTTCCCATCTCGGAATTTCCCGCTCTCATATATCCTCTATCTTCCTCCCTTCTTCATATTTCCTTGTCGTCTCTGATAGTAATCTCCTTTTCCATATTTCCATTTCTTTTTCTTTCTCTTCTTCCTCTCTTTTCTTGTCACACAGTGCTGCTCTGGATACCCTTTCTGCTACTGCCTTCACCCTTTCAGCTTCTCTCTTTTGCTCCTCAGTTCGTTCCTTCATTTTTTCCAACTCATTCTTGCTCTCCTTCCTTTCCCGTGCTCTCTCTCTTTCCTCTCTCTCGAGCTGCTTGATCAGTGCATTCTGCTCATCCCTTAATTCTGCTAATCGTTCCTCCAAAATCTCTTCCTTTTGTCGTAACAGCCCTTCCTACTTTCTTTTTCCCTCTTCCCCTTTCATTTCACTCTTCCTGGTATTGTCCTCGTCCATTTTCCTTACTACCTCCTTCTCTTCTCCTGTTAATGAACCTCGTAATTTTAATAGTACCGCGCAGCTAGCCACTCATCATGTCCTATTCCCGCGATCTGTTCTTCGCCAATCCTCCCCTCCCCTGCGGGCATCTTCGTACGAGCTGATCCCGTCGTACTAGTCTGCTCCCCTCTCGTGTGGCCACCTGTAGCTGTATATGGTGGTGGGCTGTATGCCGGGTTCGAGTACCCCTCAGCCGCCCTTAATTGTACTATTTCTCGTAGTTCTGTTAAAGGATATAACCCCCCTTCCTCCTTTTTCCCTACCTTCGCTAGGGGCATATCGTTGCTCTGTTGCTTTTTTATTTCCTTTTCGCTTAGGTTTTTACTCTTTTCTCCCCCCTCTTGTCCGTTCCTCGTGTTCTGTGTGCCCTCACTCTCTTTTTCCCCATTCTCTCCTTCCTCCTTAATCTTCTTCTCTTCTGTTGTTTCCCCCATAATGAACATTCCGTTTGGTCCTGGTCGGGACCCTTGGAACATCCTCCATAAGTTAAACACCTCCACGTGGTGTGTCAACTTCTTCCCCTTGTATGTGTTATGCAGGTGGGTTAATAGTGAATGTTGGGTATATGGATCGAAACTGCCATTAGGCGGCCATGGTGTCGTCATTTTGTTGTCTGTCCCCTGTGTCCATTCTATGCTGTATTTGATCAGTTTCTCCCTCTGGGGTGACAGTGTTTTACATATGTGCTGTAGCGGGGTAGTGAGGGTGTTCCCCCACCCTCCCGATCCTGTCCCGTATGACATAGTAGCACTTCACTTGTTATTCTACCCCTATTTGGTAGCGGTTATCTTGCCAACAGTGTACGCTATACAACCTTAGATCTTTACCTGGCCCCGTATTTTTGGGGACTTGCGATTGTCCGCTAAGGAAAAAATAGTAAAATATAGCATTTACATTTGTATATTCTTTTCTTTCTTTTCTTCCTTTACCGAACACCTTTACGGCCCCCTACGGCCAAGGCGCATGTAGCCCCCTGCGGCTGCGTGCCCTGTGTGACGTTCTTATACAGCCGTCCCACTTTGTTTTACCCCTCCTCCTCTTTCTTCACTTGTCGTGGCCGGCGTTCTCCGTGCGCTGCCACGTCCCCCTTTTCACCTTGCCCCGATCTACTCGTTACCGCTTATCTCCTTCTCCGCTCCCTTACCATTATTCTCTTCCTATGAAAGCCCTACTGGTGACGTCACCGATCTCCTCCAAAACTATAGGTAAGTTCTTCACATGTTTTTAAAAGTTCAAAATACGCTTTTAATCTACCCCCGTTAACCCCGCAGCTGTCTTCCTGTCACGCCTGGAACAAGGTAATCAACAATATAATCGGACTGCGCACGCTGCGTCGCCTCGCGTGTGATACGCCCCTCGACAGGAGGGCTTAACCAGCCAATTATCTTCCGTATTAGGCAACCAGCTAGCTACCGCCTACAGGGAAACGTCATCTATCTATCGAGTTTCCTGCTCGATCAATAGGGATCCTCATCTACTCATTGATCATTAATCACCAAATCGTAGGAAACCACACACACACACACCCTTACACGTGGTCGCGACCTAGGCCAATCAGTGTCTACGAGCGGCCGCACGTGATGTTTTCGTGCTCCGCCCCCTCCTCTTCCGTAATTTAGCGGACTGCTCTCACACTTGTCCAGCCACCATTCACTTCACCGTCAACACTAATTTATCAAATCTTCGCCGCGCACCTGTGTAACACCTCCCGCCTCCAGTATTCTATTCCTCCCCCCTCCCTCACAATTTCACATTGCTTGTTGGGCGTGGCATACTCACCGAGTTCTCTTGATGCGGGGCACCCCTCCAAGCGACTCGCCACCTCCCCTCGTCTGGACCACGTCTGGACACTCGCCAACCGCGGGCGGGATACTTCTCAACCGGCTCCCGAAGGCCAATATCCGGATTGCGCTGTCCGGTCGTCTCGCAGTTCCGCGATGGTCCTGTAGTCCTCAAAAGGGGGCAGCGGCAGAGTGGGCCGCGCCGCCGGGCCTCCTCGCAACGGGAGCACTCGGAAAAATAAAATAAAAGCAGATCTTAAACAGATCTCAGCAGTGCCTCCAACTTGTCGGGGGGAAAAATTCTCCCGGGGTCGGCTGGGCCGTATGCGGACCTCCGGGCAGGGAGGCCCCAACTCCTCCCGTGTATCCCAAAAATGAGTATAAGGCACACGCAAGAAGCAAGGTGGTTCTGCTGTTTATTTAAACAAAACGGCAGGGATGGGTCAAGGATCGTACGCGTCCGTCCTGACACTCTCACTTTCCGTGGGGCTCGCATGCCCTTTTTACCTTAGTATGACGCGCTACTTGCGTCACCTGGGAAAGTTAGCAAAAAACCTATCGCCACTCTGGATTGGTTCCTCGAGTGGTAGGGTTAGTATAGCATACGTATAGAGAACGTTGTTAGTGGTTGAGGGTCAGTCAGGTGGTATACTTGGGTTGTCCCTTCAATAAGATACATGGAAATTGTTACATGAAGACCCCTGAGGATTGGCTAATGTTAATGGCATCAGTGATAAGAGCCCCATGTTCTGATTGGTCCACTCGCGAGCCCCCCAGTCTGGGACCATCGCTGTTACCAGCTCGCGGTGCACCTGTCATTTGCAACAATGTATAACTATGGGTATGTGTAGACAATGCAAGGATTTGTTCATATGCTGGAGGGCAGGCTACTCCCACTGCCGCAGATGTCCATTGAGTTGCTTAATTGTTGCTGCCTGCGTCTCAAAACGTGGGATCCAGGCGCCTCCTCTCTCCTGGGTCTGGCACCCTGTCAGGTTCGGCTTGGTCACGTGAGGAGAGACCCTGGTTGAGGCAGAATTCTGCACATTTAATATTGCATCTTCCACTGTGTGTCTGGCTTAGTTTGCAGGTGTGACCTTGGCTTCGGCTTGTGGCATGCGAGTTTGCAACATTGTGCCCTTGACTGTCTGTTCTCGCCGGGCTCATTCTGCAGGGTCAGCAATTGTACTCTTGCTCGTTCAATGTTCATGGAGGCTCTTGCTTGCGGCCTACTTGGGCCTGGTGCATAGGTGGGGACGTTTGATGCACGGCGCTTTAAGTTTCGGTATCATATTGCTTTATCCCCAGTATCATGTCTTCGTTGTTTCTCATTTGCAATGCATGGGGTAGGAGAAGCGTCAGCAAGCATTTTAGATGAGTTCCTTGTGCGTCTTGCGTTTCTGCATTTTGAAAAACCTATGTGAAAAATAATAAAGATGCGCGTCAGTGGGTGTGTCCGTCACCTACGTCATAGCACTGAATGTGTTCTTCGTGTGGATTGGTGTGGGAGTGTCCAGTGTGCATGTTTGTACGGGAGTTCTGACCGTTGGTTAGGTCGTCATGGCATCTCTAACGATGTGTTCATTTACTGTTGAATGGTTCAGTCTAGTTCATCCATGCCGCAGGTGTCGGCATGGGCAGGGCAGGCTGGTGGGCAGGCTTGTGGGCATATCCGTATGTTCCTGTACCAGGGTATTTGGTCGTCTGGTAGATAGGCAAACTCCTCTTGTGGCGGGTGTCTGGGCTGCGATCCTCTAGGCCAGGGGCGTGAGGGGATTGGTAGGAGTCTTTTGTTCCATTCTCCCACTTCACACCTTTTTGCTCCACTCCTCCTGAGTACCTTCTGTCAGAGGGCAGCCCTCCTGCCACTCTTGTTTCCCCACTACCACATTAACCAAATTCTGATAATGGTTCTCTATCACTCTTGCACTTCTTTGGCTTTGGCAATGTGGGTTTAGGCCAGTTCCTCCTATGACCTCCTTTACATATGGGCAATATGTTTTACAAACACTTGAAGCCTTAATTGCCTTCTCTTGGCTTTGGCAATGTTGGTTCCTTATAACTTGCCTTGGTATGATTCTCTTTTGGCTTTGGCAATGGCTGTTTGTATTGGGTTTTGGGGTTATTGCCCTCTCCTGCTGCTGGCCTTTAATCTGCCCCACATAGATGCAATCGCACCCTTCTGGTTTGATGGTTAACGTCTTGTTCTGTCACCTGCTCCGTTTTAAGTCAGCATGGTTTACAAAAGAATAATTACTCTGCTTTATATCAGTTTGGTATTTAACAAAATGTTCCTTTCTCCACTTCACTCTGTTTATGTTATTTCTGTGCTTAAGGTCCCTGGATTTGGCCAGCAGGCAGTTACGGAGCGCTCCAGTGTCACAATTTACTAGTGACTCACTAGGTCTGGCATGCACATCCGTTCGCCTCGCTGCCTCGCGATACTCTGCTTCTGCTTCCCTGTGGGCCTGGCAACCTCTCCTTCTTGGCATCTCACGGCCAGCACCAGTCGATAAAGGAGCTCTCCTCGCTCCCACAGCTCTCCAGTGGTCATCTGCCATTGAAGTCCGACTGAAAATGGGGAAAGCTTACAAACTGCAAGTTTCTCGCTGCGGTACTGCGGCAGCTGCAGTCCTCATGGGGAAAGCCATCAATCCCAATGCTTCCAGCTGCGCAACCTCTGCAATAAAGGTCTTGGACAGAAGAGACCTCCCAGGACCAGCATTCATTCGGCAGTGGTCCCAATGTCTCTGTTCTCCATTAACTTCTGCTTCTGCTGCCACGTGGAGGTGCCACAACTACTACACCTCCTTCTACTGCTTTTTTCTGTGGCCTGCACCCAAGGGAGCCTTTTGTGCCCCCCATTTTCCCTCAGGTGTGGGTCATTACCACTAATAGGCTGCAACTTGCAGTCTCATGCCTCTGCAGCCCTCTTCTTCGTTCTAGTTCTTTGTTCTAGTACTTTGGAAATTGTGGGACTTAGAGTCCACAAAGTCAAAATCAGCTTTTCTAATGAAAATATCGCTACCCAGTTGATTTCTCTCCTTGCCTATACTCCAATATTCCTTAAAGAGATTCATAAGGATTCAATGAAGGATTTGGCTTTACAGTGGAATGAGGGGTTTCATGGTCTAAATTGGTAATATTTAGAGACACATCTCCATTATTACCCTGGGAGTCATAGGAGCTGTCAAGGACTTTTCTTACTGCCAATACATTGATTGTTTTCACCTACATTCAGATAGGTAGCTTGGTAAAATAACAGCTCTCTCTGACAACGTTATTACATATTGTGGTATCAATTATGTTTCCTTCCTTGGGGAAGACAAATACCACGTCTCACCCAACTGAGTCCGCCTGTTCCACGGGGCCCCTTCTTCTCCCAGGTGATCCTCCCGGCTAATCCCACTCTCAGGATCAAGATCAGGAAGTGTCTGCCTTTCCCTGGCCACCTGGGAGGAGACTTTAGTTAGGGTCTTTGTGAGGACTATGCAGAACACATCACACTGGACAGTACATTAAAAACCCAGATTAATATTTGTGGGCTCATATTAGTTTGCATGATGGCAATCGTAGGCTTTCATTCAAGATTATCAAAGCTACATACCTTTGTCGCTCATCATGTCACAGTAATAAAGACAATGGACCTTGGTGGTGAGCTTGAATAGATACTACTAACAAAATATTATCGTACATAAAATTAATTTCTTTTCAAAATTCACAAATGTATCAACACTGTTTGCTCATAGAACACATCAATTCACATACATTTGACATCATCAGATTCATTCCACCATGTATACGTATGCTTACTAACACACATCCAATGTCAATTTAACAATACATAGGTTTACCGTTAACATGGGACCCTTCTTAAAAATCACATCAATATATCCTTTCTTCACACCCAAATAGACTACCAGTGTGTACTTCTGTTCAATAGGAACCCAGGCTTATTAACATAATCTACATGTGTTTCGGTCGATGCAAAAGGGCTTTCCAAAATTAGCCTTGTGTTTTTTTACCTTCTTCAGGATATGGGCAGGGCTTCAATGTTGCCTCACCCTGGTAACGTAATTCAGTGGAAGATGTCTTCCAACAAATAGTCTCCAATCTCAATTTATGGGGGTAGTGTGAACTGTGGAACTATTACTCAGTGCTCCAAAGGGACAAGTTCAGAGAAGCTTGTCGTCATGCAAATTGAATTGATAAAGTGTCTCTTGTTCATCAGTAACCAGGTTCACCAATACCTTGATTTCACAGTTGCGCATGAAATGCTGGCCCAGGAATCAAAGATTCTCTGGTTACCTACAACATGTTGTAACCTTTATCCAGGCTTCCAATGTATCTTGCTCTCTCAAATGGCTAATGGCACCTGATGCTGAAGATTCCTAAATACAGTGGGCCTCATTACACGGTAGGCAGAGAACCATGGCGCTATTAGCGCCATGGTTCATGCCGGTAAAATACCGGCACCGCCTTGGTGGAAAGGGGAATTACCGTGCCGTTCCAAGGTTGGCGGGGCGGTAATTCCCCCTTCCACCATTGCTCTTCCCCATTCCCATTTTTGCCCCATAGGGCATAATGGGAATGGGGAAGGCGCTAATTACGGCACAGCAAATTGCAGTACCGTAATTAGCTCCCTGGTTCCCTTTGCGGGTTGGTTTTTAACGCCTGCAAAAATCAGGCGTTAAATTCCCCAACCCGCAAAGGGACCTCGTAGTAAGGCGGTAAGGATTTACCGGTACCAGTAAAATACTGGTACCGGTAAACCCTTACCGCCTACCGTGTAATGAGGCCCAGTGTCTGTTATAAACTCAACCATGTGTGCTCTTCTCTGCTGCGGGCTCTCTCATTGTTGCACTTGCGGTAAAGCGCCGATTAATGTAGTGTCTGGTTGGTTTATTATGCTTATTATGTGATTTCAGCAAATTTCAAGTTGTATGTTGTCACATAGGACATGCAGATCAATAACCACACAAACACAGAAAGTTTGAATTTAAGGTGGTGTGACAAATCCAGCACTATTATCACTGATTCCCTGGAGAAGAGCATCTCTTGCATGGTCAGGGAAAGACAGAAACTACGTAACTCTAACCCTGAGGATGGCTCTCTGTGGGAGGACCACGTAGGGGAAGACAAACTCCAGAGAGACAGGAATCCACTGGAGCAAAATAGTCTTGCAGTCACAATCCCCAATGATACCTATGTGCCACTGCAGGATGCCTATATGGCTTACTAGGAAGTAGATAAAGAGTTCCCAGGTTTTCCTAGCCAAAGACCCCATTTACCTCCTCCCCCATCCCGTTTAGTACTGCGACAATGAAGAGGGATGGAGCAATAAGGATGTCCAGAAGCGGTAAGCAACGCTGCATTCTTATCTTTGGAGAAAGCTGGCCAACGCCGGGAAGTTTTAAGTTGACACAGCTGACCTGAATCGAAGAGAGTGGCAGAAACAGAAACTGTTGGTAGCTTGTTCGGACATTGGTCAGAACGCTGGTGGCGAGCAGACTGTGAAGAGCAGCACAAAGGCTGACCCAGACGGTGTGCAAGGAGAGCAAACCGAGGGCATATCGGCTAATGGGCCACAAGTTGAGTCAGCAAACTGAACAGGAAGGAGGAAGGAAGGATGCGAGGGACACTCTAGCCACCCAGTAAGCCCAGGGAAAGCAAATGGGTTACCAGAGCGTTTGAAGATGAATGCCATGTCACACTAATAGTGCGGCAGAGGCAAAAGAAAGCCCTTACGAGTACAAGTCATATTAAGAAAGCCATTGAAGAAACTAATGCGGATGCCAGCATGAATGTACATTGCTGAAAATGGGACGGAGACCCATTGTATTAAAAGAGGAGCTGAGATTGATACAAACTTTGCTGAGAAAGGGTTAATGACCAATATTGTAGAAATATTATTTAGTGGATAAAACAAAGAGTGCTCGAAAACGCAAAGGACCTGGTAGGGTAGCAAACCAGCCTAACTGTGAGTCTGGGACTCAGACCCACAGGAGTGGGAAAAGAAGTGAATTTAAAGTTAAGCGACGTGACCTTAAAGTTGTGAAACAGTAAGGTAGTATCCTGGCATGAGAGTTAACCAGCACGAGTACGAACAAAAGTAAACCTGGCATGAGGGTTAACCAGTACGAGTACGAACAAAAGTAAACCTGACATTGTGAAACAGTAACAAACAAATATAACAGGGAAGAATCACCTCCCCCACCCCACTTTTTGGATCTGTGAGAAAGCTGCAAATACCCTGGCAGAAGAATACACCAGGGACATAAAGAAGAATGATCAATGAGAAGGGGAAGACCTGTAACCCTTTAACACTAATGGAAATGCAAAGTGTGAGAAGCTGAATATTTAATGAAATTGTGTGTTTGAAGGAAGTCCAATGCAGGTGGATCGCAAAGTGGAAAAAATAGAAAAGTGAAGGAAACAAGGGAAAGAGGCATTTTCCTTAAAGAAACTGTGAAAGTGTAAAAAGAGGAAGAACTCAAGGGACGGAGAGTCCCTGTTGAGAGTGACAGTAGGGACTGAAAGAAAAACAAAACACAAGAAACATAGGTGATGGGAGGATCCCTTTCTCTGCCAGAATTCCTTATTTCTTTATTTGTCTGCATTTAAAAAAAAAATCATATTTTGGAACTCTGAAAAGCCACAAGTGTATCGCTTAAGTGAATCCCCTTGTGCACATTATTTGCATTTAGATTGTAAGGGTCAGTTTAGGATTTTCAGACACAGGACACAGGACGCTCTTCTGTTTAACATCCTGACACAGATGTTATGTAGTTTTGGTGAGCCTGGGAAATCACTTTTTGGATTAGGGATAGATAGTACTTACCCCAACCTTCTTATTGGTTTGATAAATAAAAGTCATTGGCAAACACCTAACATGCCACTGTGCCCAAGTCTTACGGGGTCATTCCGAGTATGGAGGTAACCATGCCGCTATTAGCGGTATGGCTACCCCCATACATGGTACCTGGGTCCGGGTTCCTTAAATGAGGAATTACTGGACCATTCCGATGTTGGAGGGCCCGGTAATTCCTCATTCAAGGAACCCGGACCCGGTACATCCCCATTCCCATTTTAGCCCCCATAGGGCTCAATGGGAATGGAGAGGATGCTAACAACGGGCCCGTTAATAACAGGACCGTTGTTAGCATCCTGGTCTGCTTGCGGGACCCGCTAAGGATGCCTGGTTTTACCAGGCGTCCTTAGCGGGTTCCCGCGAGCAGACTTGTAATGGGGCAGTAAGGGGTTGACGGCTCCGGCACCTTTACCAGCGCTGTTAACCCCTTACCACCAAGGTTGTAATGTCCTCCTTAGTCTTGCTGGAAATCTTTCTTACTTGAGTCTCTTGAAATTTACAGCAACTTCTTATTTATGGCAAACCTGAGAAGTCTTGCTCTTGCCTTTTCAAAGTTGACAAATTGTTCCAGTGAGATTGTCTTTAGTAAATGTCTTTGTTTTATTCTTTTCTTAAGTTCCAAACTATTTACAATACAATTGAGTACGTAGATTCTTGAAGAAACGCGCGCAAAGATGCACAAGCGCTGAAGAACAAACGTGCTAAAATCACACGCGCTGAAGAGTCCACGTGTTGAGGCGCACCCGCGCTGAAGAATACTTGCGCTAAAATCACATGCGCTGAAAAGTCCACGTGTTGAGGCGCACCCGCGCTGAAGAATACCCGCGCTAAAATCACACACGCTGAAAAGTCCACGTGTCGAAGCGCACCCGCGCTGAAGAATACCTGTGCTAAAATCACACGCGGTGAAAAGTCCACGTGGTGAAGGGCACCCGCGCAGAAGAACACACGCGCTAAAATCCCATGCGCTGAAGAGTCCACGCACTGCAAAGTTCATGCGCTAAAACACACGCGCTTCAAAACACACGCACAGCAGAGTTCACGCGCAGAATGATTCTCACGCTAGGAAACACACGCGCTGGTAAACACACGCGCAGTAGAGTTCTCGCGCGGACAAGTTCTCGCGCCGAGGAATTCTCGCGTTAGGAATCTCACGCGCATAACACACCCGTGCTTTTTATGTTCACGCGCAGACGAATTCTCGAGCTAAGAAACACACGCACTGGTTACACACGAACAGTAGAGTTCTCGCGCAGACAAGTTCTCGCGCCGAGGAATTCTCACGATAGAAAGCTCATGCGTATAACACACGTTAAACCTTGCACTTACTTTCAAACGAACACCAAAGTTCACGCACTTAAACAATTCAAAGTTAAAGGCTCCAAGAAAACATTTTACGAATTCTCTCTCAAACGACTTCAAGATGAAGGCAAAGCAGTAGAATTAAAATCTCAAAAGATAGTCACTTATCTCCAAAATGATTTCTAAATATCTTCAGGGTTTCCTGTCTTCAGATCACTTTCCTGGTAAACAAAGATCTTCTCCTGACACCCTCTAGAAAGTAGCCGCTCAACTGCTAGCGCCTGAAGGATACAATTCACCAGGCCCAAGACTAAAGCAGGAGCAGCCACTACACACGTCCTCTCAGCTGGGTGTTAGATGATGAAAGGCAAAGAGTGACAGTTTAGAATGTTCATTGTTGTTCTGCAGAGTTCTCTAGCCAATCAGATCAGTCACTGAGAAACTCCATCTTGCCTTGGGTATTAAGAAGTTAAGGCCAAAGCAACTACAATAGAAAACTTCCCACCCACACAAGGCCAATCTAAAAGGTATAATAATAATAATAATAAAGAGATAAAGGAAAAGAAACCTGACAATCCCTTACAGTGATTTATTAGGAAACTGTTACAGTGCACTGGGAGGGAGAAAGGCTCCTTTGCCAATTGGTGCGGGCCGCAGTAAAACCAAAGCAGTCTGCCATTCAGGAGGCAGCAGAAGAGGCAGAACGAAGAGTGGAAGCGGACCGAGCGGACGAGTGTTAAGACACCAGTGAGTTTACCATTGTCGGGTAATCCCGGTACACTCAGTAATCAACAGCTGGCCACTAATCACATTTTCTAATACAGAACTAATATAAAGAAGTCAGATTGGTGTAATGAGAACTTTACAGAAAAGGTTATAATCATTGCCATCAAAGCCAATATTATTCCCAAGACAAAGAGGGGGTAATACTGAAGCAAGCTAACTATAACCACCATTGCCAAAGTAAAAAAGGGCAATACTTCAAAAAGCATATAATCCATATTAGCTAAATGAAAAAAGAATATTATTACTGAAAGATTGAAACCATTATTGCCAGAGTGAGGAAGAGGCAATCGTTGAATAAGAAATCAACAAGCCCTTCCAAAGCCAAAAAGGGGCAAGTGTAGTAAATAAACATTGTCATCCATTGTCAGCAGTTACTTGGTGTGAAAGCGGGAAAACCACAGTGGCAGAAGAGAAGCCCTCCTGGTAGAAAGTATGAAGGGATAGAGGAGAATAACCTACATTGCCTGTGGCAAATACAACAGGGGAACAAACAACACCAATGTGTATCATGTTTTGTTAGAAGTTGTGAATTTCGATGTTGAAAATTAAAGACTTTTCCAAAACGCTTGAAGTAAACCTTACCACAGAATGCTTGTAGTAGTGTTAGGAGCTTGTGTCCTGTGTGACGAGTCACAGAGCCCCACTGAAAGGGAAACTGCTTTAGAGTATGAACCAGACCACAGCCCTTACCCCTAAAGAAATGAAACCGGTACAGAATGCATTGCAAAGACGTCAATAGTAGACACCCCCTCTAATAACCCAAACTTACTCAGAAGCAAGGTGTGTTTTTGCAGTACAAACCTAAAGTTTGTAAATTGTAAGAGGGATGTCAGAGAGAGCCGCTGGAAGCAGCGTGCTTGCGCTAGCACTCTGGAAAACATGCATCATGACGAGTTAAGAAGAGAGGCAGAAGTCCATCAGGAGAGGAAGGACAGCGAGAGCCAAGCGAATTGGAGAGGTGGACGTGGAAGAAAAGAAGGGTTATGCCCATGGCACAGTCAGGAGGACTTTGAGACTCTGACGGTTGAAAGGGAGAGGAGAACCGAAAGAGAAACCAACCAGATCATCAGAGAAAACTTGCTATAGGGGAATAGGGAGATCCCGACCAGAGCCTTTGTGGCATGGTGGCGACGCCGACAGGAACAAAGTCACATATGTTGAGAGAGCACCAGTAACCACCCACTACCGGTGATTAACAGAGCTGCAGAGAAGACAGGTGAGAGACTCTGTGAGAGAGGGCCAACAAACAGAAAGCATTTCTAGTTGAACAACGGGAGGGATAACAGGCTTGAGCTTATTATCAAGCTGGACGGAAAGTGCCTCATAAGACTGTGGCGACTACCCTGAGAAACCCCACCTCCCTTTACATACTATAAAGCTTACCCTTTTCAGGGACTAAGACCAGATAGGTTTTAAGGATAACCTCCCGGGAAAGAAAACCTAGGGAGTAGAAAGGAGAAATAAGGAGTCGTAAAAGAAACAAGTCCTGTTTTGAATGCCCACCTGCTATAGAAGAAAAGGCCAGGGAACGTGGATTTTCCCTCCTAGCATAAGAGGGAAAGACCAAGAGACAGGGATTGTCCCCCTAGGCACCCAGAGAAGATCAATGGATAGGGATTGTCCCTTTGGCACCCAGAGAAAACCAACAAAGGGACAAGGATTTCCACCCCGCCCCCTTGCAATATCCTCATTAGGAACTCCAAGAAGGGCAGTTCTGGGGAGTGAGGGCTGAACACAGTCATTCACCCTTATGTGATAGGTTTAAGGGGCAGGAGATGTGGGTCTTAATGGGACCATTGTGTAAGTACACCTGCATCAATAAAGGTGAAATTGGCAAAGATGACAACCCAGAGTTCAGATTGTTTGTCGCACCCCTCAGACCTGGCAGGCAAGTGTAACAGGCTAGGGACCTTTTAGTGGTAGTCCTGGCAGCTTAGTGGCCCAGGAAGAAATCAATGAAGTACTGCATTGTGGTTAAAGGTTGTGGAGAAGAAGGGGCAAGACCATTAAAATGTTCACTAAATTGTGGTGGAATAATCCTGGCATAACACTGTTGTTGATGCAGAAGATTTGTGAAAGTATTTTGTTTCCTTAAGGAGAAGCAGTTGTGTTAAACATGTGTCTCTATATATGGAAAGATAAAGACTTTACATTTGGTTGAACCATCCATGTGAAAGACTTTTGGAATAAGAAGAACGTTATGATAAAACCTGGCTACTACAAGGAACTTTCTTATCTGAACCTTTGATTGAACATCCTGCTTTGAATCTGAGGAAGGGAATCTGACCCAGGTTATGAGGATGCACAGCTATTAAGTTTATGTTGAATATAACTGTCATTTCTGTTACATTTGAATTCCCATATATGACCGTTATGGGTTTGATGAATGTATAAGTGTGAGTGACAGATTTGTTTTGTTACAGTGTTTTCCTTTAGTTCATTTTGATAGGGAGGGAAATCGTCTTTAGGTTAGGGATAGTGAGGTGCTTGTAAAACCATTATGCGTTAATAAAATGGCTACCTGTGAAAAACCTTTACCAAGTTGCCAGCCTCACATTTCTGACCCCTCACATTCCTTTAGTGTGATCTTCAAGGTAATCTCCCCCCGGCAGGCATTGCTCTCCCGTACAGGATGAGGTAGGGGTCTGGGAGTTAAGGGAGGCTCAGCAAGGTTAGGGGGTGGACAGCTACACTCCCTAGGATCACTAGGATGGCTGGCCTCAGTCCCATTAGGGTAGTATGTCCTGGAACATCAGGGTCCAGCTTTCCTATCCCTCCCTTGGAATCTCAGGATTCATCTGTCCTTATTCCCTGGTCCATACTGTTGATCTCCACACTCAGGACTGAACTACTTCTGGTCTCTCTTTGGCAGAATTCACTGATTACAAATCATTGTTTTATTGGTGTATTACCTTTCCACCTTCCATCCTCTCTTGATCACCCTCTTTGCCCCTGTGGCCAATGCCTGTCTCCCTCTCAGAGCCTTGAGCTTCTCGCTCTCCTCATTCACTCCTTTTGGCACAACTCTCCCCCTCTACAGATCTCTCCCTCTATCATTTTCTTCATTCCTTTAAGCACAGCTCTCTCGCTTTTCCAGATCTCTCCATAATTTTCTTCATTCCTTTAGGCACACCTCTCGCCCCTCTCCAGAGCTCTCCCCATCTCCAGGTCTCTCCCTCTATCATTTTCTTCATTCCTTTAGGCACAGCTCTCTCCTCTCTGCAGATCTCTCCCTCTATCTCTTTCTTCATTCCATTAGGCACGGCTCTGTTCCCCTCTCCAGACTGCTCCCTCAATCATTTTCTTCATTCCTTTAGGCACAGCTCTCTCCTCTCTGCAGATCTCTCCCTCTATCACTTTCTTCCTTCCTTTAGGCACAGCTTTGTTCCCCTCTCCAGATTGCTCCCTTGATCATTTTCTTCATTCCTTTAGGCACATCTTTCTCTACTTTCCAGATCTTTTTGTCTGTACGAGAGTACCTTTTCCAGCACTGTATATAATGATAATGCATGTATTGTTAGAGAGAAGGACATTTGCCTGGCACAGAACATAACCCGCAATAGCTGTGGCAATGATTCCTCTGTTTGGTGGTGCATGATGGTGGCAAATCCTCTGATAAGGATCAAGCATTTGGCTCTGATAAGGATCAAACCTGCACAATGTCAGGTGCATTTAAAGGCCCCAAACAGAAGTCCCTTTCACATGCATAGCAAGATTTTAAACACTGAAACAAAAACAGCCTGGCATTCGTTTTTGTTTTTCAAGAAAAGTTAAAGAGCCATTTGGAAAGGGGCCCACCTGTCATTACCAATGGACAAGCAGTATTTAATTTACAAAAAAAGGAGGAATCAAAGATCCCTGTCACATGGAAAACAGGATTTTTAAACATTGAAAACAAAAACGACCTGAACATGTGTGGGCAAATAAAAACGGCTTTAAAAAAAAAAAGCAAAAGTTGACCAAATATCACTGCTCACAGAAAAATGTCAGGAAAACAAAACATGATCAGTGGGTTGACAAAAGCAATGTATATTATGTATATTATGTTTCACCTACAAAACTCCAGAGCCATTTCAAGAGCCACTTTGTCTTCATGAAACCTGTTTCTGGATATGGTCAAAACTTCACAAAGGAAAACTCCCACTTCCAGCCTGGATGCCACATCTCCCATATAATGACCCCCCCACAATACAATGTACAGCTGAAGGTGTTGAAAGCAGCCCAGTGTTCTCCAGACTTGCTGGCTCTGAAAGCAGGGACTTCAAGGAAATTCACCCTTGGCTGGAACATGACTAATATGTGTGAAAATGGGGGCACCCACTTCAAAGAGCAAACTACCAACTTCAGAAAGACTCATAAAAAACCTCTGGTCACAGACAGACCCAGTGAAAACAAATGGCCAAACTGCAATTTGTCCCACATGATGATTCACAGTTAATTTAAAAGGACTATTGCCATTTAGGCCTTTTTCTCAGTAACCATAATGTGGATTGGTTTTATTTTTGTAAAATGGTGTACGTATTTTCTATGTGATTTGGGGGATATAAAATGCATCTACTTGTGACCCTGGGAAGAATGGTAATGGCCAGTTAGACTAGGTTTCTGGCTGATCTAAACATGTTCCAAATGTGAGAGTTGGTGAGCAGGTGGAAAATGAAATTAGGGGTATGCTTAATAACTTCCATTTTCATAACTGTTGTGCTTTTTATGGAAACGGCAGAAATGTGCCACTTGGCCATGCTACATCGTACAGATTTGGTGGCTGGCTTACTTAATTCTCCATGATCAGCTAAAACAGAAAATATGTTTGGTATGACAGTTGCTAGTAAAATTATGAAGTTGTGATACATAACTAGTTTTTGCCAAAATGTTGAAAGGTGAACAAAGGGGTGATTACAAATAGCAATTGCCATATGCTGCTCCAAACACCTAAACCAATCCTGACTTGGAGGCGGGGCTGGGAGGAGAGAGCAGTAACTGTCCAATCCTAGTGGCAGGGATTATTGCAGGGTACTTCCCCAAGATTGTAAAATTAATTATGTCATTTTAGCTAAATAAGGGGTTCTGCACTAGGACAGGGGACACACAAAAACCAGGGAGACAGAAAAAGGAGAAAGACACAAGGGCAGATAGAAGAGACAGACCATCAAGAAGGCTGCTGAAACTTACCATCTGACAACTGTAATGAGGCACCAAAGGAGATCGCTGAGAGTGCATCTAGGTGGAGCTGTCTATTTCTAGGAAGGCCTCAAAGCTGACTGGGTCCTGTGGTGGAGAGTGGGAGGCCATCTTTGAGAGTGGAGTAACCAGACCCCTGCCCTATCTTTCCAGAGTGTCCTGAGATGCAGATGGCTTTCCTGAACCTTAAACAGAGGCTTGCTATGTAAGTAGAACTAAGCCCTGTAAAACCAAAAGGTGGGGGGATATGCTTGCCTTGAATCCTTTCCCTTTATAGTGGGTGGGGGGGGGGACTGTGTAGACCCTTATCCAATGTAACCAAAAATATTAATTTAATTAAATCCCCATTTGGCAGAACACTACAGGGTGAATTTTGTTAAAATTGAAATTAATAAAACTCACTTTCCAGTGTGCCCAGTGTGCGTTCAAAAGTGTAGCCTAATTTAATTGGGTAATCCTTGTTGTCCAGCTGACGCTGACTTCTTTAAGGAAGAGGGGTGTCTTTGTTCTTAAATCAGTCCAACCTTTTTATCCAGCTTCTCCAACACAGGCCTTTCAGTAAGGGGGGGTCTGAAATCCAAACTTTCCCAAAGCATTCAAATTTTTCTGTCTGACTTTCCGAGATCAAAGCAAAGCAAAGGAGGTCTGAAAAACAAAGGATTAAATCACCCTCAGTTTGTGTTAAAGTAAAGGTTTGGGTGAAATTATATTATTGATCAGTGTAATTATTTCATGAAGTGAAATTGGCAGAAAGTAAGAATTGTGTCTGTGTTCTTTTTAACTCACTTTTGTGATTTATTTATGCTGAGAGAAGTTGATTGTATTCTGCCATGGATAAAGTGGTGTTTAACATTTTCGTGCTAATCTTTATTACTTTTAATTTAAATAAATACTAATATATTTCCCGTACACCGGCATTGTTCTTGGCTCATTTTTAGCTCAGGGGCGAGAGATCCAAGGGGCATGATATGTGTCTGAGATAGGGCTAAAAAGAATCTGTTAAACAGTTTATTGTATCAACACATGAGTGGGGAGGGAAGGAACTCCCTTGGTTGTGGGTGGCTTCTCAATAAATCGTTACAACACATTCCAATTCCATGAGTGCTGACCAAGCTCATCTTCCATCCAATGTCCATAACTGGAGTATCATTACATTTGGTCATAATTACAGCTATCCTTAAATCACTTAAAAGGGTGATGAATTGAATGTAAGATCCCCCAAAGTGATAGAAAATCCCCCGTAATGAGAGGCAATAAAGGACACACCCCAGGAGGGAATGAGACCACGACCAAGTGCGGGTGAGATCAAAAGGCTTTTATCTAAATCAAATAGGGCATGCTAAGGACTCTGCAAACTCCGAGAGCGCTCTGTCAGACAATAGCAAAGACAGTCAATTATATTACAAATACACATCATGCATGAGGTAAGCTATAGGGGTCACAGAGTCATGGGGATTGGATGACAATGTCTAGCTATAGGTTCGGTGTTCCATGATTGGAGGAGGTCCACGTGGTGGCATCGCAACGTGCTTGGGTCAGCTGGGCTCATCGGGGTGGAGCTCGTGACCACTGGCGGTCCGTGAAGATTTACCACGATAGTTCTAGAAACTTGCTCTTGTGGCCTTTCATACCCATTCATCACACTCATCTATATCAAGCTGTTATTTAAAACTTCTAACACATTAACCTAATACCTATGTGGGAACACAGGAAAACAATATGCAATACAAGGCTGTTTCTATACATCATCATACAATTGTCAGTACCAGGGGGTCGAGCCTCGTGAAACCAGGTGTTTTATCAGGGGGCATGGGTCAGGCTGTCTTCATCATTTTACTCTGTTTGATGCAGTAAAGGGTGACTCCAAGGGATGTTTGCACAAGGACAGATAACTTCCTTTGTGGTCTGTTGGATTTGGGGTGAACTGTGATACCATTGGGTCAGTGGGGGCACCAAGCTGGCACCTCAAAGGCGGTGGGATTTAGGACCAGGTAGCTCAGAACCTATTTGACCTGGCCATGGTGGTCTCTGCCATGGGGGAGGTAAATACTTGAAGCAGGTCCAGCAGGAATGTGGGGAGGTGAGGCTCGTTCACCAGCGAGCCCCTGCGGGCCTTGGCGGGAGGAGGCGGGGATGGCCTTGTAGTTCTAAGCAACTCTCTATTCACGGGGCTGCACACTATACCATTTGGGAGGGGACAAATGTTTGTTTGTTTGTTTGTTTTGTTTGTTAATTTATTTATATAGCACTCCAGACCCAGGGGTAAAAGGGCGCTTAAGGACAGGTTACAATAGTACAATATATATGGAATTTGCAGTTTATACATTTGTAGAAATAATATACAATATATACAGTCAAAGGTAGTTAGAACTTGCGGTTAAACATTTGTGTGGCATGTATGTACAGTATATACAGTTTGTGATGGGCTTAGTCTACTAACTTGGGATTGGTTTTATCCAGTAGCCAGCCAATGACTAGTTTCCTGAACAATTGGAAGGATTCGATCGATTTGATGTTCAGAGGCAGGGTATTCCAGAGTTGAGAGGCGAGGACTGTGAAGCTTGCTAACGCCAGGAGTGTTAGGGAAAGTACATATATTTTGCTGTTTACGTGGTCTATATTACTAAATTCATAACAATAACAATATCACATACAATTCATAACATTGGTCGATCTTAATACGTGTTATTCATGAGAGAGAGAGATGAACGAATAAAACATGGGGTAGTATCAGGGTGAGTCATACCTTCAAGAGCATAAGAGCAGCATGTTAATGTGGCGTTTAACTTGTACTAAAATCTACATCGATACCCTATATGGCTTTCATATAATACTTCATCTTTCGGTTCATCATACACAAGCATTGTATATATTGCTTTTTCAATTGCCCTTTTTACAATAGCAGCAAAACATTGGTTGGCACAGATTAAATATATCGAGTAGTTGGACACTGATCCTTACAACATGGGGGGCATCTTGAAAGTATACAAGGTCACTTTGCTTTAATATAGGTGGCATGCACTGCATATTTGCAATACATTATTGCACATTCTTTAGCAACAAGGATTAGACTGCGAAACTCGAGGGTTTGGTATGTATGGTCAACACTTCATCTGGGGAACTGGGCAGGGGAGTCAGGAACACCATATATTACCTGTACAGGGGTTAGGCACGGGCTTGAGGTGCATTTGGGAGGGATGGAATTTTGTTCTTTTCCAGACTCCAGCTACAAGTCCGGTCACTTTAGGGCAATGATGTACTGTGGAAGGTAAATGATACAGTGTTTATTTTGTTACTTGTTCATGTCTAGTTGCTCCTGAGAATGGGCTTTCAGCGGATCTGCCATGGGGTGGAGGGTTGGGGGGAAGTGCAGGCCTCTCCATGTTCGGTCAGCTGGGGGCCGAGCTGCAGTTCTGTACACCAGTTATTCTGCATAGGCCTGTGTTCTGAATGCTTAAAATGGAGTACTGTTTACTACGAAATGGGGTCTAAGTTCTGCCAGGTTTCTGGCTGTGCAGCCTCACGTGTCGATCCGCAGCCGCCCTGCCTCCCGTGCTCAGGTGAATGGGGGGCTGTCGACGAGTCATGAGCCTCACGTAGGTGTGCAATGTACGGGAGGGGGGGTCATACAGACCTGTCCTTCCATACAGAATCTGGCATGAAGTACTGTATATATCATTTTCAGTGCATGAACTTCTGAGATGTCTAAGTGAGAAGGGTCATCGAGCAACAGCATTGGAATGAGCTGACGCACAGCTCGCAGCACTGTAAAAATGCAAGCCATAAACAAAGCCTATCTGTTATTTCACTGCAACAGGTGATTCCTGTTTCCCGAGATAAGACTTCTTTCAGAAGATAAGCCCAGGTTACAGTAGTGTAATGGGAGAATTTAAGAAATCAAACGCCACATAATTGCTGGAACAGAAAGAGATTCAAGTAGTTACCATTTTCCCACATTGAAAGCCAAGATGGGATGGTTCTGATAGTTTTCCCGCTTGATATACTATGTGACTGTGAGCATCCTATGCTAGCTTTAATATAAATGTGGCTCTCCAACAGCCTCTCTCCCTCCATGTCATAGGAATGGAAGAAGCATGTGTAAAAAGGAGCCATTTGTTAAAGTTCACTGACCCTTGAACTGTTTTACTTTCATCTATAAAACTAAAAAGTGAACTAAAAGCTCCCAATTCAAGGACCTCCAAGCAACGGCCTGGATGTTGAAGGACCAGACTGAACAAGTGTGCTTGTGAAGGCATCACAAAGGAGAAACAGACAACAGAATAAAGTTTGATCTACAAACTTTTATTAACTAAAAATGCAGGATAGAAATAAGGCCTAACTTGCCCTGTGCTAAGGTGGGATTTCCCTACCTAAAGAAAACTAAGGATAGTCTGTGTCAGAAAGTGCAGAGAAAATGCCTGTCTGTGTCCATGACCCATTCTTACCCTCACATCTAAATGTATACAATCTGTAGGGATGTCAGCATCAAAATAGGTATTGTTCAAATAAAAGTTCAGAGCTTCTTACCCAGATTTCCCTTCCCTAAATTCAAAATAGTTCACACGTCACTGGGGTTCCCTTCCCCAAGTATTCAAGTCTTTCAGTGTTCCAAAACAACACAATTCCATGGGACACTTCTCAGCTCTTCTGATATGGTCAACATTCACCAATTTATATGTATAGTGCAGTTCCTTGACTTCAAATCACATAAAAGGTCCTTGCAATTCAAAAACAAGCTTCTTTGCAGTTGCTTTCAGTGGGTTTTCATATAGGGGTACACTCGGTCTAGGTGCAATTGTCGGACCACACGGTTCACCCATTACAGGTCATGCAACTGATACACCTTGCTTGCTTCTTTTCCATCAACACTTTACCACTGCTTTAGCTTGACACTGGTGCTTGATTCATTCACATATATTACATTCTCTTGATTTTGTATTGTGGCTTCGTTTGCCACCATGCACTTGTTGCATGTTCTTATATTCTCTTGGGTCTAGCCAATGCTTGTTTTCTCATATCATACAGTTCCTTAAATTCTCTTGGCACTTGCCAATACTTGTTCACCAATGTTTCTTGTGGCTCTTCTCAATGCTTGTTTTCTCACATCATACACTTCCTTGAATTCTCTTGGCTGTTGCCAATGCTAGTTTACTAATGTTTCTTGCGGCTCTTGCCAATGCTTGTTTTCTAATATCACACAGTTCCTTAAATTCTCTTGGCTCTTGCCAATACTTGTTGTCTTGTTTCATACAGTTCCTGGTATCAGGAAGTTTCACAAACTTTTTTTCACCAACATTGGTATTCAAAAGTGCCTACAATTGGGGGGCGCTGCTGAGCAGGAAGTGAAATGGCAGCCTGAGGTAGAGCTACGGCCCCGGAAACATGCAAAAGCAGGAACTATCCTTCTGTGAGCCATCAAATACCAAGTGAGGGGAAGGAGGTAACAGCTGGGGGCCTCTGCTGTGTACTGACCAAAAACATCTCTGGTTGGTGGTGTCCTGGCAACTCGGAGTGCCTGACAAACTGAGTCTGGTGAGGTAAAGTCCGAGGGGGGAGGTGCCAGAGTTTCCCTGCAGCCTGGCTTGAATCTCCCCCTGTGGGTTGAATTTCCGCCTTTGGTGGCAATAACCTTAGGGACTGGCAGCCCTGCTGGTGGGTGAAAGAAGAAGAAAGCACGCCCGTGCACCACGCGGAGGACTGAGAGGAGGCCGGGAAGTGGCCCCTGCTGAAACGGACAGACCGCCGGTGGCTGGTCTTGGTTTGGGCATGCAGCAAGAGTGTTGTGCGCCCACGCTGGGGGACAAGATAGGCGGACGAGATCCTGAGGTCGCTCTGTCCCTCCCCCAGCAGTCCGTGTTGGTGGGCTGTGTCACCCCCTCTTAATGGAGCTTCTGCACATCTGTTACTGGTGAGAGGGGCCCGGAACCGCTCCTTGAAAGGAGTACTGAACGCTGGGGCCACGGGACTATTTGGAGCCTGCAGGACCAGACTGGCCTGCTGAAAGATGTGCAGAGCCAAGTGACAGGCTAAGGACAGCATATAAGGAACACTAGAGGGGTGCATACATCCTTGTGATACACACTCCCGAGTTAAGGTCACCATAAGTAAGGAGATATTGGCACCTGCAGGACCAAGACTGGTGGATACATCTATTCTACATTGCCACTATAAGGGACTGAGAAAGTTGGCCTGCTGAACTAGAGATAACACCCTGCACAGAGTGGGCAGAGAGGGCCGGTTAACTACCACCACGGGTGGGGACCACAGACTGGGTCTCGCTGCATGGTGGTGTCAGCGGTAAGGAGTGCAGAGGGGCACGAACAGGGCCCCATCAGAATAGCATTCCTGATCAGTTAACCAGCGTTCAACTCAGTTCACTGGGTTCCTGGGTTCCTCAATGGGGTGCAGCCCATGGGGCAGGCCTTAGAGCCTATTCTCTGAAGCATGAGATACAATAAGAGGTAGATTGGCCAATATCAGCCCGGTACAGAAACTTACCCTTAAGACACAAGACACAGTACTGGCAAGCCGGAATACCCAGAGTAACAATGGGTAACTTTGATTGAGAGTAGTGCAGTGGGATTAATCAAAAGGGGACTGTTAAACGAGGAGAACGCCAAGCAATAGTTCAGTTATTAAAACTAAGGGGAACAGGCAGCAGACACAGCTGCAGGGGAAAAAGCCTACACCAACTGTCTGAGCTCGAACACTCTAGAGCTCAGACTAGAATGTGAACACCTCACAATGAACACATCCAGAAGAAAATAAACACACCAAACATTATCATGTATGCAAAACATAACACATCTCCCTCCTTAGATACAATGAATCATTAACAAAATTATTCAAGATAGAAATCTTTGAAGCGGTTAGGTGTTTTCCTTATCCTCCTTTTGGATGTCTCTATACTGGTGTCTTGACTCTCAACACCTTCTTTACTTGTTTGTGATAACTCCACTCTCAAATCTTCATTAACCTCACCATCCTCTTTGTTCACTCCCATTTCTTCACCACCAAGAATTTTGGAGCTTTTGACTAATTTAGATTTCAACCAGCACTCACCACCCTCAAGTATCACCACACTTCCACGTATTGCTGCAATCATTTTCGGACCTAGGAACCTACTTTCCAAGCATCTGAATCCAAAACGGGGATTCTTAATCAATACTAAATCCCCCACTACATACTCCCCATCCTTAACTTTAAAGTTGGAATCAAATCTTTGTCTATATTCATCTTGGGCGTCAGCAATTAATTTCATCACTTTCTGTCTATCTACCTCAACACACCCAGCAAACTCCAACCATCATGGACACAATTTTGTGGCTGGTTGGCGGCCCTTGCAGAGTTTGATCAGGAGCGTCAGAAAGCTGGTGCCCTTCAAAGGCAAAGGGATGACCTGGCGGCACAGATGCAGACTCTTAGTCAGGAAAGGGACACCTTAGGCCAGGAAGTCTGCCATTTAAAAAGAAAAACTGAAGAAAATCACTTGGCCCTCCAGGGGCTGGGTGACCTCCAAAAAGAGCATCAGAACCTGTTAGAGCACACCAGGAGGGTGGAAGAGGCTCTGGCATGAAAGGAGCAGGCCAGTAGGGATGGGACGCAGGAGGTAACCCTGCTGCAGCAAAGACTAGCACAGTACTCCAGGACCAATCAGGAGGCACAGAGAGAGAATGAGGCTCTCTGCCAGCACAATGATAGGCTCCAGCAACAGGTAGCCATGCAGGAGAGATTGATAGAGTCGAGTAAGGCCTTGGTTGAGGAGCTGAAAGCCCAGGCTCTTGCATTGCAAAATGGAGCAGGGGCTGATAGAGATGAAGTTCGCTGGGAAAGGGAAACGCCTGAGCATAACCTCAGGAGCCCTAGTACCAGAGGCCTTCATCTCTACCAGTCCCTGGACTCTGCCACCCCCATGTTCCCTGGCGCACATGAACACGGGGCCACAGGGATGGCAGATTACTATCCAGCTAAAAGTATGGGGCTCATAGGCCAGTACCACCCAGGAATGGAGGGGTATGGGCACCCAAGCACAGTGCAATTTAGTGCGGAACCCCAGGAGAGTAGGCCCACTAAGGGCATCCTGAAAACCTCTGCCCAGTTAGGTCAGTGGGGGGGGTACCCATCAAATCCTGGCAGCAAGGAGAGATCTGAAGACTCCTCTGAGCGTTACAGGACACAGGAGACCAGGTCCCCACATTCTGCCAACCATTCCCAGGCTTGCAGAATCCGGGAAAACCTGGAAGATCAGACGGGCACCTCTGGGAGCAGTGCTTCGGAGTCAGAGGATGAATGGACCAGGGTTACCCGAACCAAAAAGACCAATAAGGCAAAAAGGGCCTTGCTTAAGGACCGATTGAAACAAATAAAGGCAATAAGGAGTGTCATCACGCCTTATCATAAGAACGCCAAGTATTCTGTTTGGGAACACTTGGAGCTCTATGAGCAAATGATGGAGACTTTCCATTTGAAGGACAGCAGTAGCTGCATCCAGTACGTCAAATGGACATTCTCCCCAGAATACTCCAGTTTCTTTGCAGGGCTGGAGGACCAAAACCATTCGAGATGGTCCGCATATAGGGCGGCCATCTTGAAACATTTTTCTCTTCATAGAAATCCTCAAGAGGCTCGCAAGGCAGCCTACAATTTGCAATGTGGGGAGGATCAGGCCCCACAAGAATTTGTGCAAGAATTGAAGCGTGCCTGTGCGCAGACCACCAGAAGGGTGCGCACGGACAGCAGAGAATTTGTCAATACTTTTTTCCATGCTCTTCCCAAGTACATAATGACCCAGCTCGTGAAAGATTTTCATGAGAAAAGATCTTTAGACTGTGTCATTGAGCAAGCCACCCGGATCTATGAGGTGCAGAAGCCCATAGAAAATAAAAGTAATGCGCAGAAAAACCCCAAAACCAACAGCACCCCTGCTGCTGCCAAGGTGGCGGAGGTAAAGGTTGCCCCCGTTTTAGATTTGGAGATGGGGCGGCCTAAAAACCTGCCTGCACCAAATATTTCACAGCCCAGAAGGCCCTCGGGCCAGTCACAGACAGGGAGTCGAGGAGGTAGTCCCACAAATGGGGTCCCCCGCTCCCCTGATTATGTAAGTCCCTGCTGGGGGAAACCGACCCATCCTGTGTTATGTGTGGACTCCTCCAGCCCAAGGGGGTGGATCCAGCCAAGCACCTAACCCAGGGAACTTCCCTCCTAACTTCCCCGAGGAGGGCAGAAATTCACCAAATCCTGGGCAGAACTTTTTTCCCAGGTATCCACCCAATTTCCAGCCCCAAAATCATCCATCCTTCTTTCCCCAATTCCCTGAGCCCAGATAACCTAATCCGGGAGAGGGGAGGCCAAGGGTGGAGGGGTACCCAAATCTTCCCAATCCGGGGTATTACCAGAGAAGGGATAGCTACCCTTCCCGGGATCAGCCCAGGGGAGAAAATAGAGCCCCGTATCAGCCTGAGCGGGTTTCACAACTTGAGCGCCAGGTCCAAAAGAGGCACGGGATCTGGGTCACATACTGAGGGCTCAACAGAACCCTCGGATGAGCATGCCACCGCAGAATGCCCCAAACTCTGGGCCTGGTGCTCCAGAACAATGACGGGGGCAGCCCCCCGATAACCCACCGGTTCCCAGGGAGGAGGCACAAGGGGAAGGGGGTGTAAAGCCTTGGAGGAAGCTTCCTTCCCAACAGCCCCTGGAAAACCAGGAACCGGAAACAAAATCTCCTACCCCTGAAAGTCTGCCACCCAAGGAGCAGAGAGGAGGTAGGAGAAACAAAAGACCCAAACAGACCCACTTTGTGGAGGAGGTGCAGGTCTTCCAATTTGAGGGAGAGGGATCCTCGGAAGATCCTGGGAATAGGATCTTCTCCTTCAGAGATGGGGGAACTCCTCCCAAGGAAAAATGTGTTCCAAGAGATTCCAATCCAGACTGGGTGGATGTGGGGATTGAGCTGTCGCCGCCCATCATCCTATCCCAGAACCAACAAAACCAAAAACCCCTGGTTCAATCCCATCCTGGTGACTGCCTCCCAAAAGGCAGGGGTGGCCCAGAACCGGAACCAGGGGAACCTCAAACTGAATCAACAGACTGGGTAGATGTGGGGATTGAGCTGTCACCGCCCATCATTCTATCCCAGAACCAACAATACCAAAATTCCATGGGTCAAACGCATCTTGATGACTGCCTCCAAAAAGGGGGGGCGGTCCAGAACCCGAAACCATTTCCAGTTGCCAACTTTTTCTTTCAGATTCCCCAGGCTCCCCACAGAATTCTGCCCAAATCTCTTCGCTAGCAATGTCCAAAACCAGAAAGTTAGCCCACCAGTTGTCCAAAAATGCGCATTATCTGTGCCCCCTTGAGGAGAAGGAGGGAAGATACTATACCCTGGTACAAGTACAGGGGCAGGGTACAATTTTGGCACTGGTGGACACTGGATCCCAAGCTACCCTTCTGTCCAAAAGGGCCTTTGATGAACTAAATGCAGGAAGGGGGGAGAATTACCAAATTCCCCTCACCTCTCTTCCTGGACAACTCCAGAACTTTGACGGGAAGGAAATTCCCGTCGAGGGGACTGCAGATTTGGACATCAAAATTGGGCGACACAAGGTGAAACACCCGGTCATAGTAGTGACTCCAGAGGGCACCCCTTGTTTACTAGGGAATGACCTCCTGAGAAGGTTGTCACCCCTAATAGATTGCGTAAACAAGGTCCTCTGGACCCAGACTAGCCAACCAATAAAATTAAAACAGAGTGTCAACCATGTTAGTTTAAATGCACCTGCCACATGGTTGAACAAAAATCTGACCAAGTAGAATTTCACTTCCAGAACAACCAAATTCCAGACGTGACAGTAATAGCAGTAGGACAACAGGCTGGTGATGGGGGGTCCTCTCTATTTTCGAAAATCAACCTTCCTTCCAGTTTAAGGTGGTATTCCACACTGGAAGGAAACACTCTGAAATTCTTTACCAATCCACATTCGGACACTCCCACTCCTATAGTCCAGAAAGATGTGAAATCAGCTCAGAGCCTGGCTGATATTCAGCAAATTGGAGATCAGTTGTTCATCCCTGTTCAGTTAAATGATGGGAAGGACTCTGTTCTCGCTCGAGTGTGTGTGAACAACGGTAAGAGCTTCATCAGCGAAGCCATGTTCCGCCAACTCCCAAAAGATCCAGCCATTCCCACATTCAAACTGATAGACAAATGGGAAATGGACCTGGAAGCACCTAATTCCAAACATCTCCTGCCAAGCAGGTGTATGCTCAAAATCTCCATTGGCAACAAGAGCATAGTCCATAATTGTTGGGTCGTGCGAGACGTCACTGCCATCTTTTACTTAGGCAGTGACATTCTCAATCGCTTTGCCATTAGTCTGGACCTAATAAACTTCAAAGCTTGGTCCCGATTAGCGGATAATCCCATGGGCTTTGATGATTCAGAAAAAGCATTTAGGTCAGCTCAATTGCTACCTTATGCAGTTGAAATTCAGATTAAAGAGGAAGTCACCATCCCAGAAAGTACCCGACAATTCTCCCTGGAAGTGAAAGTTAAAAGAGGACAAAAATTGAAAAACCCTGATGCTTATATTCATCTAAATGCTTCTCTCCAACAACAAGGGTTAGGGGTAAACCCAACACCATTAGTCAACATAGAACATGACACCATTCCAATAGAGGTGGATAACAGCGACTTACAGAGTATTACTCTAGCCGCAGGCACCATCATTGGAATGGCGGTTGATGACCGGCATTTCTCCATTGATTTAGGAAATGAACTGTTAGGACCAATCCCCAAGGACTGTTTTGACAGCGACAGTGATGACAATACAACACCAGACAGGATTTTCACCCGGCATGGGGGGAACTTCCTGGTGTACACTTCTTGCCCTTATGGTAAGGAAGATGTGACTTGTGACTTCAGGAGCGATGAGGTGATTTTCCAGGTCAATGAGGGCTGCCTTTCCCACCTGAAGCCTCCAGTCCAAATCAGCACTCTGACCAGGGACTTCTCCACCCAGCTGGAGGAGGCCGCTGAGATAGCCAAACCAGAAGTCTTTCCAGGCTTCAGGCAGATGATGGAAGAGAGACTCAACCTAGCTGATGCCTGTGTGACTCTGGAACAGAAGCAAAAGTTGAAACAAGTTTTCTTGGATTTCCAAGATCTCTTTGCGGTAGACTCATATGACTGTGGTTGCACCGACATCCACACAACAACAATTCCCACGGACCCTGGAATGACTCCAGTGTTTGTAAAGCAATATCGTTTGCCTCTTGCATCCATGGAGTCCCTTACTGAAATAATTAAGAACCTTGAGTCCCGGGGAATAATCCGTCCAGTCCACAGCACTTTCAATAATCCGGTGCTGGGAATATTGAAGCCAAACGGCCAGTGGAGACTCTGCGCCGACCTTAGGGAGCTCAACAAACGGGTCCATACTTCCCGATGGCCTCTGCCCTACATTGACCAAGGGCTGGCCCAGATTCAGGGGTCGCAGGTATTCACAGCAATAGACCTGACCAATGGATACTGGACCGTGCCTGTCAGTAGGGAGGACCAATACAAACTGGCTTTTACCTTTGGGGGCCAGCAGTACACATGGACCCGGACTCCCTTCGGATACCTCAACTCCGGCAATAAATTCAACATTTTCCTACATAAGGCCATGCCCGACCTGGGTGCGAGGGGTAACCTGGCTTATGTAGATGATGTCCTCATCTGTGGAAGAACACATAGTGGCGATCCATTATGTTCTGACACAGTTGAGGACCGCCGGAGCAAAACTTTCCTTTCAGAAAGCACAGTGGTGTAGAACCCGAGTTAATTTCTTGGGGCATGAGATTACTCCTCAGGGTCTCTGTCCCCAAGAAAAGAAAGTGGAAGCACTCCAGAAACTGAAGGATCCCACAACTCTGCGGGAACTAAGGAGCCTCCTTGGACTGACTAATTACAGCAGAAAGTTCATTGAGGGCTACGCAGAGATCACCAGTACCCCTGATTCATCTTTTGAAGGGGGGGTCAAGTGGGAATGGGGTCCAGAACAATCCGAGGCAGTAAGACAACTCAAGAGAAGCCTCTCACAAGCGCCTTGCCTAGCTTACCCTGTCAGAAACAAGGAGTTCTTCCTGGAGACATGGTTCTCTAATACGTGCTTGACGGCAGTATTGTAACAAAAGCATGACAAGGTCAATAAAGTAATCTCCTATGCGAGCAAAACTTTATCCTCTGTGGAGGAAAAATTCAACGATTGTGAGAAGGCACTTTTGGCAACGGTGTGGGCATTGAAGAATTACCGCCCGTTCATCCAGGGGGAACATATCATAGTGGAGTGAGACTCCACACCAGCCTTTGCAATACCTCCAAAGTGACAGAATCCGGGAAATGTGAGTAATTCCCGAATTACATTCTGGATTCTGTCAATGCAAGGCTTTCCTGTAGAGGTCAGATATGGCCAAAACAAGAAGAGTCCCCTCGCGCAAGGTCTGGCTGACTTGCATGATTGTGCCAGAGAAAACTGTCTCGAGGACGAAAGTCTAAAAATCAAGGACAACATGGAGGCATACCTTAATTCCCCGCACAAAGTCTTTGAAGAAGACAAGTGTGAGGGAATGCCCACTGTCTATGTGGACGGATGCTCGTGCCATGTTGAGAACAACGGGGAAAAAGAACTGGAGGCCGACGTAGGGAACGCATGGGTGAATGAGTCCCCAGAACCCTCCGCTGGATACAAAATTGGTCCCCGAAGTAGTCAGGTGGCAGAATTGATGGCTGTGCATCAAGCCATCCTCACTGCTGTCCAACATCAACTCCACGAACTGGTCATAATCACAGATTCGGATTATGTACGGAACGGGTTCCTGGAGCACCTGGTTAATTGGAAAACCAGAGGCATGTTATGTGCTAATAACAAACCCCTGAAACATGGGAAGCTAATCCAAAATATTGATGATCTGGTCACATCGAATGGGATGACCATCTACTGGAAAAAGTCAAGGGTCATTCCAAAGTAGAGGGACCAGACAAAACTGGAAATGACTTAGCTGATCAGCTGGCCAAAACTGGGGCCATCCAAGGGGATCTAATAGAAATAGAGTCCCTGTTGGGGGAAATTCAGGTCACTGCTATCACTAGGTCCCACACAAATGCTCACAATGATCTTTCAACTACACAATGGAGTAAGGAGACCCCTGATGCTGATTTGATTACAGCTCAGAAAGGGGATCCAATAATTGGTAAGTTTTACCACCACATTGAGGACCCTGAGAACTTTCCCCTGACGGATACCGATTACATTGGGAAGGAGGGCCTGAGAGTGTTGATGAAATGTCCAAAAATGTTCCGAATCCAAGACGGTTTGTTGGTAAGGAAATCCCAAGCTGGCCATGATCAGTGGGTGGTTCCTACCTCATTCCGAAGCCTGATGTTAAGTCACGCCCATGATGTGGCCACCGCCGGTCATAGGGGGTTTCATACAACACTTGAAATCTTAAGAGAGGTTGCATACTGGCCACACATGGGGCAGGACCTCGACCAATACTTGAAGGGATGTCTTGTGTGTGCACAATTTCAGCCAGCATCCCTCACACACCGTGCGCCTCTCCAAAAGAGGGGGATGACACTGCCATGGTCAGATTTGCAAATCGACTTTGTAGGCCCTGTAATTCGCTCGTCTAGAGGAAACAAGTACATGTTGACCGTCACATGCTTGTTTACCAAGTGGGTGGAATGTTTCCCGGCCCCAAACTGCAAGGCAGAAACAGCAGCTGCCTTGATGATTAACCACAATTTTTCCCGTTTTGGTCTACCTCAAAGGATTGAGTCAGACAGAGGTAGCCATTTCACCAGTGAGGTAATGACAAAGATGTGGGAGATACTGGGGGTCAAAATGAAGTTACATATTGCTTACCGGCCAGCTTTTTCTGGAGCAGTAGAACGCTACAACCGGACAATTGTGAGCATATTAAAAAAGTTTGTGGCAGATTCTGGGCCAAGTTGGGATATCCGATTACCTCTGGTCCTAATGGCCATCAGATCTACCCCTTCATCTGCAACTAAAATGTCACCATTTGAGTTGATGACTGGACGCAAGATGGTGATTCCTCAGCATTTGCTCTACAGGACCCAAGAGCAGACACTGATAAATGCCTCCACAACTCATGAGTATGTGGAAAATTTAAGGAAACACCTCCAACATGCTTTTGCCTATGCTCCGCGGAATCTAGAAAGATCAGCTGAGAGTATGAAAACGCAGTATGATTTGAAAACCACCAGGAAGGAATATGATGTGGGAGACCGGGTCTATCTATACAATTTCCAAAGGAACCAGGCCAAACAGCGAAAATTTTTGCCTACATGGAAGGGACCCTTTAAAATTATAGACACGATCTCCCCTGTAGCCTATAAGATCCGCATCCCTAAAGGTAGTCTGGCGGAAGGGGAAGATAAGTGGGTCTATATAAATCAGCTAAAGTGTTGCCATCCTAGGCACACTCTGCAACAACTGGAGGAATCCTCTGGAATCCCAGAGGGGGCCGCCCCAGATCAATAAAAGCTCCAACCCTAAAATATTCCACATACCAAAAATATAGTAACCTAATGTCAAAATGTTTCATGTTATATCTTGTTTTAAAACAAGACTGAAAAATGTAACCGGATGTATAAAATGTATGTGTTCGCCACACCATTAATAGTGGTGGAGAAATGTCTATGAATATGTATTGCCGCTTTTGCTTTATCATCCTAGGAGAGATGAAACCATGGAGACTGACCACGGAAGGCGACCTGGGGACCGGGAGCGAAGATCCGAGGGGCCCGGGGTACCGCCCAATCCTCCCATCAGGACCAGCAAGGAGAACTGATTGATCGACTGGAGGGAGGAAAATATGCTGAACTGTGCCATCTACGGAATTGGAAGAAGATAAGGCGAACATCCCAGATCTTGCGAGTTCCATCAGTGAAAGATCAGAATGGCCATCGCAAGAGGGGGGGCTTGCGGGATGTTTTTACCCATGCATCCAAGCCCTGCTACAAATGGCAATGCTGATTGCCAAAAGCAACCCACAGCTGTTGGGAATTCATTTTCTTAATGTCAAGAATTTGCTAAAATCATGGGCACAAGACCACTCAAAGATTCAACCTTCTTGTGGGGGGTTCCACATCACCACTCTACTGTAAGGATGCCCATCAAAACAATAGCAAAATTCTCCCGTTAAATTCAAGACAACTCCCAAAAATGGGTGCAGTACCGGCTTTGGACACAAGCCAGCGCTAGTGGTCTAAACTCTGACGGGAGTGAAGCCTGGCTTGAAGAGAGTGAATTCTGCCCGGCAACAACCCCCGACAGGAGTTGAAACTTGATCAAACTGCATTCCCAGGCCTGGCTGTCTCCTGCTGCCCCACCAAAAAGGAGATGACACCTCTCTGATTAAATTAGGGGAGGGGCACCTGCAGAGGGCAGAGACACAGAACAATGCCCTGTCCTGGGCTCAGGCAAATGTTATATTGGGGGGGTCGTAAAATGGCTTCCTCTTGGGAGAAAACTGAGAGGGGCAGTGCCTGTGAGAGCCAGCTGAGCTTGGGGGAAGTGGATAAACCAGTTATTCCACCATGTGATGTGGGAAGCCACACCCCTTTTTGATCAGGGCATAATTTTAAAAAGATAGATAACTCATAGTGCGGACTAGTGAAAATTATATAAGTAATATCATTATTCTTGTGATTTTTCTGTGCACGTTTTAAGAGGTGTTAGCACCCTGTGGTATATTCTGGGGGGTTGCTAGCGGAAAATAGGGTCTTACTCCAAATGTCTGCATGTTAAAAATCTGACACTTCATCAATTAATGTCCATACTCCTCGCGCACATTTGTGTAATTTTTGGTAAATGTCCGATATTGGTAAACCAACCAAAAAGCGCAAAATGTTGTCATTTCTGAATCCCAGCTCGCAGGAACATGGGGTTTGAACAGAGACCTGTCTTAATTCATCTGTAATATGTACATGTAATGTCAACCACTTGTGTATCTGGGAAATATGTATTTGAATCAAATATAGATTTGTGGGCAAATTGACCATGGGAGGATCCTCTGACCCATAAACAGACCTCATCATGATGACAATCCATTTCCTTCCCCCAATCATGGGAGAGGGGAGAATTGGGCCAATGACAAGTAGAGAGGGGCAGGCTCAGTTGTGCCACGCACACACCCACTTTCTAAACACATAAAAGCAGACAGTGCATGACAGGTAGGGACATTCACTTTCCACTTTCTTGCGGGACGCTTTGCCGGGAGACTCCAGACTTCAAATCCATCAACCTCCAGAGACCAGAGATCCAGAGAGACCAGAGATCCAGAGAGACCAGAACTGTGCAGTGCTGAGAGCAGAACCAGAGACCAGACCGCTGTTCAGAACCACCCGCCGGAAGTCCCGTCCAACCTGACCAGACCTTGACGGCTTATTTCAAAAATATAGTGTGAGTACTCACTGTGCCAAAACCAATCTCTTAGTTTAAAATAATCTAATCCAAACTATTTTAGCCTATTAGAACTGCCTCCTCGAATCGTGTCATTCGGTCATCTTTAAAACTGAAAACTGTCATCTGTCATTCTGAGCTTTAAAATTTCAAATCCGAAAAACTACCTTTATCAAATCGTCCGTATCTCCGGAACAGTTTGTGCTAGAAGCCAAGATTCTAAGCTTTCCAACGAGCCTAGAACCGACTTCCTACTCCTTATAGTGCCTCCGTAATCGCGCTCGATAGCATGCGACTAAATTTGCCGCAATTTGACATTTTGCTTAATTTCAGCCACGTGTAAAAAGATTTGTCCTTGCTTTCCTTGCTGAAATTCGTATGCAACCTGACAATCATTCATAGAACATTGCTAAAGTGATCCTGAATTAATTTAAGTATCTCTCACTCACCCTGAACCTCCTATAGGGAATTAAAAGCCTTTTTAGCATATTTTTCACTTCATTGCCACCACATTCAAAGCATTTTGGGCCTGTGTTTTAAAATCATACCTGTTTTTCTCTAAGCTTGCTAGGGGGGAACTGCATTTCCTATTGCATTTTGTTGGGATTCTTGAAGACTGTGTGCTCTCCTTTTCATCTCCTTACCTTGCATAAATGGGGGGGTGAATTGCCAGAGAAAAAGTGATTATATTATCTTTTGCTAAAATCATATCAAGTTATTTCTGTACTGCATTTATTACTCATTGCTTTTCCCTTGAATCCATAAAAGTATTTTCGCTGCCTTATCCATCCTATACCAACTCCTCATTGATTGTAAAGAAGTGTGCTAGTGTCAGGTTACCCATTGTTGATCAACATGATATTCATAAGTGTGATATCAATTATTAATTTATTATAAAAGTGTGATATATATATATTGTTTAATTTTTCAAATAAACCTTTTAAATTTGCAAAACAAGCCTACTTCTTGGCTCAGTGGGGCCAAGGGGGATTCTAAGAGAGGGGTGTTATACAAGGGTTCATCATCCAGATTATAACTTGCCATAAAAATACATAAATAAGGGCTTCCCTTTGGCATCCCAGACAAGGCACTGACTTAGTGGGATTGCTTGATTGGAGTCACTTACACTTATGAACCTATTATCTGATAATCTAAAAAATTCTACCCAATGTCTTACCTTAGGCGACTTCAACCTCGGATTCAAGGACCCTCGTGACCCTAATGCACTACAAATTAACAGCACCCTCGAGGAACTAGGATTTTCCCAAAAGATTACTGATCCTACACATATCAAAGGAAGGACCCTCGATTGGATTGCCGCACATAATTGCCCAATCACCATCACTTCTATAATGCCTTTGCCTTGGTCTGACTACCACATGGTATCTTTTACCTTAGATGCCACCACACCCACCAACAACAGCATCCTAGCTCCCACTGCACCCACTAGAAATAAAAAAAACATTACCCCTGAAAACCTCATCCCCCTTATTCTACCCACCTTAAAGTCCATCTCCGATCAGTCTGACCCTGCCTCCATGGTAGAAAAGTACAACAAAGTGATGTTTGCCTCTCTGGACACTATCGCACCACTGAAAATCGGAAGAGCAAACCCCGCCAACATTTAAACACCTGGTTCACTCCCCTATTGAAAGACATCAGACAAAAGAAACGACAAAGCAAAAAAACCTAGAGATCAGACCCCTCTGACATCAATAAAAAGAACCTGAAGAAATTAGCCTCCCTCTACAAAAAAGAAATCATCCTTGCGAAACAAACATCCTACAACACCCGTATCACTCAAGCCAAATCCAACACCAAAGAATTATTCGCCATCCTAAAAGAAATAGAATCCCCTATCCAAGCTCCCGACTCCTGCCTCAAGGATAAAGACTGGTGCACAGGAATACAAAATGCCCTTGCTAATAAGATAACTATGCTTCAGGCGAAGATTCACAACAAAAAAGCTTCCATAACTAACCCTAATACTGTCAACATAGGTACCCCCTCCAAGATTACCACAAATTAATTACCAACTTTGAAATCCACCCCTCCTCCACCCACACTTGACACCCCGCCCTTCCACTTACGCAATGTTTCCACCAAAGAAGTCGAGAAAGTCATCCTCACTCTCAAACCCTCCATCTGTCAGGGCGACCCATGCCCAGCCCAAATCATAAAAGATGCTGCTCGTGAACTCTCAACCTTCATCACTAAACTCATAAACGCCTCCTTCACTTCAGGTACCATACCTAGCAATTTGAAACACTCCTGAGTCCTCCCCCTCCTCAAAAAGCAAACCTTGGACCCCTCTATCCCTACCAATTACCGCCCCATAACCACTGTGCCGTTCCTACTGAAAATCCTGGACAAGGTAGCTTACCTACAAATTCAGCACCACTTGGAACTTAACCACCTCCTAGGAGTCCGACAGTCCGGCTTTAGACCACAGCATGGTACTGAGACTGCACTCCTAGACCTTAAGGCACAAATAGACACTCTAAGAGATAAAGGCACGACTTCACTCCTACTACTCCTCGACCTCTCTGCAGCATTTGACCTGGTGGACCACGCAATAATCTGCAACCACCTGGTCACGGCAGCCTGCTTCTCCCATGAAGCAATCACATGGATCCAGTCCTTCCTAGACAACAGGACAATGCGAGTTTTCTCCCCTCTAGCAGCAGCAGACCCTGGACCTATCTCATGCGGCGTACCCCAAGGATCATGTGTATCTACTACCCTCTACAATATTTTCTCTAAGCCCCTTTTCGATGATCTAGACGGTCTTGGTATCACCTACACTAACTATGCAGATGATACACAGATCCTCATCCCGCTGATGGGAGATTATGACAAGGATTTGGCCTTTGTGAACAGAGTCTGGCATGGATGGCCTCCCACGGTCTATGCCTGAATGATGACAAAACTGAACTCCTCATTCTAGGCACTTCTTCCAACATTAAAAAACTAGGCCCCAACTATGACGCCTTCGCAATCGACAATAACATCATTACTGTGGCCAAGGTAGTTAAAACCCTCGGCTTCTACATAGACTCTACCCTCACCTTTGGTAAACAAGTGAATGCCATGGCCTCAGCTACTTCCTACACCTGCAAGTTAATCAGAGCAGCCAAACCTTTCCTCTCAGCTAATAACTGCGTCATTCTAGCAAGAGCACTAATCCTATCGAAACTAGATTATTGCAATGCCCTCTACATAGGTAGTAACAAATACATCACCGCCAAAATACAGACACTCCAAAACAATGCCCTGAGGGCCGCCCTAAACCTCCCTAAGAGCGCCCATATATCAGATCTCAGGAGATCTACTAACTGGCTCACAACAAAAGTCAAAATCCTCCTCAAAACAGCATCACTTACACACAAATGTCTCAACCACGCAGCCCCGCAATGCCTCATAGATAGATTCATCAGACAAACAGCCTCTCGCCCCCTAAGAAAAGCTAATGCCAACCTTTTGCTAGTACCCAGATACAAACTTACTAAATCTGGCGGGAGCAGCTTCGCTGTCAAAGCAGCACAATTTTGGAACTCCCTTCCCCCTGCTCTAAGGGAAGATCTCCCCTACCGGCAATTCAAATACAACCTGATTTAATGGCTAAAAGATCATGATGTCTAATTTCTCACCCTATTGACTTCCAGGATCTTATGTATATTTTCTATTCTTGTTCTGCCTTATTTATGCCATACTTGCACTATTGTAAACTCACTGCATATACCTTTTTGTGATTCTGTAATAATACCTGCATTCCTAAACCTACTGTATATAGACCTGCGATTCTCCGACAATACATATCCACAGCAATGTAACCGCCGCTGTACCACCATGTCTAATCTGTAACCTGTAACCTAAGTTGAACAACCCTCTTTTGCCTTCGCGCCCGAATACCCCGGGGTCTGGTGCGCAATATAAATAAATAAAACAAACAAACAAACAAATTGTGTTCAAATTGCTTTAATCAGATATGAGTTAGGGTTGAGTTTAATAGTGGCGAGAGTGAACTGGAAATACCTACATCTAATGTACACGTTTCTCACCTCTCCAAATAACTCACTGTATAGTAATAGGGAGCAAATGATTATCATGCAGAAAGGATATACTATGACTCAGTATGTAAGAACTTGTACTGATATTTTACGACATCTGGGTTATGGCATGAATGATCTCCCTAGTATGTTATTGAAGATTTAAAAGGATCTATATGAGTAAGACTGGACATTGACAATCGAAAAGATGCATAGTTGTAAATCTGTGACAAGTGTTAAAAATGGAGCATAAACAGATAGGCATATTGCCTGCCTACTTGAGGTTATTCCCTCATAAAAAGGCCTGTGAAAATTTGATGAGATTCCATTTTAATTTATGGACTACGCAGGAAGTTCTAGTTAGGAGGCGAATGTGCCCCAGTGAGTCAGTTTTTTGTAAATTCTGCCAGGACCCAAATAGCATGGAATCGCTTAAACATGTGGTCATCTTCTGTCCAGTTTTGTGTTTTTAAGGGTCTTTCATATTTCAGATGGTTAATATATAGTCCTGATTTTATTGATGTGAATCTCTGCAGTCTTATTTAATGAATGGAGGATCACCTTCTGTGGTAATTGCGGTGTTGAATTATCTAAACTCTTTGAACTTGCACTGAGAATGTTATCCATGTTCTTTTTACATTTCTTCTTTCTTCTTTTTACTGTTATGAAACTGCTATGTAATTTGACATTAATCTAATTTGTACTGTAAAATAATCTTTTTCATGGTGTGTTTTAGATATATTGTAAACATTTTTTTAACCAAATGCAATTTTACAAGAATTGAAACAATTGCTTGTGCATCCCAAGAAGTTAAGGAACATTTCAGAAGTATACGTGCTTCTGGAAAAGATATATTTTATAGATTAGGTCCCATGGTGTGTACAGGGAGATTCACCAAACCCTTTTATCTGGCGATAAAGTGTAGCACAGAAGAACTATTAACTGGGGTTGAAAATGTCATCTGTGTGCATACCTAGAAAAAGAAGATAAAGTAATTCCTGGGTATTCCATCAAGTAGAATATTTTTATTAATGCAGGGTTGCTCAAGATAAAAAAGGAGAGGGTGATTATTCAGAGTCCATTTCTTTCCGCGGTCCAAGGTGCCCATTGAAAGAGAGAAAGGTACATTTACCACAGAATTAAATAGAAGCATCACTAAGTGGAATTTTACCAGCATATTGACAACATACATTTTCTTCTCTAAAAACCATTCACAAACACGAAGGTCCAGTTGTTTGTCGTAATTGAGTTTAAAATGCTGTTGAAATTCTGACATGTTTATCGAATAAGGGAGATGGTATTTAGAATAAACAGGAAGAAGTGAGAAGTGGATAGGCAGGGATATTTGAACTAATTTGTTGTTTTGACAAATGAAAGATTCCTCCTGGATGCCCATGCGTCCAATCCATGGTGCCTGCAGGCTCAAAGTGAATTAAATGCATAGATACCTATGGTGAGGTTTGTGTTACCAAGTCTCTATTTCCATAACTGTAGCATTTCAAAAACCGAAGGGACTAGTGTGTTCATTATTTCTCATCACTGGCCTTTGAAACTATTTGTTTATCTATAATCTTATTCCAGTGTTTCTGTTTTGTTGATAGATAGACCTTCTGTGCAAGGCTGTGTGTTTCTTGTCCCGAAAGGGCAGGGAAGCTGTAAGGAATCAATTCTATTAAATTGGGGGGGGGGTCTCAGATTCATAAAAAGAACTTCTTTAAATAAAGGAGAATTGTGCATTCCTGGATTGGAGTGGCTGAAAAATTCCCTTGAATTGGATATCGTCCAGTTAAAACATCCTACAGTCCGTGTCTTGCTGGCTACGTTTGTGCTATGTGAAGCAAAGGATAGAAATACAATGCAAATACACAACTCATAACTCAAGAAGTTAAACATTTTTTAGCGGCAAGAAACAATTCAGAGGATATCAGAGACATTCTAAAGGGAATAAATGCGCACAAAAATTAGGAATTTTTCAACACGTGTTCCTAGAAGTAGGGGTCACATAATTGGGAGAGCAGACTCGATGGTGGCATTGGAAAAGAAAGCGGTCTTTCACAGAGAGGGGATTCAATGCCTGGAAAGGTCTCCATGCAGCGACCCAAGGTAAAGAATCCGGAGACAGGCACAGGGGACCCATAGACAAAGCTGGCCATCACATGGAGTAGGAATAACAGTCAAAAAAGGAGCAAATTGGCTGCCTTATCTGCTGTCACGCTCTGTGTTTCTATGGATAGTGAATGATGAAGGGACAGCACCAATGGCCGGTCGTCTGCCATCAATCTGGGAGAAAAGGCCCGCTCAGTGCCACTGGCCCACTGTCCACAGAGCCACAGAGAATGATTTTCAAACACAGGCAGGAGAGATCAGAGGCCAGCCGTCGGATTTGGATGCGGTCCTTTCAAGTACAGCGGCCAAACGATGTCTGTTTATTTAGCGGACAAAATAAACCACATGCATAACTGAGCAAAGCAGCATGCCCGCACTTTGTTTTGCTGCACGGAATAAAAAAAGTAAAGCTGCCTCGTTGTCCAGGAAGCAGAAGACCGCAGCATCCAAGGTAAGACCCTCTCCCCAGCCATAGTTGTTTGCCAGCCGAAATCCCTCACATCACATCTCAAAGAGCCCAGCCTGCCTGCGGCATTAACACCAGTGCTGATGAAGAAGCAGTGTTTCTACAAATGTAGACTCTGTATAAACATCCCAAAATAAGTTACACGAATAAAACGGAGCAATGACAGTCCATCAGCCACTTGGATTAGTAGGCTACTAAGGACACCCGGAGAATAAGGCAATGAGAGAATTACTTGAGCCTCAGGCAAGCTTCCCTCCCCATAACGGCAACCAAAGTATCTTCCATGCAGGATCCACAGATTAGCATGGATGCCAACATGTCCCATTCCATGTGGGAGTTGCTAGCACCATCTGGCTTTAATTTTGCGTTCTGGGGCCAGTAGCGCTTGGTTTACAATGAGGAAATTTGACACTACAGGTGCCAGAATGAAAAGGGAAACTAGGACTGAACTATCATCGCCCGAATGGAAGGGTGGCTATGGGGTGCACGCCATACTCGGAGCTCCCTACGGAAGGTTTTGGGCGCTGCACCCCAACCAGCAAGCTGCGCAGGCACTAGAGTGCTTTCATAATCTATTTATACGGGTGCCATCGAAGTGAACGCCGTTCCGCGTTGCCTGGACCTTCGCCAGCCCCGCTGCCGTGGTAGCCTGTGGGGGTTTAGGGGGCACATGTGGGCGGTCACATTGGGGCTAGGGCAGGAGTAGGGGATGTGGCATTATGTGGGGGAGGGGGGATGTCCCAGTTTGGGGCAGGTTAGGTTATATATATTTTAAAAAATAAACAAATAAAAATAAATTTGGCGGAGGGTTGCCAGTCCCGTCCCGACCCAAAAATGATATATAATCCCTGTCAGTGGGCGGGGAAGGTGAGGGGCAACCAGATTATCGACGAGCACGAGTAAAAAGAACAGAAGTGTAAACTGCTCCCGTTTAATGGGTGGCCCGTTGCAGGAATCCGAGCCCTGCTTCAGGTGGAGTGGGGCGGCAGCCAGGGCCTCGTGAGTAGCTGTTTTTTTTAATCTCCTCAGACTGCTGCCTTGAGGCTATTTATGCTCACAGGCAGCCGTAAATCAGGCCAGTAATGAGCCGTCAGCACGCAACGTGCGCACAGTTTTGTAAAATTCTACTGTAAGAGGCCGAACAGGCTCTGTTCCAGCGGGATGGGCAGAGAACCGGAGGGAATGCCAGTATGTTTGAGCGTGGCCGTGGGCGCTGAGGCGGTGGCTGGTGGTGCCCGTGTTATGACGTGGGTGTCAGTAGTTGGGGGAATGAGGATTTAACGGAGGGTGGTGGTGCGCAGAGTGGAACGGGGATGGGTGTAGTTGGGGAAGGGTTAATGAAAATATATATATATATATATATATATATATATATATATATATATATATATATATATATATATCTCAAAATAGCGCTTTTTCGTAAGGTGCGGCAATTAGGGTGCTACAGACCTTGCAGGCATCAGTGTCTGTTCCCTGAGCCCCTGCACTTTTTGTTAAAATGGAGGATGAGGAGGTTTGCTTCCCTGTCCCCATCCACAGTTTAGGGGGGTACCCCCTTTCATCATCTTTCTTGTTTTGCCACCGTTTGCCCATCAGGGGTCGGGAAATGCCCTTTACCTGCTCATGGCTTTTGGAGAGGGTGCAGTGGGTGCCAGGTTTCCATGGTGTGTGTAAGGTGGGGGGACAGCTAGCGGGAGTTGGGGGGCAGGTGGGCTAGTTTAGGTATCAGGAATGGGTGTAAGGAGCAGTGTGGGGGGTATGCTAGGGAGCACGACCCAAGGAGGACCACAGGGTCCCCTTTGGGGTGGTATCGGCGGGCTCAGTAAAGCCCCAAGTTTGTCCATAAGGGTGAAGGGAGCTGTCGGGACGTCATCATCCCAGTGAGAAGCAGCACAGGGAGAGCATAAGGTGCCCCCCCCTACAGTGAGCAGAAGAGGACAGGACGTTCTCTTTGCTGGACATCACGGCATGGGGAGATGGACCGGAACGCCGTCTCCCACAGAGTAGTGGGGCGAGAGAGTTCGGACGGCCACTGCTCCAGCAGCGGTACAGCAGCGATGGGAGATGGCCGGAACGCCGTCTCCCGCAGAGTAGTGGGGAGAGAGTTTGGACGGCCACTGCTCCAGCAGCGGTACAGCAGCGATGGGAGATGGCCGGAACGCCGTCTCCCGCAGAGTAGTGGGGAGAGAGTTTGGATGGCCACTGCTCCAACAGCGGTACAGCAGCGATGGGAGATGGCCGGAACGCCGTCTCCCGCAGAGTAGTGGGGAGAGAGTTTGGACGGCCACTGCTCCAGCAGCGGTACAGCAGCGATGGGAGATGGCCGGAACGCCGTCTCCCGCAGAGTAGTGGGGAGAGAGTTTGGATGGCTCCTCCCCTAAAGCGGTGCAGCAGCGATGGGGTGTGCGCCCCATGTATGATGGAGTCGAGACCAGGTTCTTCCTTATTTCACAGCAGTGAGGTCGGACAGAGATAGGCTGACAAGAAGCTGCGCAGAGGAAACTGTCGGAAACGTGCTCCAGTGGGTGATCTTACCCTAAGAGAGAAGAAATGGTTCACAGAATTGAAAACAATTTGATTAAATTGGCATATCAAATGAAAATAATACATAATAAGTTCTGTGTAAGTTCTCAATAAAAAACCTCTTATAAAGTTCTACGTGGGGAAAATATTACCGAAGGTCCTGTACGGTTTAGAGGTTGAAAACAAATGCTATTATTTGCCATGAGACAGATTAGAGGGTAGAGTATGGAACAAGGTTTTGAATGTTCCCATGGCTTCTCTGCGCAATGAATTAAGCCTCGCCCCTATGCAGGCTTGGTTTCAGTGGAGAGCGATCTCGTTATGGGGAAAAATAAAGCAAGCGGACAGAAACACCATGTACAGGTTATTGAGAGATATAAGTTGGGATAAGTCATCTGATTTTATGAATACAATGGATGTATATGTGAATTCCATAATAACACACATTGATGCAAAACTGACAGATGTGTTCGAAAACCTGTTAAAAGTGAAAATTATTTTAAAAGAGAGGGAATGGATTGTTACCATCAATACAACTCGGAGTTAGCAGTTACATTCCACATTCTCTAAGAATGAAAAAGCCTTGGGAATTTGCCAGAAATACCTTACTCAGTATCCATGTACCTCCCTCCCGTTCTTCCAGGCCAAATAGAACTAGCCACGGGTCGCATTGTCTTTCAATTCCTTCAATCCTTTTGATCCATGCTAGGACCTCCTTCCATCATTCTTGGATCTTTGGGCATGCCCACCACATGTGCCAGTAGTCTGCCTGGTCTCCGCATCCTCACCAACATTGGGGACTGGTTTGGGCGAACATCTTAGCTAGGCGCTTTGGGTCATAGTGCCATCAATGTAGTAACTTTAAGCCGTGGAGCTTGTATTGGGCGGATATGGAGGTTTTATGGGCTGATTTACACATTTGTTTCCATAAATGGTCGTTCATTTTGGGGCCCAGGTCTGTCTCTCATTTTTTTCTTTAGGGTTGTTTCCTTCTTTCGGTGATTACTGAGGAAAATTGTGTATAGTGTAGCAATTAGTCCTTTGGTGCAGGAGGCTTCATTGAGAGTTTTTTCTAGGGGTGTTAATTTACTTTGTAGTTTGTTCCTCCATTTGGGAGCCATTAGAACTCCCCTTAGTTGTAGAAACATGAATGGTCCGAGGGGTCTTATTTGTAGGTGCGATTCCAGTTCTTGGTGGGTGATACACTCGTTTCCCTTCAATATATGGCCTACTCTTTCCAGACCTGCTTCGAACCATTTTTGGAAGCGTTGCGGCTGCTGAATTTCATATCTGATGGGTGGGGCACAGATTTGGCTCATTTGCAAGGGCCAAGTTGTGTGTACCTTCATTTCACCTTTGGTCCACCACAGTTTTAGCAGGGATCCCATTGTGTAGTGGCTAAGTACTTTACACGGGAACAATGACTTTGGGGCCCAGAGCCATTCCCCTAACGATACTGGTCTTAAGAGGTGGTTTTCAATTGTGACCCATTGCTTGTGTTTATCACCCCTGAGGTGGGGTATTAGGGCTCTGAGCTGGGTGGCCCTGTATTCTGTATAGCAGTCAGGGAGCCCCATTCCTCCTTCTTCTTTGCGTTTCGTCAGGGTGTTGTATGCTATTTGCTGTTTTTTCCCCTGCCACAGAAACTTTATGATCTTTGCTTTGAGCTCTGCAAAATGAGTTGCTGGGATTTCGATGGGGAGCATTTGATATTGATATAGGATCTTTGGGAGAATTACCATTTTAATTGCATTAATGCGGCCCAGCCATGATATTGTTAGTTTATCCCATCTGGCTATGTCTGATGTTAAGTCTAACAATAGGGGGGGAGGTTTGCTTCATAGAGGTTTTTGGTTGATTTAGTGATGTTCATACCCAGATATTTTACTGTTTGGCGATCTATCGCTATACCCCCGTGTCTTGGTATGTTGCTTACTGATCATTTGAGTTGTTATAGGGGAATAACGCTGATTTTTCTTTGTTCACTTCAATCCAGCCCATTTCCCATACTCTAGTATGGTCTCAAGCACTACGGCTCTAGAGGTCGGTGGGTCTGCTAGATAGAAGAAGGGTATCGTCTGCGGACATTGCAAGTTTGTATTCGTTTTTTCCCACCTTAATCCCTTCTATGTCTTTTTGATTTCTAATTGAGTTTCCCAAAGGTGCAATTGACAAGGCATATAGGAGGAGGGAGAGAGGGCACCCTTGTCTGGTTCCTCTGGTCAGGATGAATTGCTGCGATAGTTTTCCATTTGCCACCACTTTTCCCCTGGGTGTCTTGCAGATCGCCTGGATTCCTCTTACAAATCGCTCTTTGAAGCCCATGTTTTTGAGCGTGGCCCAGAGAAAGCCCCACTCCACTCAATCGAACGCCTTCTCTGAGTCCAGGCTGAGTAGGGCTTGTTTTCCCTCTATTTCTTTGGTATGCTCTACGATGTTCAATGTTTTACGCATGGCGTCTGCTCCTTGTCTACCTTTTATGAATCCGTCTTGGTCGGGATGAATCAGGCGGGCATAAATCCTTCTAACATGCAATGTAAGGATTCTCGTGTATAATTTTGCGTCCGCATTTAAGAGTGATATAGGACTGTATGATTTGCAACATGTTGGGTCTTTCCCTGCTTTCAGAATGATTATTATGTGGGCTATCATAAGGGAAAGTGGTGCTTGACCTGTTTCCTGTATGTAGTTAAATAGTTTAGTCATGGGTGGGGCCAGAGTATCACCAAACCATTTGTAGAAGCCCATGGTTTATCCATCTTCTCCTGGCGCTCCTCCAGATGAGAGTCTCTTTATGGCCGCTTTTGTTTCTTCTGGGGTTATGGGTGATTCTAGGGATGCTTGTTCTGAGCTGGATAGGTGAGTTAGGTTTGCCCTTGAAATATAGCCTTGCATTTCTGTTTCTGTCCCAGTACCTTCTGTGGTATATAGCTCTTCGTAGTAGTTTGCAAATTGGTTAGCTATACCCTCCGGTGTTGTGGCATGAGTCCCTTCTTGAGTCCTAATCTTGTGAACTCATCTCTCTGCCCTTTGTGCTCTCAGTCTGGTTGCTAGCATCTTAGCCGCCCTGTCCCCTTTTTCATAGAATTTCTGCTTTAAGAATTTCAACTTTTGCATTGTGTCCCCAATCCTGAGTTTTTTTAATTCTTCTCTTTTTTGTTTAAGAGTGTCTAGGTGTTCTTTTTGAAATGTCCCTTGGGTGTGCAATTTGTATTCTAGGTTGGATATTTCATTGCCCAATTTGTCCTCTTGATGCTTTCGTTCCCTTTTTCTTCGGGCTCCTTCCCTCACCAGTAGCCCCCTCCAGGTAGCTTTCCCTGCTTCCCATAAAGGTGTGGGTCCCACCTACCCATTATTGTTTATTTGGAAATATTCCTCAATCGAGGTTTTTAGTTCCTGAGAAAATAGCTTGTCCATCCACAGGGACCCGTTACAGCACCACCCAGTGTCTCTATGCCCAGTTCCCTCCATGTCTAAAGTGGTCATCACCATGTCATGATCGGACCAGGCGACTGGCCTAATAGTGCTTCCTCTTATTCTTAAGTGGAGCTCTGTGTTGGTTAATAAGTAATCTATTCTTGTGAAAGTGTTGTGAACGCTAGATCTAAATGTGTATCCCTTCTTATCTGGGTTCTGTGATCACCTGTGTTTTTTCTAAATCTATTTCCTGTTGTATTTAGATATTTTTGGGTTCGCCTTGTGTTGTTTGTGTCTATTTGGGGGTTCGCCCATGTGTTGAAATCCCCTCCTATTATTGTGGGGCCTTTGCTTTTGTCAGTTGTGGTGGCCAAAGCTTCCCCATTAAAGATTGCCTGGTTGGGTGCGTATACTCCCGCTAGCGTGATATGGGTTCCTTCCCATTCCCCCTGAACAAGTAGGAGCCTGCCTTCCATCAGTGTATGCACTTGCGGGTTTGTTAATTTGATCCTTTTGTGTAGCATTATGCCTACTCCCCCTTTCTTGTGGTCAGCCGAGGCCCAGTATTTTTGTCCCACTCCTCTTCCTCTCTTTGGTCTCTCTGCATCTGCTTTGAGCCTAGTTTCTTGCATAAAAAGAATATCAAGGGAGGCTCTGTAAAATTCCCTTGTGACTAGTGATCTTTTCGTGGGGGAATTGCGTCCCTTTACATTGAGTGTGCCTATTTTTAGTGTGTGGGTCTCTGGTCCTGATCCTGTGTTCTTTTCTATGTTCACGTTGTGATTCCTTCTTTATGTTTTCTTATTTCCTCTTCTAGTAGTTTTATGTCATGTGACCCTGCCCCGTACATTGGATCTTGTCTTGCCCTCGTCTGTCTCGTCTGTCTCGTCTCCTCCCCCATTTGAAACTATAAACATAACTAAACAGAAGGCGTGTGGCTACGGTCTTTACCGTGGTTCATGATTTGTGCGTGTGTAATTGCCGTTTCTAATTGTGATTTGTGGTTTATCAGGATGAGACGCCCTCTTAAAACTGAGGACCACTAGGTTCAGGGCTCGCTCCTAATCGAGGATGCCCCTAGACCCTCCCTTCCCTTTTGCAACATACCTTGTCCGGCTTGTTTGGTGTTGCAGTTGCTCTCATTCTCTGTGATCAGAGGGGTTGTGAAGACGGAGCTTGGGGAACTTTCTTCGTGCCTTACTTCTCATTCGTCTTTGGAGTTGAGTATCCATGTTGTGTGACCGTGGGGTGGGACTTCCTTGGGGGCCTTTCGGGCCTCTGTCATCAATAGTTCCCGTTAGATGTTTTAGCACTTGGTCTGCTTCTTCCGGGGTGGTGACTCTATAATCCTCTCCTTTAACTTCAAATGTCATAGCGAAGGGGTACCTCCATCTGTATCGGATTCCTCGTTCTGTGAGCCACCCCGCCAAGGGTTTGCATCCCCGTCTGCGGCTCAGTGTCGGGCTTGAAAGATCTTGGTATATCTGAATTTTCGCGCCTTTGTGCTCTATGTTTAGTACTTGTTTGGCTTTTAGGAGGACCTCTGATTTTTCTTTGTTACGCAGAAATTTTGCAATTATTGAGCGCGGTTCTCCTCCGAATGCTCTACCCCCCCCCCCACCGTGGACTCTTTCTAATTGTACCTTTAATAATGTCCTGTACTTTGATTTCAATTTGAGTCGGTGTTTATCCCTCCGTTTCCTCCAGACCCATTATTCGGATGTTCAATCTTCTTTCTCTGTTCTCAATGTCATTCTTGCGTTGAGTTTCATTTCCATCATGTCTGTGTTGACTCGGTTATTCTCCAGGCTTTCAACCTTTTCCTCCACTCTGTCTACCTTCCCTCTTAGTTCAGATTGGGGATAACTGGTTCCGTTTGAGGATTCTATGGTGACGTAGGACGGTATGGACTCCTTTTCCTGTTGGCTGCTTGTTCTCCCATCCCCCTTCAGGTTCTTCTCTTTTCTTGCGTCAGAGCCCTTTTTTCAGTGTCTGTTGGGCTCATAGGTTTGTTATTGGTTGTTCTGGGGTGTGTTTCTGCTGTTCCTTATCCCTTTGGGCGTGGGCTCCTTCCTTTTATTCAGAGGGGTTGCATATTTTGGGGCTTCACTTATCGTGTCTCGCTCTTCTCCGTTGCCTTCTCTCATGTAGCGCGAGCCGTGCTCACCCCTAGTCCTCCTTTGGCCCCTTTTTAATTACCATAGTGGTGCTGGCATCTTTATTCGAGTAGGGGCCAGTGGGGTAGTCAGGGTGCCAGCAGGGGTCTCTATAGTCTCTATAGTCTCTTCCAATACTTAGGGCTGGTGTGTTTTGGGTTATTCTCACTTTACCGGCGCATTAAGGTGACATTACTGTTGGCTCTGTTTTGTTTCCGGCCACCCTGAGTCACTTCGCGGGGGTGGGGGCCCTCAGTCACATTGCTCTCCCTCTAATTCCCACCTGGGAGGGGGTATGTGGTGTGGCTTCTCCTGCGCCTCTTCTATGCCGTGTGTTGTTCCCTTTCTCTGTTTAGGGAGCGGAAGGCCTCTCACGTACTTTGTCAGAGTCTCCCGGAGTGTCCAGGCTGCTCCTCCAGGCCCTTCGCTCACTTTCCGGAGTGTTCTGGGTTGCTTCTTATTATGCGCCGGGTAGGCGCTGTGCGGGGTGCTTGTTCCGTAGCTCTCCCAATGCCACCCTGAGCTCCTGCTCCCCTGCTGGTTTTATGGGTGTGGGGTTTAGGGTTTGGAGTCGGAGCAGGCAGACGTTTCTACTCTAGTGTCCCTCCAGCCATGGTTTCACTATGGAGCTGCGGGCGTTGGGCTGCTCTGTTGCTTTCACTGAGCTGGCATATCTGCTCTAGACTCCTCCGCCTTTGGCAGTTTCTGTTGTATCACAGGTTTGGGGAGCGTGTGCAGCGCTCTTTATGTTTTTTATACTGGTCCAGGGTTCCCCAGTCTTCCTTTCGGTACACGTTGGGGGAGGGTCTTTGCCACGTCCGGTCACAGGTGTCTCTGTCTCCCCACCTTGGGCTATTCAGCGACTGGGTCCCGCCCCCCGGGGCTTGGCGATCAGTGTCTCTGCTCTTGTCTGGGGGCCCCGATTGGTCTCACGGGGGTGTCCTCTCTGTAGTCCCTTGTCTCCGTGCTTTGCTTTCTAGTTCCTTCACGGAACGCCACCTCCGACGCAGTGTCGTCTGTGTGGAGGCCTCGGTGGGGGATGGGGTATTCGTCCGCACACTGACTTTCCTTTCATTAAGGTGCACACCAGTGGCACTCCCGTGATCACCCGAGATTTACGTTCCCAAATCTAGTATTTATTTCTTGTTTCAAGGGTGGGGTCTGCTCATTTTTCGCTCTTTATTTCCTCAGGTTGAGGAGCTGGACGTTAGGCAGCCATTGCCTTTCACGCCCTTTAGTGGTCTTTCAATGATTTGCTTTTTCACATTTGTAATATGTGTTTTTTAAAACAATTGTTTTTATATATGTATTGTAAGACGTAATTATGGTTTTCTTTTTTAATTGTAAGAATGTGAAAGTTCGTAATTTTGGTCATAAACACACACAGAAAAATAATAATACAAATAAATGAAATAAATAATAAAAAAAAAATAAAAAACGAAAGATAATAAGTATAAAAAGAAATAGGATATTGCAGGTTGGAACAGGAATGGACGGGTAATAATGATGAAGAAATTGCTTTCGGGAGTTCGAGGGCCAAGTAGGTCGCTGAAAGGGAGGATGAAGAAGAAGAGAGTGAGATGTGGTGGTATGGAGGGGGGAAAATCGTTTTTGGTCTATTTTAAAGTGAAGCAGAGGACTTGGTGCAAAGGTGAGGGTAAGGGAGAGCAGCGTGGAGTAGTTAAGGTGAAACAGGGGGTGGCCTGCTCTAGGGTTGGGGGGGCAGGAGGTACTGGGCCTAGGCCAGACATAGAGCAAGCAGCGGGGTAGGGAGTGCTTTTGGTTGTATGGCCTTTTTGGGCTTTGTGGTTTAAGAGCTTGTCGATATGGCAGGCCCGGCCCGTGCCTTTTCCGGTCCAGTTAATGGTCACCCCACCCGGGACATGGCTGGGGGAACAGGAGGCAGACGGCAGCCAGCAACGGAGGATAGCACAGTGGCAACGTGCTGGTCTTGGAAGAAAGACCACGCAGAGCAACAGAGGTTTGCATCCCGGATCAGCGCTTAGAAGCCGAACTCAGGTACGCTACTAAGCGTGTTATAAAAAACAATTAATTAAATCGTCGGCACAGGGGTAGCAGCATGAGGGGTAGTGGTGATCATGGTGAAGGGGTACCAACAAAGAAAGAATATTGGGGGACAGGTACATATCGGGTCAGGAAGTTATTGTGTTTGGGTATGGCAACAAAGTAGTATGTTTTGTCGTCTCTATTGGGTGGACAGTCAAGGGCACAATGTTGCAAATTCGCATGCCACAAGCCGAAGCCAAGGTCACACCTGCAAACTAAGCCAGACACACAGTGGAAAATGCAATATTAAATGTGCAGAATTCTGCCTCAACCACGGTCTCTCCTCACGTGACCAAGCCGAACCTGACAGGGTGCCAGGGTGCCAGACCCAGGAGGAAGGAGGCGCCTGGATCCCACGTTTTGAGACACAGGCAGCAACAATGAAGCGACTCAATGGACATCTGCGGCGGTGGGAGTAGTCTGCCCTCCAGCATATGAAAAAAATCCTCGCATTGTCTGCACATACCCATAGTTATACATTGTTGCAAATGACAGGTGCACCGCGAGCTGGGAACAGCGATGGTCCCAGACTGGGGGGCTCGCGAGTGGACCAATCAGAACATGAGGCACTTATCACTGACGCCATTAACATTAGCCAATCCTCAGGGGTCTTCATGTAACAATTTTCATGTATCTAATTGAAGGGACAACCCAAGTATACCACCTGACTGACCCTCAACCACAAACAGCGTTCTCTATACGTATGCTATACTAACCCTACGACTCGAGGAACCAATCCAGAGTGGCGATAGGTTTTTTGCTAACTTTCCCAGGTGACGCGAGTAGCGCGTCCTACCGAGGTAAAAAGGGCCTGCGAGCCCCACGAAGGAGAGAGAGAGAGTCAGGATGGACGCGCACGATATTTGACCCATCCCTGCCGTTTTTTAATAAACAGCAGAACCACCTTGCTTCTTGCGTGTGCCTCATACTCATTTTTGGGATACGCGGGAGGAGTTGGGGCCTCCCTGCCCGGGGGTCCGCGGACGGCCAGCTGACCCCGGCAGAATTCCCCCTGACAAGTTGGAGGCACTGCTGAGATCTGTTTGAGATCTGCTTTTATTTTATTTTTCCGAGTGCTCCCATTGCGAGAAGGCCCCGGCGGCGCGGCCCCCTCTGCCGCTGCCCCCTTTTGAGGACTACAGGACCATCGCGGAACTGCGAGAAGACCGGACAGCGCAATCTGGATATTGGCCTTCGGGAGCCGGTTGAGAAGTATCCCGCTGCGGTTGGCGAGTGTCCAGACGTGGTCCAGACGAGGGGAGGTGGCGAGCCGCTTGGAGGGGTGCACGCAGTCGAGCGGCCCCGCCTCAAGAGAACTTGGTGAGTATGCCACGCCCAACAAGCAATGTGAAATTGTGAGGGAGGGGGGAGGAATAGAATACGGGTGGTGGGAGGTGTTACACAGGTGCGTGGCGAAGGTTTGATAAATTAGTATTGACGGTGAAGTGAATGGTAGCTGGACAAGTGCGAGAGCAGCCTGCTACGTTACGGAAGAGGAGGGGGCGGAGCACGAAAACATCACGTGCGGCCGCTCGTAGAAACTGATTGGCCTAGGTCGCGACCACGTGTAAGGGTGTGTGTGTGTGCGGTTTCCTACGATTTGGGGATTATTGATCAATGAGTAGATGAGGATCCCTATTGATCGAGCAGGAAACACGATAGATAGATGACGTTTCCCTGTAGGCGGTAGCTAGCTGGTTGCCTAATACGGAAGATAATTGGCTGGTTAAGCCCTCCTGTCGAGGGGCATATCACACGCGAGGCGACGCAGCGTGCGCAGTTCGATTATATTGTTGATTACCTTGTTCCAGGCGTGACAAGAGGACAGCTGTGGGGTTAACGGGGGTAGATTGCAAGCGTATTTTGGCTTTTTAAAAACATGTAAAGAACTTACCAGTAGTTTTGGAAGAGATCGGTGACGTCACCAGTAGGGCTTTCATAGGATATCTCGAACGCGAGGCATTTTTCGGAGAGTGGTGGGGAAGAGAATAATGGTAAGGGAATGGAGACGGAGATAAACGGTAAAGAGTAGATCGGGGCAAGGTGAAAAGGGGGACGTGGCTGCGCACGGAGAACGCCGGCCACGACAAGTGAAGAAAGAGGAGGAGGGGTAAAAGAAAGTTGGACGGCTGTACAAGAACGTCACACGGGGCACGCAGCCACAGGGGGCTACGTGCGCCTCGGCCGCAGGGGGCCGTAAAGGTGTTCGGTAAAGGAAGAAAAGAAAGAAAAGAATATACAAATGCAAATGCTATATTTTACTATTTTGTTTTAGCGGACAATCGCAAGTCCCCAAAATTTCGGGGCCAGGTAAAGATCTGAAATTGTATAGCGTACACTATTAGCAAGATAACCACTACTATATAGAGGGAGAATAACAATTGAAGTGCTACTATGTCACACGGGACAGGATCGGGAGGGTGGGGAAACACCCTCACTACCCCGCTGCAGCATATATGTAAAACACTGTCACCCCATAGGGAGAAACTGATCAAATACAGCATAGAATGGACACAGGGGACGGACAACAAAATGACGACACCATGGCCGCCTAATGGCAGTTTTGATCCATATACCCAACATTCACTATTAACCCATCTGCATAACACATACAAGGGGAAGAAGTTGACACACCACGTGGAGGTGTTTAACTTATGGAGGATGTTCCAAGGGTCCCAACCAGGACCAAACGGAATGTTCACTATGGGGGAAACAACGGAAGCGAAGATTAAGGAGGAAGGAGAGAATGGGGAAAAAGAGAGTGAAGGCACACAGAACACGGGGAACGGACAAGAGGGAGGAGAAAAGAGTAACAACTCAAACGAAAATGAAATAAAAAAGGAACATAGCGACGATATGCTAGCGAAGGTAGTGAAAACGGAGGGAGGGGGGTTGTATCCTTTAAGAGACCAGGGGAAATAGTAAGAGAACAATTAAGGGCGGCTGAGGGGTACTCGAACCCAGCATACAGCCCGCCACCATATACAGCTACAGGTGGCCACACGGGAGGGGAGCGGACTAGTACGACGGGATCAGCTCATAGGAAGATGCCCGCAGGGGAGGGGAGGACTGGCGAAGAGCAGATCGCGGAAATAGGACATGATGAGTGGGTAGCTGCACAGGTACTATTAAAATTACGAGGTTCATTAACAGGAGAAGAGAAGGAGGTAGTAAGGAAAATGGACGAGGATAATACCAGGAAGAGTGAAATGAAAGGGGAAGAGGGGAAAAGAAAGCAGGAAGAGCTGTTACGACAAAAGGAAGAGATTTTGGAGGAACGATTAGCAGAATTAAGGGATGAGCAGAATACACTAATCAAGCAGCTCGAGAGAGAGGAAAGAGAGAGAGCACGGGAAAGGAAAGAAAGTAAGAATGAGTTGGACAAAATGAGGGAACGAACTGAGGAGCAAAAGAGAGAAGCCGAAAGGGTAAAGGCAGTAGCAGATAGGGTATCCAGAGCAGCACTGCGTGACAGGAAAAGAGAGGAAGAAGAGAAAGAAAAAGAAATGGTAATATGGAAGAGGAGATTACTATCAGAAACGACAAGGAAATACGAAGAAGGGAGGATGATAGAGAGTATATTAGAGCGGGAAAGGGCGAGATGGGAAAGGAAGAAAGAAGATGAAAGGATATTGGAAAAAATGAGTAGTGAAGTGATGGAGGAATTGAAAAAGAAAAGAGAGGAAATTGGTAGAGAAATAGCGGAGAAAAATGAAGGGGAAAGAGAAGATAGGAGAGGGGAGAGTGAAGTAAGGAGGTATGTACACAGAGACACAGAAGTAGCAACAACATCAGCACAAAGGGGAGCAATTGGTAAAAAAGAAACGGGAGGAACGGATCTAATAGACTTAAAAACAGTAACTATTAGGGGGAAAAAGACAGATTGGGGGTTGCCATTCCTGGATGACTTTTGTAGTGAGGAAGAAGAAGGAATGGAGAAGGAAGGAAAAAATAGTGAAAGGGAAAGCCTAGATAAATTATACATCACCCGGACAAATAGAGAATCACCATGGGCCTGCAGGAGAAAGGAAGAACTGGAGGGAAGTGAGGGGGAAGAGCAAGGAATGGCGGGAAGGCAGACACATGCAGCTACACCCTCATCATCCCGTCCAACATGCTCCACCACCCCACTCTCATTACGTGCAACATACCCACCTAAACTCGCACCCTTCCCCCACGAACTGACACCCTATGCAAGCAGGCTTAGAGACCTCCCTGGACGCAGGCAGGGAGAACGAATACACATGCCCACATTAAATAAAGGAAATGATGAAAGAAGGGGAAGAGATGGAGGAGAAAAAGTTACGAGCAGGAGAAATATGGACACAATTGACGATGTAGAAGACACGGAAGAAGAGGAGGGGTGCACGGACTCGATTTTGTGGAACCCAGGGGTTCAAACAGGACACAACTTAATGCCACTTCTGGAGAGGGGAGGGGTTAGACCACAATACGTCCCTTGGAAGCATGCAGACAAGGAAAATATAAAGTGCAGGCTCCCATCATTAAGTGGAGGTGCGGGAAAATGGATATATGAAATGGAAAAACACACCGCAGGACAGAAACTGGCAGTGGGGGATGTAAAGGGCCTTCTAATATCAATATTGGGGGATGCAGCAGATGACATCTGGAAGAGAGCAGGCTTCCCCGGGGTCACAATAACAAACACATCACCCGATGGGGCACCATTCGCAAACTGTAGACATGCATTATGGCAAGCGCTGAGGGTACAGTACCCAGACACATCAGACATAGGAGCAATTACCTCACGCAAGATGCGTGAGAACGAAGATCCTGTTGATTATATCCAGGAAATTCAAGAGAAGTGGCGTATGGAAACTAGAGAACAATGGGACAAAACACCAGCAATATTCTATCATATACTAATACAAGGGCTCCCAGAAGCAGTTCAGAAACACCTGAAGAAGGTAGTGGGGATGGAAGCAAAAGCATGGCCAGAAATACAACTGACGATAGTACATCATTGTAGGACATGGCAAGAAAAGATGAAACAAAAGGAAGAGGATAGAAAAGCGGAAGAGGCTAAATTGGTACAGAAAAAACTTACTAAATACACGATGGAAGGTGCACTAATAACTACACCTGCAACTATGACTCAAAACCCCACACAAGTAGTGGCTGCACAAGATCCCTCCCAAATACAATCATCACAGATTGTAGCACAACAGCTGCCACCACCCCAACCATACACGACTAACATGGGAGGAGGATACTCAACGCCAGGAGCTGGATATTATAATTACAACAGGGGAAGGGGAGGAATGATGACGGGGAGGGGATACGGCTATAACACACAACAGCAAGGGGGAGGATTCAGAAATTTCTACCCCTCCGGGCAACCAGTATACCAGGACAATTCAGGGAGCTTTCCATGGCAGAACAGGGAACCACCGGTATGTTGGATTTGTGGATTACTAGGGCACATGTCACGCACATGTAGAATGAGACCAGGCACACCATCATGGGGAGAACAGGGACAACAAGGACCTACAAGGGAACATCAAGACACCCAACAACAGCAGACACTGCAACCGGGAAATGTGCAGCAACAACTAGTAACACAACAACAGCCACAGGCATATTCACTACCACAACAACAGGTAGCAATAACACAACAACGTCAAGTGCAGCAAGTACAGCAACCAGCCCAAATTCAAGACCATAACATAACCACTACCAATACACAACTACAGCAAACACAACTGGGAAGGGTGACGGTCCTGGGACACAACCCTTACACAGGAAGTGGTCAATCATTATACCCACAATAGGACAGCCCACAGACGGCCTTGGTGTGTCCCATCCTGTCGGTAACACCTAATAGTGCGGAGGAACCACGCATAGAGGTAACGATAGGTGACAAAAAATTGTCATTCCTTGTTGACACCGGGGTGACCCGGTCTTGCATAAGGGAAGTTAAATTTAAGATGTCAGGTGAAGCCATGAACACCCAAGGATTCTCTGGGGCTAGGGGGTTGGTTCCCTTTACTGATAACATTCCCTTATCAATAGGGGATTATGACATGTCCGTCCCGCTTTTATATTCTAGGGCCTCACCAGTAAACATACTGGGGAGAGACATAATGAGCAGGTTGAATATGACGATCTCCTTAACGGAGGACGGCATAATTTGCTCCACTCCAGGAATAAACATGCTCACTGCACGACAAATTATGCAAGCATATTGTGGACAGACAGTGATTAGGGCTGAGCCAGTAGATGGCGAACTATTCCAGTACGGAACAGACATGGCATTTGCATGGATGTCAGGAATAGAAGGAAAGATCTGGAGGAGGCCAACAGCCTATTTGTTTAGACCAGAAACACCAGCCAATGAACCAGAAGGAAAGGTGATTTCAGTGAGCGTGGAGAGCATTATAGCAACCGCTGATTATATCGCAGTACATGCCCAAGACAGGGAAGGAAGAGCTTGGAGGGCAGTGATAGCCCTAGCAGAGGGATGCAGGCTCACCCAGGTGTCAGACGAGGAGCTCTTTTCAGAAGAAAATGAAGAAGGTGAAATGGTATTTATGATGAGTGTAGACATATGGCTAAGAGTAACATACAAACAAGTGGCACAGAAAATTGCAATGGCACTTGAAGCACCCACATCCACCCCAGTTCCCTTCTTTGAGGAGGATATGGCAAAAGTCCCAACATCATTATGGACTACTAGTCCCTATGACGTGGGGTGCATAAAGAGCATAGGGGGAGTAAGAATAAAATTGAAAAAAAAGGTGCAATACTCCCAAGAGTGAAGCAATACCCACTATCAAAAGAGGCAGATGAGGGCAGATGAGGGCATATATGAAACAATAACGGCCCTTATAAACAATGGCAGAATCACCATGTAACACAGCTGTATATCCAGTGCGCAAAGCTAAGGGAGGGTCTTGGCATTTCATCCAGGACCTCAGGCCCTTGAATAACATAGTGGAAGCAGAATACCCCACAGCAAACCCGGCCACAATATTGTGTGGCATTCCAGCAGAGGCATCACGATTTACAGTGATTGACCTCAAAAATGCCTTTTTCTCAATACCCCTGCATCCAGACTCAAAAGATCTAACAAGCTTCACATACAGAAACACAAAATGGAAACACACCAGATTGCCACAAGGGTACTGCGAGTCACCCTCAATTTTCAACAGAGTAATACAGTTGGACTTGGGAAACATTGAAGTGGAAAGCACAGTGTTGCAGTATGTTGACGATATAATAGTTTGCAGCACAAGCAAAAAACAATGCAGAGAGGACTCATTGAAGATGCTGACAATATTGGCTGAAAAGGGTTACAAGGTAGACAAAGAGAAGTTACAGTACTGTCAGGAACAGGTACTATACATTGGCCAGCTCATATCCCAATACGGAAGAAAGATTGCACCACAAAGAGCACAGGCCATATCAGAAACGCTGTAGCCACAAACTGCAGCAATTCCTGGGACTGTGCAACTACTGTAGAGCATGGGTATTTGATTACAGCTCATACATAGGACCCCTACTTGAGGCATTAAGAGAAGTTAACAAAGGGGAGAAAAAATTGGGGTGGACAATGGAAATGAAAGAGGCCTTTGATGAACTGAAGGATGCAATATCAACTGCTCCGGTACTGGCCACCCCAGATTATGAACGACAATTCTTTATATTTTCACATTGCGACTCAGCAGTAATGAAAGCAGTGTTGGCTCAAAAAACAAGCATGGGTTACAAACCAGTAGCATTTTACAGTGGTCACTTGGATCCTGTAATGTTAGGACATTTCCCTTGCGAACAAGGTCTCGCCGCAGCTGCCTTTGCGGTAGAGAAAGCATCATCAATTACAATGGGGTGCCCAACCACACTATTTGTGGAACATGCACTATTTGCAATATTGAACAAGCCTAAGTCCACACTAACCACACAGAGGGCGTCAGGTTATGAGATCATCTTATCTAGACCAGAATTATCAATTGTTAGCTGCAGCACAGTTAATCCTGCAAGGTTTATAGCGGAAGTGATTGAGGAAGGCGACTATGCACATGATTGTACGCAGACTACCGAAATGTACTCATGTACTAAAAAAGTTGAAGAGGACGCGCTAAATGGAGGAGAGCTCTTGTTCATTGATGGGTCATCAACAATAGACCAAAGTGATGGGATAAGGAGAACTGGGGCAGCAGTGTAAAAATGACAGAGGAATTGGTGTATGTGGCGGTGAAATGCGTACAATTACCACAACATTACTCTGCTCAAGCAGCAGAATTGGTTGCATTGATCTTGGCGTTGAAGGAAAGCTTTGACAAAAGAGTAACTATATATTCTGACAGCGCATATGTCACGTCTACTGTCCACTCAGGATTGTCCAAATGGAGGAGAAGAGGGTTTAGGAGAGCTGACGGCACCCCAGTGCAACATGCTCTCTTATTAGCTGAATTAATTGAAGTAATAAATGACCCCCAAGAATTAGCTTTGGTCAAATGTACTGCACACACTAATGGAGAAGATCATATCTCACAGGGAAATGCAGCAGCAGACGCACATGCGAAGTATGCCGCATATTTTGGTGAGATATGGAACCCCCCAGAGTCAGAGAGAGGGAGAGGGAGGGGGATAGCTAAAGAGATGTTGATAAGAGAAGGGTACACCCATCTCCCAGCCACACAGATAATGGAGTTACAAGCGGCTGCACCAATGGCAGAGAAAGAGATATGGGTAAAAAGAGGATGTACAATGTCACCAACTGACACACTATGGCGCCAGGGTAACACTGGAAAGATGGTAATGCCATTGGCACTATTGAACACCGCCCTGAGCCAACTCCACCACCCAGCCCACACAGGCAAGGAAGTTATTGCAGCACGAATTAGGGAAGATTGGTTCTGTCCCGAGTTTAATTCACATGTGACAAATTTTATCAGCAATTGTCTCACATGTCAACAGTTTACGGCCGGTCACACGCTGAAAGTGATAAAATGCACCATACCCCGGCCAGAGGGACCCTTCCTGCACATCCATATTGACTATGTTGATATGATGAACGTATGTCAAGGAAATAGGTATATGATTGTAGTAGTATGCCTATTCTCCAGGTGGATTGAGGCAGGACCCTGCTCACATCCAGACGCATTTAGAGCAGCTAAATTTCTAGTGAGGGAGGTTTTCCCCAGGTGGGGAGTGTGCGAGGTACTGCGGTCGGATAACGGCCCGCATTTCGCTAATGAAATGTTCCAGCACATCACATCCTTACTGAACATCACGCATAAATTTGCATGTGCATATCACCCGCAGGCCAACGGTATATGCAAACGCCTGAATGGCCTACTGAAGGAGGCAATTGCAGAGATACAGCAAACAACAAAGAAGAGTTGGTTGTATTGCCTTCCGCTAGCTCTATTTGAGCTGAGGAATAGACCAGGCTCCGACCACCACCTCACTCCTCATGAGGTGGTGACCGGACGACAAATGTGCCTTCCTCTAACGCCAACATCAAGGGCATTCACAGACTATGAAAACACTGCAACTGTTCTTGGTGATGAAATGTACCAATATGTGTCTTCTTTGGTTACTAGTGTAGTGTTTGTGTCTCAACAGCTCGAGCGCACGCGGGGCGGGTCTAAGAGTTACCAGCAAGAAGACGAGGACCAAGGACCGGAAAAGGAAAAACTGTGCAAAATTGCTAAAGGTGATCACGTGCTACTCCGCAATTTCAATAGAAAGTGGAACAGCCCACGCTTCACTGGTCCCCACCTTGTAGAGGAGGTATCTACGAGAACAGTAAAGTTGCAGGATAAGCGTGCTTGGAATCACCTACACAACGTAAAGATCTGCAAACTCCCGACCCGCCCTAGCGTCACCGACAGGGCCATTGGAAGAACAGCGACAGCGTCACCCACGGAGGAAGAGACTTCTACCACAGCTGACGACCTAAGTGTCTCCATACCCTGCCACCCCCCCACATCCCCCAGAGAAAACTACTGAAAGTGGTAATTCCTATACCGCCCACCCCATGGTCACACGATCAAAGAGTAAAGAGACTTCCGCCAGTTGAGCCGAAACCCTTTGCCCATCGACCCCCTACCCACTACAGTAACCACCCAATTGAAGGACATTGTCTTGCACATATACACATGTAAACACTTGAATGTTCTCTTCTTTCTTTTTCGCACATGCAGGTACCGCGTATTATTGTATTGCTAAGAAAACAGATAACTAACAAAGTTCATTGCCCAGGAGTAGATGCTACCCTCAGACGATAACTACCCTGAAGCCCTATCACACCAATTTGTCTATCACATAAAAAGACCAAAGTACCTAAAAAGAAGGAGGGTACGTGTCTACTACACAGCATTTATCTTGGCCATAGAACAATCAATGCCCCATTTTCACCAACACTTGCCTGCCCTAAGAGACAGATCGCTTAGATTGGCGTGGGAACAGCTCTTCGCCTGGGCACTGAACGACTACTTGATAGGGAGAGCTTGCAAACAACAACTAACACTAATAACAAGCATATTGAGAATTTTCAGGCGGGCAACTCTAACGTCGCAAGAATAAGCTGCCGGACTGCAGCAAGGTAAGAGCAAAATGCCGGTGAGACTAGCTTCTGTAATAAAAATGATAGGGATTTTGATGATCACTGGGTTTTTGGCTGCCTCTGTATGGCAGAAAAGTTATGCTATCAATATTTTGGCTGTACCCAAACCTAATGTACCCCACCCACGGCTGCAACAGGTGTTACGGCAGGTGGTACTAGCAAGCCTCCACATAAGGGAAATAGAGTAAAACGTAGCACATACTCAGATAATAAAGGTATTGATAATTACATAACAGATTCAGCACACGTCTCGAACAACATGTGGTACCAACACATGACCCAAATAGGTAAGCAGACAACAGAAGACAGCTGCTACGTCTGCTTATTGATCCCATACGCCATGAGCGCTTCTCGAACATTTGTTGCCACGGAAATAGATGAAAAGACAGCACGATGTATAATATACCTGGCACTGTTCCAAACGAAAGGGAGATTTCAAGGGACGGTGGTGAAACTGGTGTGGAAAACACGAGACACATATCCATACGAAAACAACTTCCTCAAGACTTATTTGAGTTACCACAAGAGCAGTTTGCATGCTGAAGCATTCAGATACATGACAAGTGGTCCTGAAAAGGGAGAAACAAAGAAAGTAACACTACAATACCTACCATGTGACTGGTACGCCACTGAAGTTCCTGGTAAACAAGGATGTTGGGAAAGACCACTGGTAACAATAACAGGGAAGGTGTACATGGACAACAAATGGGACATAGGAGTGATTGGCAGCAACATGGTAACAAGAGAAAATATTACAACTATTGATGAACACAATAACAGATGTTGGACGATTTGGGGCAAGTACGTACCCATGCTGACATGGATGGAGAAGGATGAAGACCCAATAAGCATACTGCCGCTGTCTGCACCTAAGGTATGCTACCAACATAGAGGAGAAGTGGACGTGGGATACAACACCAACTGTGCAAGCGTGACAGAGTTACCTGAGGGGGGAGCAGGAACAGCAGTATTAATTGACCATTACTGGGCCTGCGGAAACAAGGCATACCACACACTGCCCCCTCTGTGGAATGGTATATGCACAATGGTACACGTTAAAGTACCATCACTAGTGGTGCCCCAGAAACATGTGAACGTGGCGAACTTCCCTAAAATGGATGAAGGAAACAAGAGGAAGAAGAGATCTGTAAAACCTCAGAAGGGGTCAGAGAACGAAAACAACAACAACAACGATGTCCTTAGTAGAAAGAAGAGACAAGGAGAACCTCTGACAGGAAATTACCTATGGGGAAGGTCAGAAACATCACTCACTTCAATCCCACCAGAACACAGACTATTCAGCAGAGCAGCAATGTTCTTCTCGTCAATAATACATCCGGGACTACAAGCTTACGCAAACGCAAAATGGCTCCAGATAACTCGATGGGAGCTAATGATGACAATTAATTCTACAGTAAATGGATTCAACGCAATAAAAGAGGAGCTGCGAGCAGTGAGGACGGTAGCACTACAGAACAGATATGTATTAGATCTCCTTACAGCAATGGAAGGAGGAGTTTGCGCAAAGATAGGACAATCATGCTGCACATTCATTCCTGCTAACGATGCTGACCATGGTACACTGACAGAAGCAGTATCACAACTGGCCCAGATGCACTCCAAAATGATGGAAGAAAGTAAAGGAGTGAAGAAGGATGACAGCTGGTTTTCAATGTTATGGTCATGGATGCCATCTTGGCTGTCGGACGGACTGAAGATTATAGTTGGATGTATAATACTGGCTGGAGCTGCACTGATCATACTAAGATTTTGGAAGGCCCGGAAGGCACGCACTACAGACGAAATGATCGAAATGGTTGGTATGCACCCCTTGATGCCGGCAGATGATGGCCAGCACACGGACACAATAATAAAAGAAAGAGAAAAACTGCGCAAACAGATCATCACCAACCACCTGGACCCACCATCTGTGAAGCTCGAAAACCCAAGAAACCCAAGGAGCTACATAGGGAAGTGGGTATACTGCACACCTGGAGGAACCTGTGTATATATGTATTGGTCATTTGAAGACCATGTCAACTACTATGGACACTTGGGAGGAGTAACTAAAATATGGAGAGTGAGAGGAGATAAGGAAAAAGATATGTTTGTGGTCGACAAGTCGACCAGAGGGGGGACTGAAGTAGGAGAATGGAACAAAAGGCTCCCACCAATCCCCTCACGCCCCTGGCCTAGAGGATCGCGGCCCAGACACCCGCCACGAGAGGAGTTTGCCTATCTACCAGACGACCAAATACCCCGGTACAGGAACATACGGATGTGCCCACCAGCCTGCCCACCAGCCTGCCCTGCCCATGCCGACACCTGCGGCATGGATGAACTCGACTGAACCATTCAACAGTAAATAAACACATTGTTAGAGATGCCATGACGACCTAGCCAACGGTCAGCACACCCGTGCAAACATGCACACTGGTCACTCCCACACCAATCCACACGAAGAACATATTCAGTGCTATGACATAGGTGACGGAAACGCCCACTGACGCGCATCGTTATTATTTTTCACATAGGTTTTCAAAATGCAGAAACGCAAGACGCACAACGAACTCATCTAAAATGCTTGCTGACGCTTCTCCTAACCCATACATTGCAATGAGAAATATAACAAAGACATGATACTGGGGATAAAGCAATATGATACCATAACCTAAAGCGCTGTGCATCAAACATCCCCACCTATGCACCAGGCCCAAGTAGGCCGTAAGCAAGAGTTTCCATGAACATTGAACGAGCAAGAGTACAATTGCTGACCCTGCAGAGTGAGCCCGGCGAGAACAGACAGTCAAGGGCACAATGTTGCAAACTCGCATGCCACAAGCCGAAGCCAAGGTCACACCTGCAAACTAAGCCAGACACACAGTGGAAAATGCAATATTAAATGTGCAGAATTCTGCCTCAACCACGGTCTCTCCTCACGTGACCAAGCCGAACCTGACAGGGTGCCAGACCCAGGAGGAAGGAGGCGCCTGGATCCCACGTTTTGAGACACAGGCAGCAACAATGAAGCGACTCAATGGACATCTGCGGCGGTGGGATTAGTCTGCCCTCCAGCATATGAACAAATTCTCGCATTGTCTGCACATAACCATAGTTATACATTGTTGCAAATGACAGGTGCACCGCGAGCTGGGAACAGCGATGGTCCCAGACTGGGGGGCTCGCGAGTGGACCAATCAGAACATGGGGCACTTATCACTGACGCCATTAACATTAGCCAATCCTCAGTGATCTTCATGTAACAATTTTCATGTATCTAATTGAAGGGACAACCCAAGTATACCACCTGACTGACCCTCAACCACTAACAGCGTTCTTTATACGTATGCTATACTAACCCTACCACTCGAGGAACCAATCCAGAGTGGCGATAGGTTTTTTGCTAACTTTCCCGGGTGACACAAGTAGCGCGTCATACCGAGGTAAAAAGGGCCTGCGAGCCCCACGAAGGAGAGAGAGAGAGTCAGGACGGACGCGTACGATCCTTGACCCATCCCTGCCGTTTCTTAATAAACAGCAGAACCACCTTGCTTCTTGTGTGTGCCTCATACTCATTTTTGGGATACGCGGGAGGAGTTGGGGCCTCCCTGCCCGGGGGTCAGCGGACGGCCAGCTGACCCCGGCAGAATTTCCCCTCGACAAGGTCATGGGGATTAAGGGCAGAATTAGGTGGGGGTGCTCTGCAGTCACCGTTATCAATGATGCAGGTACGCGTGGATTTATACATTTCAAGACACAGGGATGGAGATGCTGGCTTAAAAAAACCAAGAGGTTGGAAGTGGTCCTGCGTGGTCTGTCGGGGACTGTAGCGCAGGAGTCAAGTACATATTGCGCTAATCATTCACCGACTATGCACACCTGCACACAGGTAAGGAGAGGTAAAATGTATGATCTTATTCGCGGCCTGCCGCTTATTACCTGCTACCTCGTGTGTGTTTGCACGGCACATCACAGATTGCATACTGCTTTTCAGGGGAGGCTGAGTGGCCAGAGGTAATAGCGCCGAAAATTGGCAAAATCACAGTGGATTTGCCCCCAGCTCAGAACTGTGGGTAAATCCACCATGGCCGTGATTTGGCGGACCCTTAAATGCGGTGGTAATAGCATTACCGCCACATTTAAGGGTTACCGCCAAACTCGTGATGAGGCCAATAGTCGAGTCAGATGGAAAGGACAGGGCTATTTCACTAATGGATGGGCTCTCTTTCATCGCCGCTTCTGAAAAGAACTCTGCCCGTAAGCCAAGAGCGTGCCCCTAACACACTGGCTCTGAAAGGTGCAGTTGGTGACAACAAGCCGGTCTTAAAAATGATTGACTTCTACCCAGCTCTCGGCTCTGCACAGACTTTACAAACAAGCTCATGGCTTCCCTCCCGTGCTTCGGATCGAAAACTATTGAAACCGTAGTAAAGGCCTTAATAACCCCCAGCATTGGTCAGAGTTTTAACATCTCTACGGTTTAAGTAAGCTTGCCATTACAAGGCACACTGCCATTTAGCCTGCTGTTGAGCCCAGTTCCAAGTGCTCCTAATTCTATTGACGAAGTTAGGCGGTTAAATGAGGCGTTTCTCCAGCCTACTGCAGCATCAGTCATTCGGTCTCGGGAGGACGGCTCAGCGGCAACGTGCTCGCCTTGGAAACAAGATGACACAGAGCAACACAGGTTCGATCCCTGGGCCCGCGCTTAGAAACCTCTCCGTATTAAGCGCGTTATAAATAATCTATCATATCATAATGTTGGCTCTGAAGTGACCAGATTGACGGTCAAAGCAGTAACAACCGATGCGGGACCAACACCTAGACAAAGCGAAATGAGAACATCATTAAAGCATTCCCGTCAAAGGTTTGTGGAATACTTGGAATCCTCTGTGGAGGGGGAACCCCAGAGGAGTCAAACAAGAGCAATGCCAGCAGTTAATCAGCTGCCATATTCAACATATTGGAATCCTTACCCGAGAACCGAAATGCATAATGTGATAACATGGCTGAAAGTCTAGAAGAATTCATCTGAACGAAAATAAGCAAATGCAATATATGTCCTAATCAAGTCCCGGGATAAAACAAATGCAAATATAATAGAACTTGAGGAAGTGTTACTGAAACAGTTAAAGGTGGCCCCTGCTGTACTAAGCACATTAACCAGCAGGCCTGAACCGAACTTTACAGCCTGGTATCAACGCAGAAAGAGAAAACTCTCAAGCAAGCTATAATGTATGAGGATCTCTCTACAAAGAAACAGAATCTTTATAATCTTTCAGTCTACCAAGACCAAGAAATCCCCGCCCTTTAGCCCAGATAGGCAACTACATACCCAGACCTCAGGGGGCACCGTAACATCCACGCCTGACGAACTGTGCCACACTAGCACCAACACCAATTGAGCAATCGTCCGAGATCACCGTGGGAGGCAGCACTAGCCAATCTAAATGCTATCATGGTTCCAAGCAAGCTAGTCGTTGATAGCCTAAACAGCTATCAGCCCACAACTGGGCAAATACCAAAAAGCAGCACAGTGGCATCACAGGCCTACAGAAGGGTAAAGCACAAAGTAGATATGATGTGGAAGAATCCATCTACAACTTTGAGGGGTTGTTTATGGACCACTCCCCTGACAATACGGGAGCGGTGAGGTGTATCACAAGCAATGCCGCAGTACAGACTGAGCTGAACAATAACATAATCACGCAGGACGGGCCGACGGTACCCATACAACTTGTTAAATCAACAGCCGTACAAATTCAGAGCATTGTTTGTAACACCAATAGCCCTTATATCAATCGATCTCGGTTATTAGAGCTATTTCATTCTGTGATTCCACTCTGTTTCATTACTAGCAACAATAAACACATTGTGGACTGTTGTATGTGAATAAAGGGACACTGCCCCTTTAAGGGAGGACACACATACACACGCGCGCACACACACACGCACACACACATGAGATGGCTGTGAATGAATGAGTGAAGGAGAAGCACCTAACAACTGGCGATGAGGCCGATGAGAGCCCATGCTCTACAACAGTAATGGAGGGTCAGTGCGCCCAGCAGTAACAGCGGCCCGGAAGCCCGCAGTGAAGACAGGCCTGTGCGCCCAGCAATTACGGCCAGCCTGTGAGCCCAGTGGAGGGCCCGAGCGCCCAGTAGCAGAGAGGAAGGAGGGCCTGCGCGCCCAGCAGCTGCTGAGGGCCCGTGAGCCCACAGTGAGCAGGGGCCTGTGTGCCCAGCAGCGGAGGTGACGGAGGACCCGTATGCCCACGACAGAAGAAGACCCGAGAGGAGTTCCGGAAGATGGCCCGTGCGCCCGCAACACAAGTGGACCTGGTGAGGAGCTCCGGAGGAGGGCCCATGCGCCCACAACAGAAGTTGACCTGGTGAGGAGCTCCGGAGGAGGGCCTGTGCGCCTGCGATGACAGAAACCAGCAAGGGGGCCCGTGTTCCCCCGCAGAAGAAGACAAGAACACGACGCCGACAAGCGGGTAAGCGTCACCCACAGGCCTGCGAAGCCTCAGCAAAGCGCCCCAGCTGCCCCAACCAACGCACAAACCCCAACCAAGGCAATATGATTTGGGCGGGATGCCCTGGGAAAATATAAATGGCCCGAAGGCCGTCTGCAAAACAGTGCATGTGGGCGGGAAGCCCGCGACAACCAATCAGAACAAAATAAGTTGGAAAAACATAAGAAATAAACAGCCTGAAGGCCGTCAACGGGACAGTGCAAACAGGCGAGAAGCAGATAAAACGAACGGCCCAGAGGCCATTGGCAGCCTAACCTGGGTTGGAAATCCACATCCCAGACACACAGCCTACAGGCCAGCAGCAAACCACCCCATCCGCCTAACCGGCGCACGCTTCCACAGCAGCACCCTGAAAAAGGCAAGAACCATAATGAAGAACTGATACCAAGAGACGCCTAATGCACCAGTGGCACAGGTGCCACCCTAACGGCACAGCCAGAACTCACTCAGGCCCATAACAATTACCTGAACACTACCACCCACCCATAAAGAACATCAACACGCCGCCAAAGGTAACCATGACAGACACAACACAAGCAGCTGCAAGCACAGGGACACCCCCAGCTGTCGATAGCAGCCATTCCTCACATGCCAGCCTCATGAGGAGACCAGGCCCGTTTACACTCAACCCACACCATGACCAGGGCCAGCGCTGGGAAGAATGGGTCGAAGAATTTGAAGACTTTGTAGGTGCCATTGGCACACAAGAACCTCCTAACAAAATCAGCATCTTTACCAATGTTGCAGAGAGAGAAATCAAGAACATAATAAGCACAATCCCGCCACAAGACCGCGCAACCTACCCAAAACTGCTAGAAGCCATTAATGAAAAGCTTGTCATAATGCCCAACCGTGACTATGAACGATATACTTTCAATCAATGTGCCCAGCTCCCTCACGAATCGATAGGGGAATTTGTCATCCGTCTCCAAGGGAAAATTATAAAATGCGACTTTGCCAACTTTAACGACGATGAAGCAATCAGACTACGCATAATAGAGGGCTGCATATCCTCAATGTTTAGGAAACATCTGCTGAAAAAGCCCCTATCCCTCAGGGAAGTACTAGACTTATCCAGGGTCTACGAAAGAATTGACGTTCAAGCAGCAGCCATAGAAAACCCCAAAAAGGGTGACATCATTGCAGCTGTAAGCCCCTACGCCAGATACCCAAGCTCACAGAACAGACCAACTTCCAGGTACACCTCACAACGTACCCAGAGTGACCGGCAATGCTACCGTTGCGGGTTCGAATACCCACACAGATGACCTTGCCCTGCGATCAGCCAGCGGTGCCTACGATGTGGACAAGAAAACCACTTCCAAGCAATGTGCAACAAACAGCTCCCTGAGGCAAGCCCAATCCACCAACAGACCATGGGCCGAGCACCAGAGTCGCACAAAGAACAACAGGAGCAACGCCCCAGTGAAAGGGGGCTGACCTACCCCACGAACATCTACCAACGCCCAAACATAGTGAGAGCACTGGAAGGTCTACAAATTGAACCTGACAGTAAAGATCATGAGCTCTACGATGTCCGTCAACATGGCCATGTACAAACCCCGATGCATGAGAGAATGTACATGAGGGACCCCCTGCCACCTCACAAACAAGACAGTCATGCCCTACCTCTCCCTCTGGACATAAACCCATACACCAACTCCCCACCAAGATATCAACAGGAAGAGATGCAACAACCCCAATATCCACAAGACGGATACGACAGAGAATATGTCCAACTCCTCAGCGTCAACATCGAGGACACGCCAGCCCCCAGAGTCACAATACAGATGGGAAGTACCAGGAACCAATTTGTCGTTGACACCGGCACAACAGTAAATGTCATGAATGAAGAACTATACCATGACATCGCTATTCTCTACCCCCTGCGGAAGTCCAAGACACACATCTACCAGTGGGGAACAGCCCTGCCCATGATGTCCAAAGGACAATTCCAATGTGACTTGACACATCGCGACCTCACGGTAACCTCCACAATTCATGTCATAAGGAGCCCCTCTGTAGGCCGGTGCCTTCTCAGTTACCGAACGGCCAGAGCCCTAGCACTCATTGACTTCCACTATGACCAATCTGAAATAATAAAGGGACACCCTTCAGGATGCGACACCATCATGTCAATAACATGCCGGCCCCTCACAAAAGAGGACCTCAAGACTCAATTCCCCAAACTCTTTGAAGGAGTGGGCATGCTCAAAGACTCGGTAGTCAAGCTGCACATTGAGCCAGAGGTCACGCCAGTACCACAACACCCCCACAAGGTGGGCTCCCACCTCCAAGCCCAAGTATCAAAAGAAATCCAACTCCTCCTCCTCAATGATATCATAGAGAAAGCAGAAGGACCATCACCCTGGGTGTCCCCCATAGTAATAGTACCCAAGGACAATGGACGCCTACGCCTATGTGTAGATATGCGCATCCCCAACACCGCCATTCAAAGAGAGAGGCACCCAGGCCCAAGCCTAGAGAACATGCTTATTAGGCTGAACCAAGCAACGGATTTCTCAAAACTAGACCTCAATCAGGGCTACCACCAGCTCGTCATTGACCCTGCCTCAAGATCAATCACCACCTTTATGACACACGAAGGGCTGTTCAGATATAAACGGCTCAATTTCGGCATATCATCAGCCGCGGAAATATTTCAGGAGACAATCAGGCGTATAATATCTGCCGAAATGAATGCCCTAAACTACAGCGATGATATTCTGCTCTTCGGGAGGGACCAGGAACAACACGATAGAGCCCTCAAAGCTGTCTGTAAAATCCTCCAAGAGGCGGGGTTAACTCTGAATGGACCCAAATGCGACATCAACAAGACCAGCCTCAGATTCTTTGGACATATATTCTCAGACAAAGGAATTAAAGCCGACCCGGACAAGATAAAAGCAATCACAGATCTCCAGGCCCCGCGACAACCGCAGAACTGCGCTCCTTCCTTGGGATGGCGGGATACTGTGCGCGATACCTTCCAAATTATGCCACCATCACTGACCCACTTCGAAATCTTCTAAAAAAAGATCAACCATTCCTTTGGGACCCACACTGTCAAGCGGCATTCACAACCATCAAAGAGAACCTTGCCAACCACCGCCAACTGGCATACTTCCATCCGGAGTGGCACACCATCATCATGGTGGATGCCAGCCCAGTGGGCCTTGGAGCCATCTTAGCTCAAACTGACACCAAAGACAACACACGGCATACAGTTGTGGCCTACGCCAGCTGCGCTCTGTCCCACACAGAGAGAGCGTACTCTCAAGCTGAACGAGAGAGCCTAGCAGCAGTATGGGCCTGCGAAAAAGTTCACCACTTCATAATCGGCCGGAGGTTCACCCTCGTAACAGACCATCAAGCACTCCTCTTAATATTTGGGAACCCCAAAACAAAAAATGCATCCCCGAATTGAGCGCTGGGAAATAAGACTACAAGAATACGACTATGTAATCGTTCACAACCCTGGAGGAGAGGCCAGCCTGGCGGACTACCTGTCCAGACACCCACTGATGAGGGGTGATGATGCCTTAGCCCTTGAGGCCGAGGAATACATCTCATACCTGTCCACCAATGCCATGCCATTGACGATATCGACGGCAATATTTGCAGAAAGAAGCAAGGCCGACCCGACCATCAAAACCGCCATACGCCTCACCCGCTCCAACAAATGGAGAGTGCGCCAAGAAAGAGGAAACGTAGGGGAGGGGGCGGACAAGAAGGACCTAGACTGACTAGCCAAGATACACAAGAAACTGATGGCCACGGATCAAGACATACTGCTACGCGGAAACAGGCTGGTATCCCCAAAAGACCTACGGAAGACACTGGTGACGCTAGCCCACGAGGGCCACAGAGGCATCGATAATACTAAAAAGATCTTAAGAAATCACATCTGGTTCCCCGACATGGACACTGTTGTAGAAGACATGCTGGCACACTGCAGACCCTACCAACTAGCAGCAAAAGGATCAATCCCGAACCCCCTACAACCAACGACACTCCCAGCGAGGCACTGGCAAAAAGCTGCAATGGACTTCCATGGACCCCTAGAAGAAGGTGGATACCTACTCGTAATCATTGATGAATACTCAAGGTTCCCTTTCATCAAGCAAACCCTGTCGACATCCTTCTGCGAAATGGCACCCATCATAGATGAACTATTCAGTGAATGGGACATCCCCAACATCGTCAAAACGGACAATGGATCCCCATTCCAAGGACGCGAGTTTGCCAAATTCACAGACCACCTTGGCTTCCACCATCAGAAGGTTACACCTATCTGGCCTCAAGCCAATGGGATGGTGGAGAGGTTCATGGCCACTATTAAACTTACCAGACAGAAAGCCCTAGTAGAACAAATACCTCAAGCACAAGCCATTTGCAGCATGCTCCGAAGCTACAGGAACACCCAGCACGAACACCAGCGGAACTCATGGTCAGATACCGACCACGAACACGCATCCCCCAGTGGGACGACTACACACCGGAAGAAGATGCAGCCATAAGGGAACGGGATGCTGAAAAGAAGAGGAAAGCTAAAGAGTGGGCTGACAAAAAGAGAAAGGCAAAAGACCCCCAACTAGAAGTCAGACAAGTCATCCTGGTCCGACAAAATCAGAGAAGGAAAACAGACACCTGCTATAGTCCAGAACCTCGAATCATCACGGCCATGAAGGGACCCATGATAACTGCAACCGGGGAACCAGGAGAGATCACTAGGAATGCGTCATTCTTCAAAAGACTATACCGCCATGATGAAGAGGCACCAGAATTGGTCCTTGAAGAAGAAAGCGACACAGACCCCCCGTTAGAGGTGATTGGCGAGAGCAGAGAGTCTCCAGGCAGACCCCACAGAACAGTGAGGAAACCCGTGAGACTCATTGATCAAATGTGACCCCGGCTTTCAAGTCAAGCACTGGGGGGGGTGTTGTATGTGAATAAAGGGACACTGCCCCTTTAAGGGAGGACACACACACACACACACACACACACACACACACACCAGGGCGGGAGGAGGGCGGAAGAGGCGGGACAAAGGGAAAAAAGGGTAGTCAAATGTTAAGAGGGAATAAAGGAGGTTGAAGTTTATAGCGGCTCCACGTATCATTGAGATGGCTGTGAATGAATGAGTGACGGAGAAGCACCTAACATGGACATCTGCGAGAATGTTACTAGTATGAACAATGCTACATCTATGATCTTCTTCCATGCTGAAGCCCCATTGGTATCCGTCATGGATCATTGTACTGCTCTGCATAGACTGGGCTATGAGTGCAGAAATGTTGAAGTGGATTCATGCTTGAGACACAAACATAGTGGTAATAAGGGTGGGTCAAGAGGGACCAGCAGGTGCTGCTCCCCATTACACGTCCAGCCGCAATGTGCTGTGTTGACAAACCATGTAGAACCCCCCCCAAGATAAGTCACCATATCCCTCCTGGCAGTTGACCGGGTCGACAGGTGAGCACTGGCAAGCAGGTGGAAAAGATTCATTGGGCATGGCTGGCAATTTGGTAGATCAGCATGGTCTGTCACGTTCCTTGCCATGACTCCAATTGCCATTTGCTACTTTTAAATTGGAACATCCGTGGTCACTCTCACATATTTTAACAGGATGACTTGCTGGACCTTATTGACCGATTTGAGATCATTGCGCTTCAGGAAACCTGGCTCACAAACTCTTTAGTGATTGACGGCTGGAATACTCTTTCCCGTGCAGCTACACCAGGAATGAGCGGCTGCCCAAAAGGGGGGTTGGTATTGGGCGTGAAGAAACCCCTAGGGCTGGAGGCTGTTGTATTTGAGTCTAAGAACGTTTTGGTCGGTAGAAACTCCCTCCCACAAGCCATTGCACCTTTGTTTAAAATATATCTCATAATTGTTCATGCATATCACCCCCGCTATAAAAGGTTCCATTGCACTAGTAATCAAGGCAGTTAAGGCAATAATTAGAAAATTGGCATAGGGTTCCCCTGTTATCATCTGGGGATTTCAATGCGAGAATACAGAAAATGGAACCACCCGATGTGTGAACTGGCCGGCACCTCTTCATTGGTGCAGCTTGATGGATTAGATATCTGATGTAAACAGGGCCTTAGTTGGGCCAGTTTGCTGTATTCCAGTAATTTTACTATGGTCAACGGCTCTTATCAGTCTGATACTCCCCCAAAATATGTGAAAAATGGTTATGCCAAGTGGCTAAAAAAACACAAACTCCTTAAGCAATGGGCCAGTTGGCGCCTCCTGGTTCACTCGTCACAAATTAATAACCCAACTTTGTTTTGGAAGATAGTTAACGGAAACACAACAAGAACTTGAGACATTAATGGTGTCTCAGAAAAGGTTTGGGAAACATATGTGGCGCAACATTTTGGAGGGGGGGGCAAGTAATAATATTATAGACTATGTAACCAATTACAGCTAGTTGGTTATACACGAAAAGCATTCCTGATGTATATGATATTATAATGTTTGTTTGTTTGTTTGTTTATTTATTTGTAGGGCTCCCTAAACCCTTAGGTAGCTGGGTGCCCATCATGATAGAAATACCTATAGCTTAGTTACATTTTGCTTAGATAAAGGTAGATACAAGTGCATATATAGTTACAGTTTGCGTAGATACAGGTATATACAGTGCATGGATAATGTACAGTTATTTACATAATTACTGACAGAGAGGAAAGAGGTGAGAGCGAGCATTTGTGGCTGTAGGTCTAATGATCGTTGTGGCGTAGCCAGATGTGGGTGTTGCGCCTGAAGCTGTCATAAGATTTCTCCCTTCTTAGCTCGACTGGTAAAACATTCCAATTCTGAGCTGCTTTTACAGGGAAGCTATTTCCGCCTGTTTTTTGTAATCGGAATCTTGGTATTTGGAGACAGTGGGAATTGGCTGTTGTAGTTGGTCGTGTAGATAATTTTCTGGTTATTCTTTCCTTCAGGTATGGGGGTGCTGCATTATTTAGGCATTTGAAGGTTAAAGTGACCATTTTGAATAGAATCAGATCGGTGATTTTTAGCCAGTTGTGATTTCTTCTGGCGTTGGATATGTGCTCTCTGGTAGGGAGGTTCAGAGCCGTTCTGAGCGCATTGTTTTGCAATGTTTGTAGTTTACTGGTGATATATTTATTAGCTCCTGCATAGAGTGCATTACAATAGTCCAATTTAGAGAGGATGAGAGCATTGGCTAGAATAATACAGCTAGCTGGTGAGAGGAAGGGTCTGCATGCTTTGATGAGTTTGCCAGTGTAGGCAGTGGATGAGGCCAAGGAGTTTACTTGTTTTTTCAGGGAGAGTGTGGAATCCAGGTAAAAACCTAGTTTCTTCACTTCTTTAGCAACTGTAATGATGTTGCCGTCGATATTGAATGCACTATAGTTGGCATTGAGTTTTTTAAAGTTGTTAGCTGAGGGAAGGATCAAGATCTCTGTTTTATCGTCATTCAGGCAGAGGCCGTGGTTTGCCATCCATGCCTGAATGAGGATGTAAATGTCATTCACTGAGGCTGTATCTGACGCAAAATTGATCGTAAGGGGGATAAGGATCTGGGTGTCATCTGCGTTATTTGTCGGGTGACACCCAGCCTGTCCAATTTGTCAAATAAAGGCTTAGTGAAGATATTATACATAGTGGGTAAGACGCATGAGCCTGGGGGACTCCACAAGTTGTTATGACTGGGTCTGCAGATGCTGCCGTAGAGAAGACTCATGCTTCTATTTTTCAAGAAATGATTGGACCCAAGTTATAGCTTCACTTGAGAAGTGGGCAGCCGATGCTAGGTGTTTGCATAATACTGCGTGGTCCAACAAGTCAAATGCTGCCGACAGATCAAGCAGGAGTAGCATAGCTGTGTTTCCTTTATCCTTAAGTTCATCAATTTGGGCTTTAAGGTCTATTAGGGCTGTCTCCGTGCCGTGCTGGGGTCTGAACCCAGATTGGCATGAGCCTAATAGTTGGTTAGTCTCAAGGTATTTTTGAATTTGTAAATAGGCCACTATGTCAATTATCATCAGGAGAAAAGGGACAGTGGTAAGAGGTCTGTAGTTTGTTGGAATGGATGGGTCTAAGGTTTGTTTTTTAAGAAGGGGTAGGACCCAGGATTCTTTTAAGCTACTTGGGTCGGTATTTGACAAAAAGGAAGCATTAATGAGTTTGGAGATAAAGGGGGCTAGGTCTCTAGCTGCATCCTTAATTATTTGGGCGGAGAAATGTCACCTTTGCAGTTTGATGGTTTTAGTGACGCTATAATTTTTTCTCTTTCCTGCATGGATATTTTGGAGAATTTGAATGGAGATAGGTTGGGTTTGTTGGTTGGAGAGGGGATAATAGGGGTTTCCATGGGTGGAAGCGAGGCTTTTCTTAATGCAATTATAGTTTGCAGTGTTTTTATTTTATTTGCTAAGGCATTTTGAATGTTGATACACCATTGTTTAACTTTGAGTAAATTACCTGGTGGGGATATGGGGGATTCTAGTTCTCGCAGAATCGCAAATAGTTACTTGGTATTAGAGCATGCTTTGGAATTTCTTTCATTGTAGACTTTTGTGGATTGGATGATTTCATTTTTGTATCTAGTGGCAAAGAGTTTGAATTTTAGTTTATTTTCTTCCGTGGGGGTATGTTGCCATATGGTTTCTAGCTTTCTTTTTTTCCATTCTGAGTTCTTTTAGGTGAGGAGTGAACCAGGTGTTAAGGTGGGCTTGTTGTTTATCTATTCAGTTTGTAAGTGGAGCAATGGAGTCTAGGTTGTTAGTAATGGCTTCATTGTAATGGTCTACCAGCGTTTCTGGGTCAGAGTTGATTGGTAGGGCATTAATCACTGGAAGGAGACGAGGTAGGATATTGTTGGTTGTGATGTTTTTCCTTGATCTAGTGGGGAGAGGGGGTGCCATTATTTGTTCTTTATTTACTTCTTTGTTGAGTGTTAGGCTAAAGTCAATCAAGAAGTGATCAGTCCAGGGTTGGGGTGTAATTTTAGTGATCCTAGTTGGGCAGTTTGAGGTGGCTACCCAGTCTAGGGTCCTGCCTTTGTCATGGGTAGGGGTGAGGACGTTTTGGGAGAACCCATGTTCCTCAAGCATGGTGGCTATTGCTTGAGCTTGTTTATCGTCTGGGTCGTTGAGTCCTAAATTGAGGTCGCCAAGGAGTATTATCTGAGATGATTCTTTTGTATTACTAGCTAGCAGGCTGGAAATATCTTCTTCAAACAAGCCTAAGGGCCCTGGTGGCCTATATTTGAGGTAGATAGTCAGGGTGTGACATGGGGAATATAGGCAATTTTGCTCATAGTAATTCACAGGACTTTAGTGGGGGTAACATGGGGAGTCTTAATTCCAGGTTGGATTTAGCAATGATGGCTAACCCACCTCCTCTAGCGTTAGGTCTGTTCGGTATAGCCAGTGATAGTGCTGAACCTGCTGCATTATGTAGCCAGGTTTCAGTGACCGCTAGGAGGTCAAGGGTATCTGAGGTTAGGATATCAGCTATATCGGCGGCATGGGCCACGACAGATCTTGCGTTGATTAGAGCTCCTAATATTGTCGTAGTTATAGGTAGGCATTGGGTGTTCATAGATATTGGGGAGGGTTCATTGGTTATAGCAGTAGTAGATGTTTGTAGATGTGCTCATGCTAGATTCCTAGAAATATTTTTGGGGTAGATACTGTGGTTTAGATACGTTTTTACTACGTTGTAATACGTTTTACTATAATAATGGCATGCAAGTCCTACAGGGCTCTAGGCCTGCATGGGTTTTGTAGTTCATGAATCAAGACTGATCCAGTTGTCTGGGCTACAGCCTTAAACTGGCTCTTTCGCTGGATCAGTGCAACACAAACTATCCCCGCAACTTGGTGGGACGGCATAATCGTCCCAGTTTTAAAGAAAGGTAATCGTAAGGACCCATGTAATTACTGCCTCCTAGCAATGTTAGACATCCCAGCAAAGATCTTATTCAAAGTCCTATTGTCAGAGCTCGAAGAATGGTCAGAGGTGCAAAATATAATTCACTTAAACCAAACTGGTTCCGCAAGGGTTCTAATACTACCATCAATATACTTGCTTTGATTACTATTATCCAGCAGGCATGGTGCATATGTAAAACAACTGTCTACACAGAATTTATCGATTTCAGTGCAGCGTTTGACACTGTTGATAGATCGAGGCTCTGGAGCAAATTGCATACCGGGGGTATACCCCCCGGTCTATTAAAAATGATAATCTATCTACATGCATACTAGTGCCCATGTTGTTCAATTTATACCTATCGGACCTAGGAGAGGAAATCACATATTTGTCCTTGAATCCATCAAAATTGGGTGATAGATCAGTGCAGTGGCTGGGTTACGCTGACAACCTCGTCCTCCTGGATTCTACTCTATGGGGCCTGCAGGCGTCACTGAACAAACTGGTATCTTATGCCAAAGGAAATTCACTTTTCGTGAATACTGATAAAACAAAAATTATGGTCTTTTGCCCAATGCAAAAAAAAATGGGTTCCATGTATTAAAATCGTGGCAAAAATGGCTGTTTACACAAACAATTCCGGTAAAATGGCTGGGGTTTTTCCCGCTGCAATCCATGTAATGGATGTGGGGGACACGCCTGCAACTCCCGGACCCATTATACCATTTAAAGGGAGCACAACTCCCGCTCCCCTTAAATGGTATAATGGGTACACCTTTGCCGGGTCAAACCACTGCATTTTTGCCACAATTCTTTTTTTACAGATGACTTTTTGGCCGTGATTTTATTATGCTATGTCCCGGTTGAAATAGTCACAGATGTCAAATATCTTGCCATCCATTTAGATACAAAACTACAGTGAATTCAGAATTTAGAAACATAAAATTAAAGTCTGCTAAACTGGCCGGCTCTTTTGCATGCAAGAGCGGAGGTTATTTTCTTGATGCAATCTTATAGCTGTATAGGGCCAAGATTTTATCAGTCCTATATTTCGGGTGGAGATTTGGGCCTTGGCCCACATTAAGGAGATCATTAAATTAGAGGCTGCCCCCTCGAATGTCCACTGAAATGCTCTATTTGGAATTCAAAGTGATACCCATCCATGTGAAATTACAGCTCTGATGTCTAACTTTGCTTTGGAAAGTATCTAACGCTCCAGTTGATTCCCTACTGGGATCACTAAATGAAGCGATATTGACCAGAGCAAGGCTCATGCCAACCGGCGACATAATGAAAATCTGGTCGGCCACAACCAAATGGTTGGCGATGGCACCAGATCAGGTTTTGGGCTGGCCGTTCGAGAAATATAAAAAGCACATGGATAATATCTTGTTGACCCAGAGTAAAGCAATTAATAGTCAACCTAGCCACAAAAAAACACACAGCGACTTTTCTTGAAATACATCTTGGATAGAGATAAACTACCAGGGTATATCCAAAAATGCATTGGAAACATCTTGGTGGGGGATTACTTAAAAGTAACAGTCAACACTGTAAAGACGATCAAAATAGTTGGGGCCTGGTCTAACTTATCACAGGATTGTAGGCAATGCCGGCTGTGCGGGGAGGCCTGCATGGAGACAGCCAGACACCTTCTAACCGGGTGTGATGCCCTACAGCCTTTACTGTTGGATGCACTAAAAGGAGCTGGCATACAGGCGATGACACTGGCAGAAGGCGTGTGGTATATGTTCATGCGTGGTAACCAGAGGCGTGTATTCATTTTTTTATTATTTTATGGAGGAAAATTGTCTCTATTTTAGATCTGTTGATATGAGGAAAAGACGTGTCAGTGTAATAAAATGGCTTTGTCATTTTTTGGTTTGCCCAATTAAATAACATATATATATTTTTTTTTTAAAAAAGGAGAAAAGGTAAAAGGAATGGAAGGGTAGGGTTTAAGGATCTTCAGTGAGGGAAAAGTGGTAGGGTGCAGAGGGGGCTATATCAGAGAGTGTGTGCTCTGGTGAAGGGGCAGAAACAGAGTGGCACACCGGGTGGTTGAGGGTGGGGCAGTGGTGCTACATGAAGTAACAGGGTGTGTGGATTGAACTGTATGGACAGAGGGTGCACAGTGTTCACATGGAGAATTTGGAATGGGAGCATGGGGATGCATTTGCTAAGGAGGGAAGCAGTGTTAATGCATGCAGTGCGCAGAGGGAATTAAACTGCAGGGACAGAGGGTGCAGGTATGGGCCCTGGTGCAATTGGGTGAGCACTAACGAGGGGTACGTGGCAAGGAGCAGGGGGAGCAATTGGTATTGCTGGGGTGAGTACAGTAGAGTACCCATGCAGGAGTACGTTGGTTCGTAGATGGCCATGATATGCTGTTGAATATGCTGACCCAGAAGCAAATGCGTTTGGGAAGGTCTGGGGACACAAGGGATCACAGTGATTGGCAAGGGAGAGGAGTGGAGAAAGGTTAAGTTTGGAGTGATGAATATGGGAAAATACAGAGGATGGTCGCAGCAGCATTTGTGGGTAATGGAGAGGAGAACATTTGTCGGTAGAGTAGATCTGGGGGTGATGTCAATTGTGTTTATTACCTGGACCACACTACGTTCCAGGGCTCTTAGATTGGTTAGGTGAAAATAAGTACGGGGAGCATTGGTGGGCGCTGTGGATGTGCATCATAAGGGTGCTGGTGCAGGTTTACGATGGTTTAATTGTGGGGATGTTTAGGATGGTGAAGTTGGTGTTAAAAAAAAGGGAAAAAAAGGTATTGGTTTCGTAAAGGGAGAAAGGGAGAGGCAGTGATGTGCCCTGTTATGAAGAAGCACAATGGGCAGACACGTAAAGACTAGGTGCTGGCTTATCAGGTCAGGGGTGGGTGAAAGAGACATCAGTGAAATGTGGTAGGCGCAGGTTTATGAGAGCATGAGTGGCACGGAAAAGGACGATGGCTATTATGATTGTGTATATAGGTAGGGAGGCTATGGCAGTCGGAGGTCAATTGTTAGATATGAAGTTACAAAAGGGTTTTTGTGACGTTAGGGGGGTTAGCCTTCAAGGATGGGGTTGGGTAGGGACGCTATCAAAGGGTAGAGAGAAGGGCATCGGAATGTTTATAGTTACAATTTGAGTGATTTGGAGGGGTGGCTTGCAGGAAGGGAAGGAGGGGAAATTACGGTGGATGGGGAAGGGGGAATAAAAGAACGGTTCTTTCAGTTTGGGTATTTTATGCCTGGGTGTCAGGATTGTGGGTGGGGGAGTGTTTGAAAAATAAATAAATAACATTGTGAGTGAATAATTAAACAAAGGAGTAAATAGGAAGATAAGGGGTGGGGGTGAGGCCAAAAGAACACCTCTGGGGAGGGTTTTTCTGAGTGCCGGGGAAACGGTTTGTTAAATGACGGTTGGTTGAAGCCGAAAGATTATTACGATAAGCAGGGTGGTTAGTGCTGTTTGGACGCACAGGCTAGCCCGGGGTTACAAGAGAGGGGAAGAGGTAGGAAAGAAAGACGGGCGTGGCACTGGGAGAGGACATGGATAAAGTTTGGAAAGATGTTGGGAGTACAAGGAGGAAGGAATATTTTGAAGGGAGAGAATGGGGGGTGAAAGTGGGTTTACCTACATGTATAACGTTTTGTTTAGTCTGTAAGGCAGAGTGGCCAGGTTAGCGTAGTTTGTAAGCTGTGGCTTGTCACATTAAAGCAACCTTTTCCACTAATGGCGAGTCTGGGTATTTTGTGCAGTTTAGCCCAAGTGGGACATGTTGGCATGTATGGATTAGCGTGGCTGGTGCGGGCTCACAAGAGCAGTGCACAAGAGACCCCATTACATTATTACATTACAGCGTTTTTAGTGCACAGTGTGGACCCTGAGGCATGAAGGCGCTGACAGTTTGAACAAACGATACAGAGGGGACACAAAAAGATTAAGTGGGAAGCCAGAAGTCTAACATTCTGAGGCTGGGGGTAGGCGCCCTCAGCAAAATCAAGAAAATAGCAGCGTTTTCAAGTCTCTTTTAAAGACTTGTAGAGAACTTTGGCTTTTCATTGTTTCTGGTAGCTGATTCCAGAGTTTAGGCGTTACCAGATAGAATGTGCCTTTCTCTGCTTTCGATGTTCTACATCGGGTAGAAACAGATAATTCAGGGTGCAGGACCTCAACGCCCTACTGTTAACTTTGTCAGTGATGTACCTCTGCAGATAGGGTGGCATCTGTCCTAGTCTGCATTTGAAAGTGATGACCAGTACCCTGAAATTGATCCGAGCCTCTATTGGTAGCCAGTGGAGGGAGCGCCTAGCCTTAGAGACGTGATCTCGGCGGGACAGGCCTATCACGACTCTGACTGCGCAATTCTGCACTGCTTGGAGTTTGTAGACGTCCCGCTTACTTAGACCCAACAATAGGCTGCAACAATAATCAATCCTTGCCCCTATTATAGCTCTGGTAATTGTTTCAACACTTGCCTGAGTAATAAGGGGGCCTTATATGCGAAAGCAGCTTGACATAGTAGATTGATGCAGAGACTACACCGGTTACATCGGGTCTCATAGAAAGAGTCTGATCAAGAAACACTCCCAAGATTTTTGTTTTATCAGCTTGACATAATAGACTGATGCAGAGACTACACCGGTTACACGGGGTCTCATAGAAAGAGTCTGATCAAGAATCACTCCCAAGATTTTTGTTTTAGGAAGAGGAGTGATAATGTTATCGCCTAGCGTGAATGAACTGTAAGTTCGGTCCAGTTTTCGCAAGGAGGCTGGGCTACCTATTATCATAAGTTCAGTCTTCCTCCTGTTTAGAGCTAGGTGGTTTTCGAGGATCCACTTCTCTATAAGATTAAATACTCTATTGATTTTCAGTTCATCCTGCACATGAAACCCCCTCTTCTTCATCCAGAAACTGAACAAGACAGAGCACTGAGAGGCGCTACTAGCCACTCCATGAGCAGATATACACCCTAAGAAAGCCTACCTGCCGACAACCTCTCAAAGCAGCGTTCCCATGACCCCTAGCTAAGGTACCCTGTGGAACTCGGGCATGGAGATAACAGCCAATGTACAGAACAGCCTCCGCCCCTCTGCCAGGCGTCCCGAACAAGCCTGGCTGAAAATCGACTCACTGTTAACGCGAGAGATAGGAAGCCCACCCCTCAGTCTCTCACCAACTGGGTTCCATCTTGCTTGGGGTGGCTTTCCCTGAAAAGAAGGCACAGAGTAGGGCTGTCCTGCCATTTCCAGGCTCCCCTGGTGAGATACACAGTGCTCTGTTGTCACGGTGAGTGGCACGATGGAGCTAATAAAGCCAGTGACCCACACATCCAAATCCACTGGATGCAAAACGAGCCCTGCATCCCATCACGGTTTTGATAACACCTGCTTACCTGTTCCTAAAAACGTCACAATGATTTGCATTTTTAGTAATCCCTTAATAAGAAAATGTTCCGCCTTTTCGTGTTTACTGCAAAACATATTCGATAAACAGGACTCTATTCTCTACACTGCCTGAATAAACTCACTTATGCCATGGCTCACCCTGGCAAGAGAAGAGCTTACTCAAATATTTATCGATTGCTCATGAGTCTGAGCATCCTGTTTTCAGCCCTTGTAATGTCACTGCGTGGCGCGTGCATGACCCACAATGCAACTACACGAATACATTATTGGTTAAAATCCGGGGTGGACTGGGAACCAAAAGAGGTCCTGGAAATCATGTTCAAAGTGGCCCCATATTAGACATTTTCAGCAAGCCCAACCCTTTTGCTAAGAGAACATTTGGAAATAAAATAGGTGACCATACAAAAGAGGCCCAGAGTGCAGAGGGCTGCCCAGACATTTCCAGAGTTCCCCATAGGCCAGTCCGCCCCCTGGGTAAAATAACTATCTGTATTTATTCAGCGTTGGTTAGGCGCCTATACAACAGAATCGTGCTCCCAGCAGTGGAAATAGTAGCTGACAGCATTATATTTACCTAGATGCAGCTGACGCATTGACAAAGTGGAAGTTACACAGCAAACATTCCGCTATTGCATCACAAATGTTCAGCTGCATAAGATGCCCTCCCGTCACTTGCACGCAACAATCCCAAGCCAAACATTTTTTTCTTGTCTATCAGTGTGAATGCGACTGCAAATTGCACCTTGTCAAATTGTTCCGAATTTTAAACACACCCACCGGTCACATAAAAATGGCGTATCCATAGTGGTGTTTGCACAATTTGTGGACCTGCACTTATGCGACTATTGCGGCTCGAAGGGGCGATGGCCCTTATTCACAGAAGTGTTTTTATAATGGTGCAATCCCATCGGAAAATGCTGTGTGAATCATGTCCCATATCTCAATTAACACCCACTTTGAATATACAAAATGGAAGTGTCTGGAGGATTGGAAATATGCAGGAAACGCAAATGAGGGACTCACCTGCAAACACAGATGGAACTTCCGGATGCACAAAGAAAAAAACAAGTTGCATGCACCAGTAACGGCCTGGGTTACCAGAAAATAAGGTTTGAACTAGCCAAAAAGTAGCTCATCTTGCATGGGCCTACATGTTCTGTTGGCATAACTCGCACCTGACCCATCTCCCGTGTCAAGCTACCGTCTTGGGTATAAACACAAATTTAAAGGGGGGGTTTATTCTGTCCACTTAATTGTTGTGGAAATCGCCACATTTCTTTCTAGTTAAGTGGAGTCGTTTTGGTTCTTTCAGATGGAAATGTCCTGGCCATCACGCATAAGAAAGGGTTTGCTGATGACAAAGGAAATGTGTTTGCAAGTCGTTTAGAGGTGCTGGCTGCAGCCCCCTGACTGAGCTGTGTGTTAGTCTCATCCAGGCTGGACTTGGAAAATGGAAACGTGCTTGCTGCATGGAGCAGTGCAGATTCCAAATGTGTCTCGCTTTTCATAATCTTTTAAATTTAAAGTAAGCCCAGTGCTGGAAATGGAAATTATTAACTGTGGGATCCCACCAGCGACGGAGGAGTGGGCGGCGGGAGCGTTATAAGTGATGGGGGTAGACACAGGCAGGAATTTTTCTAAGAAAACCCTGCCCGCCTGTAACACATTTCCATTTCAGGAGATTTTTCATGTAAAGTAACATGGGAGGAGGCGTGTGTCCTATGCTATTGCAAGATTACCGTTTAAACCTACAAATCTTGCTTACATATTTTCTTCAGAGTGAAATCCTAACAAAAATATTCACATGTAGCCATAACCAGCCATTCAAGTGGTCTATTGGGTAAGTCTCTCAACTTTCCTCCTCGACGTGTGTGCGATTACCAGCTTGAGCAACAAAAGCAAGCTAAACACTTGAAGGATGTAAATGGTTTTCCCGGATCCGAGGAGACATTTTGCTGGATCTCAGATCCAGAAAAATCCGGCCCATTTGCCATTGCTGGGTAAACCCTTTAAAATTAAAAATGAACTAGTGTTTCATTACCAATGTTTCGTGTTGTACTACTACCACTACAGATAGGATATGAATAAACATTTAATTGTCAAAGCATTGCTGTTCAAACTAGCCCACAAATCCCCAACCCGCACACTCCTGTAATTTCCCGGACAAATGGATTTTGAGGCCGCAACAAGATTTCAGACTTTACTAAGAACAAACCTGAGTGGCAAAAGCTACTGCAGCCTGAACGCAGTGAAAAAGAACTGTGCCAAGCAATGCCAAGAGAAGGGAGGTATTCTCCTGGTACAGAACCAGGAGTTGTGTTAAAGAAGCCAGGGGAAGGGAGTCATTCCCCCTAGCCTTGTAGTGAACTGTACCAAGTAAATCCAGGAGAAGGGAGGCATTCCCTTGGTCCTGAGCTGAGAGTTGTGCTGGAGACACCAGTGGAAGGGAGTCATTCCTCCAGGTTTTACTGGAAACTGTATATATCTACACTAGGAAAAGGGAGCCGTTCTCCTGGAAGTGAAATTGCTTGCATAAAGACTGGGTGAAGCCCATTTGCCAGGGCAAGGGAGTCCTTCCCCCTGGCATTTCTGTTGTAATATAAGATTCCTTCAGACACTGTTCAAGAAGCTGGAGAAGGGGGCCATTCTCCTGAAGAAAGGAACGTTCTGTTAGTTTATCTTTTAGTTGTAGTGTGAGGGATAGAAGTAGGGTGAGCCCAGCCTCACTATTTACCGCCCCGGCTGCAATTACTTCAAAATATGGCATCCCGGATTGCTACTAACACCCCTTATGGGGCTCTCATCACTCTGGTGCTCCTTTCTCTAGGGTTGGATTCAAGTCCCTTTGCCTGGTACATCTAGCCTGTTACTGCCAAGGGGCCGAATATCTACAGGATAAGTTAATTCCCTATCTCCCTGGGTTCACTCTCCGCTCTGGCAATGCTTGTCTAATTACTGTTCCGCATTTTCGGTTATCCAGGATTGGAGGCCCTGCATTCTCAATTGCTGCTGTCAAGATGTGAATGCTTTGCCATTCGCTCAGAGGTGCACTAAGAATCATTACGAGTACAGACGATCATTGAAAATGTTGCTATTTTAGATGCAGGGTTATTGGCCCCAGCTCTGCCTGTGGTTGTTCTAGTGCCAAGATGCCTTTGAATGGATGTGCGCTCTATAAATGTGTATAACATAACATAACAGCTATTGTGAGGATAGCTCAGTGGCAACGTGTTCGCCTTGTAAGCAAGAGGACATGAAGCAACACAGGTTCGATCCCCGTGTTCGCGCTTAAAAACCTCTGGGTATTTAAGCGCTGCTTTATAAATACGCAACTAAGACAAGAAAAAACAATTACGCAACTAAAAAAGAACAAAACAATTCCTGTAACAGTGCCTTCATGCCTGCGGGCTGTGTGAGCGCTTTAAAAATGCAAATAAATAAATAAATAGAGGATGGTGAAGATTAATTTGACAGACATTCTGACAGACCCTTTAGTATTAGTTCTAAGGAATGGAAACCCCTGTTAGAAGGTAGGGATAGTGAGGACGTTTCCCATGCACTAATAAAAGTATATATTCAAAATCATGCCACCTTTGTGTCAGCTTCCTTCTTCAACACCCTTACACTTCCCCTTTTTGATGTATAGGAAAGCGGAAAGCGTCTTAAGAAATCGACATTTCCTCGTTCTTGTGCCTTCCGATGTTCAATGGTGAAACAAAAAAGGTTGTAAATTCAAGAACCACCTCATTACTCAGGTGTTAGTGTCTTTCCGTAGGCTCATCCAATTTAAGGGAGAGTGATCCGCAAGGAGTCTGAACTTTCTTCCAGTTAGATAATATCTTAGGTGTGTAATAGCCCATTTTATAGCTGTCTGGCTCTCACACTAAACATCAAATACTCAAAAGAAAATATATATGGCAATTCAATTCACATAAACAATGATATTCACAGTTTTTTGATAACTTTTTCAATAATCTGGGTGAACTCACTTCCCCAGGATTCATGACTAATTCAACTCCAATCTCTCAATTAAGTTCTTAGATTTTCAGAGTTAGGATTAACCAAATTTCCAACAACCACAAAGTTCTTCTTCCTGGTTAAAAGGCTTTCCACTTCCTTGGAATAGCATCAATGTTATTCCCAGCCACAATGCTTTTCTACCACTGTCAGTTATCCAAGAAGACTTGACACAGTTTAAAGAAATACAGCTTCTAGTAAAGGTTTCTTTTTTTATTTTTTACATTTGTTAAGTGCACTACAGCCCAAATGCATTGAAGCGCTATTTACATGAAAGTGTACGTAGGCAGGAGTACATTTAGGACACGCGGTTACTTGGTTACATCATATGTGCTAGGTTACAGAGTACAGCTGGGCATACAAAATGGTTTCAGTAGAGTAGAGTGAGAGCTAGGACTGACATTTCATACAAATAGCCTGGTTTTGATGGCTTTGCGGAACGCCAGGTGGGAGTCGATTACCCTAATGTGTGAAGGTAGTGCGTTCCAGTGGGTGGCAGCGATAGCTGGGAAGCTGGAGCCCCTGCACGCACTCTGCATGTTTTGGGCTTGGTGATCATGTTGGTGTAGGCTAGCCTAGATGGCCTAGTGGAAGTGGGCAAGGCGATGCGCTGGGTGAGGTGGGGGTGCCAGATCATGGAGGCATTTGTGAGTGATGGAGAGGATTTTAAAGATGATTCTCTGTTTAACAGGAAGCCAGTGAACCTGTCTCCTCAGGTCTGATATGTGGTCCTTTTTAGGGAATCCAGTGGCAGCCCTAAGGTTAATGAAACACCAGTCTTGGTTAACAGTAATTATGCTTCTGATCAGATTAGGATTTACAATAGGTATATTTGTCAGGATGACTACACAGTGCTGCTGCTTCTACGTCAACAACTTCACTTCTACCGAAGGTTTCCATGAGGTCATTCTCCTTTGCCTCATAGCATTCCACTTCACTTGTACAACTGAATTCTCCCATCCACTGACAATCAGATATACCACCAGAGCTTCAGTATTTTGTGACTTAAGACAGATTTTGACAAGATTCCCTTTAAGGGACTTCAACCCCTTCACATAGGAAAGGATCTCTTCCTCTGAATATCTCTCTTCAAAAGGGGCAGCATCTTTGCCTCTCTTGTCTGTCTGCCACAATAATAATCTAAGTTTCCTTTATGACCCACGTCTCTCTTTCTCTCACAGTCTTTGGCAATATAAGTTGTGTGAACTTCAAATAAAGTTTATAGGCCGCACGTTTGCCTTCCCTAACTTTGCCTTCGCCTCTCCAAAGTAATTACCCAGAAGCCTTGATGCCACTCTCTTGGCTTCAGGTAATGCTTTCACACTTGTATCGCAGGCAAGGTTGGACTTCTATTGGACTCTCAGTATTGGTTGGATTACTTTCTGGCTCTGAGAAAGGCTGCTCTCAGTCTTAATAGGGGAAGACTCTTGGCTTGGGCAATGCTTGCTCTCTCTTCAAATGCAGATACAATGTTTAACAGCTTAACTTCTTTTATGAGAAATGATTGCTTGTGTGAAATAAGGGGTAGAGTTCAGCCTTCCGTTGAAAAGCACAATAAGGCATGCATGACCACTGCTTCATAAAGTTTTGATAGGTTAAATGTTCAACAATGCCCTTCGCAATGTTTTCTCTGCATAATATATGCGATGAATAGGAAGCTGGATACTGTTGCCGGCAGTGCTCGCGCAAGGAATCAGAACACCAGGTTTCACTCACTGGCTTCTGTGATCCTTGATACACTTGTTGCACGCTGCCACTGCTTCTGGCACAACTTCTACTGCTTCTGGCTTAACTTGGGACAGACACCCTTCCTCGCTGAAGACGCCGGACACTGGATTAAGGAGCACCCCTTGCGACACATGGTTTCACGAAAGCTGCTCACCTCGGTCTCCGACACGTTCCCTGTACGGCAATCTCATCAATTAGGCTCACATGGGGAAATACAGCCTTCCTGCATGCCTTCTGCTATGTAGCCTACTCACTTCAGAGTTTGGGAGAACAGGACCCTCTAAGACCAAGAAGGTGAAATATGCTGCAACCACGTATCAGCATCCCTTTGTTTCTTGTACTTCTGCTTGATTTGCCAGCACTGTGCTTTCTTTTTTCTCTGCTACTACAGCTCGCACTCCAGTCACAGTTCCTGCTCCTTCAAATTGCCTGCACCTCAGGGGACCTTTTATGCCTATCAGGTTCATTCTGGTGTGGGCTTTTAGGCTTAATTGCCTGACTACTGCTACATCATGCCTCTTCAGCCCTTTTCTTCTTCCCAGCACTTTTTATTTAGTTTATTCAACAAACAAATAAACACCAACAGTCTGCTTTGTGACAATGTGTTCCTCTACATATACTTTCAGGTGGACGTTACATGTCATCATTACTGCTAGTTCATTATCTTGGTAGCCTCCCCAAATACGGTTTATGCACATGCCTTTGCCACTATCTTACATCATTCAGTGTGTACCACTGGTTCCAGTGGTCTATGATGAAATACCGTTTCTAACTCCCATTCAGGTGTTCCCAATGTCCACAGTGGCAAACATAATCTGCGTCATTGCGTTCCAAGCTTCTAGTCTGTCCCTTCCCTCATGTGTTCCCTTCTGCAGTGCCCTGTGCCACACTGCAGTCTCAGCTGTGAGAAACCTGAAGGTGTCTCCCTGACTATTTCCCGGGGATCTGTCATCCAGGTGGCAAGGACACCGCCATCGCGATTGGATCCAGTTCCTGCGGGTGGACCAGTGAGGGAGGATCACCTGGATGCGGGGTCCTCGGGGAGTGGGAGTGGGAGTGGGACACCGAATAGTGAGTTGCGGTATCCCCCTTCTTTCTACACCTTTTCCCCATCCTACCTTATAGGACATTCAAAAACCCTACCCCCCCCTTTCGACACGAAAAAGTTTGCACAACACAAAAAACAACAGATTAACACTAGACCCGTTTACCTGACATATCCCAATACAATGGTAAAGCAAAGTCAGGCAATTGACCCGTATCACACTTACCTGACAGCCCTTTCCCTTCTCCACAGGGATAAAAGATGGAGTACGAGAGCACAGGACGAGCAAGGCAGACCGCACGATCAGACCGCTAATCAAGCGCAGCAGTTTAAGAGAAGGAGAAAAGCAGCAGGAGCCGAGAGGGTGTCAAGGAGAGAAGGGACCTTGCCCTTTCCATCGCAGGACTGTGAAACCTTTGTGGAAGGAAACTTAAGTCCGAGAACAGTAGCTTAAGTGTGTTGCAGCAGAAGTCAACAGTACACGAAGCGTGCCTATGCTGATAAGCAGGAGCAAGGGAGACTCCTGCTACCGTGGTACCGGCCTTGACTCCAGATATAAGGAATGTCACGCGGTTCATCACAGCCGGTGAGTCGAAGGGCGAACCGTGTGTTGAACGAAATCTGCAAAGTGGAATATTGAGAAGAGTTCCAAGAACTGTAAAGTGTTAGGGAACGACAAACTGCAGAGGGGACCGGCACCACGTGGGTGCTGACTCGAGAAAGACAGGTGAAAAGTGGGAATACAGGGGTCGAGCAGAATCCCTGTACAGTTGAAAGTCTTTGACCGACAAACAAGAGAAAGCAAGGGAAGTGAATCCTGCATCAAGAGAAAGCAAGGGAAGTGAATCCCGAAATAATTGAAAGCAAAAGGAATTGTGAAGTGGCAAGAGTGAACCTGTTGGACGGATGCCAGTAAAGAAGGACAAAGTCCCAAGGAACAGTGCGTTGACAAAAATGAACTGAGCAGAGGGATGTCCACGTTGAACTGTGAATGTAAAAACACATTAAGATTTGCAAATGCTATACACAAAACTGAGTGAGAAGGCCGTAGTGAATCCAGCGGAGGGAGACAACCACTCGAGAGGGGTCTGAGCCTGGCAGAGGGAGATCCAGCGGTGAGAAGCCATTGTGGGATATTTCAACCCACTCATCCAAGCCCTGCTACATCATTGTGCATTACTGGCAGCGGAAACATCATAATGGCCGCCGGAAAGCATGCTGCTGGCCAAAAATCACCAGAAAGTGTGCAGGGAAAACATGAAAAATAGGCAGCCATCCATTTTTGCCTATGTCAGTGAGCACAGGAGATCACTGCCTAAAACTACCATACAGATCCAACCTTCTTGTTGGGTGTTCCACATTACTTTACTGCAAGAATCCGCATCACCACAATGTCAGTGAGAATCCTATGCTACCAAGTTAAATCCCCTTTTTAAAGATATTAATTCAAGATAGCTGTCAAAAATGGGTGCGGTACCGGGGCTCGCCACTGACCGGCGCTGGCGCTCTCTAAATTCTGACCAGAGAACCTAAGTTGCAGAAGCTAAAACTTTGCCAAAGAAGAGAATTCCATCAAAATGCCAGATAGAGTGCCACACATTGATTTAATGTGGAAAAAGACTTGATTAAAGAGATGTTGCTTATTTCAGTTTATAATGTTATATTTTTTTCACAAGGAACTAAGTTGCCATTGACTAGAAGGCAATCTGAGTTAATTAAAACTCCAAAAGGCTGGCTGTCTCTGGGAAGCCTTCACACCTACTCTTCTCAGGCCTCTACACCAGAAGGCAGGAAATCCATGGTCCTGTTAATCAGATGGAGAGTGGCACTCTGGTATGCTAGCAGGAACACAAGACAATGGATTATTTCAGCTGAATAGGATATGCTGATTTGGGTGTAACTGTCAACACTGCTCTGGGAAAAAACAAGACATGTGACCTCTGAGGCAAGCCAAGCTTCTAGGGGTGGACCAGACTGAGATGTGAATTCCATTGAGAGCAAATGTATGTTTTATAAAATTGCTTGTAAAAAATGTTACCAAGCTGACAAAACTGTACAATTTGGGGAGTCTTAATATGAAAAATGCATTCACAGTTCAAGACTAAGTTGGACGCTGTGGGATGTTCTGAGGCCAAGCCTCGTAATTATTAATATTGTATACACTGTGTTTATACTAGAAAAAATGAAAACATACAGTAATATGCACAGAGAGGGGGTGTACCTCTGTGTAAGATTGGGTGCAAAACCAATATTGCGAAACCCACTAAAATCGTGGATAAGTTGTCTTTTCTGAAACCAAGCTCTTAGAAAGAGCAGGGTTAAACAGAGACCTGTCTTAATTAATATGTGATATGTACATGTATTCTCAACAACTTGTGTATCTGGGAAGCATGTTTGGTAATGAAAAATTGTTTTCTAAGTAAATGCAAGGAGGAGTATTCTTTCCTTCAGCCATAAAGATGATACCTGATGACTCATTCTGACTCACTACTCCGTTCTCCAGTCAGAGGACAGAAAGACCTCTAACCTATCAGGATCCTCAGAGGGTTGGGCATGGAAAGTCAGCCTCCACAGCCCTTTGGAAACACATAAAAAGAACCACTGAAACCCAGATAGGGACTTCTCTTTCCACTCTTCAACCGATTTCTTGTGCAACACTTTGCCGGAAGACTCCAGATCCAGATAGTATTCAGACAGAGACTCCAGATAGATCCAGACACCAGACTCTAGAACCCAGTTCTAGAACCTTAAGCAGGGGCCTAACCCAAAAAGCTGAACTCATTTCAGCAGGCCTCAGAATCCAGCAACCGAACTAAACTATTCAACAGCCGGGTGAGCTGTTTTGCTTCTGGCTAGAATCCTGTGCCAGAACCAGACCCAGAAAGCAGAGCTGTATCCAGAACCCGTCAGACCCAGACCAGACCGCTGTGCAGTGCCGATAGCAGACCAGAGGCCACGCTGTGAGCAGAACCAGTGCCTGACCGTCCGGTGGTGAGAGTGCAGTCCAAACCTGACCAGATCTGTGACGAGGTCCATTCTATTGCAAAACTAGGAGTGGGTGTCCAGTCTAAGAAGTGTACAGAACCAATCACTTAGTCTAAAATAATCTTATTTAAACCATTTCAACCTGTCCAGAACTGCATTCAGAATTTTGTGTCCATTCTGTGATTTCAAATCTGTAAAAGCGTCATCTGTCATTCTGAAATCTTGACTTTATTTTTGAAAATCTACCTCCACAAAAACGTCCGTATCTTTGGAACCGCACGTCCTAGAAGCAAGATTTAACTGTCATTTTAAAGCTAGAATCCTAAGCTGTCCGACATTCCAACTCCTTATAGTTGTTCCGTAATCGCTATATACGCACTCGGAAAAAGTGCAGCGAATTAAAAATTAGCTCCATTTCACCACCTGTAAAAATTGCTGTCTTTTGCTTGCAACTGCTGAATTTCGTTTTCAATATGATAATCATTCATGAATCATTGCTAGTGTTGACCTGTACCAATTCAATGTATCTATCACTTTTCCGGAATCTCCTTTAGTGAATTAAAATCATTTTAGCATATTTTTCACCTCATTGCAATCACATTTCAAAGCATTTAGCCTGTGTTTTAAAATCATCCCGGTTTTCTCTAAGCTTGCTGGGGGGACTGGAACTGAACTGCATTTGATTTTATTCTGGAAACCTGTGTGCCCTCCTTTCCATCTCTCCATATTGCATAGGGGGGAGTGATTGGTCACAGGGGAAAAAGTGATTATATTATCTTCTGATTGAATTCATATCAAGTTTATTTCTGTGTTGCATTCTTTCCCATCTTGCATTCCCTTGAAACCATACAAAGCATTCTCTGCTACCTTATTCTTTCTATACCAACTCCTAAGTGATCAAAGAATTGTGCTATTGTAATATTATCCATTGTTGATCACTATTATATTCATAAGTGTGCTATCAAATATTAATGTATTCATAAAAGTGTGATATATATTGTTTTATTCCTCAAATAAATCTTTTAATTTGCAAAACAAACTTACTTCTTGGTTCAGTGAGGTCAGGGGATTCAAAGAGAGGGGCGTTATATAAGGGTTTATCATCCAGATTCAAAGAATTTTACATTAAAATATATTAATAAGGGCTTCCATTGGGCATCCCAGACTAGGCATTGATTTAGTTGGATTGCTGGATTGAAGTCCCTTACACCATCACCACAATTACAAGTGAATACAAGTGAGAAAAAACGTCTCAGAATACTAGAAAAGCCATAGTAAACCTGGCAGAGGGAGCTTGAGATTCAAGAGGGGTCTGCACCCGGAAGAGGGGGACCCAGGGGTGAGAAATGATCACCCTAAACACCACACAAAGAAACAAACTTTTATTTGTTATAGTTGAGACATCAGTGCCTTTGAAGGCAAGAGACTTTCAAGGGAAAAGAGACTTGACCATCGACGACCCTGATAGCTGATATGGAACTGTCTGCTCGTGCTGGGAAAGCTCGAGTGTGTGCTGTGCTCAGGAGACCCGCCTTGTCACGTGCTCAAAACGTGGGTAAGGGACACCCCTGGCAATCACATCCTGACTTATTATTTGTGAATACTTCTTTCTTTATTATGAACCCTATTGCACGCTCCTTCTATATTTAGTTGTAAGGATTTGTCAATAGTTTCTTTTTTTTTAGTATAGGCACTTTATTTTGACAAGCCGCCACAAGAATTGCCTTATTTTTCAGTTGATGGTTGAAGCTTGCTCCCATCTTAGATGTAGGTTTAGATTGGGAGTTTTTCCAACCTGCATACTGTTTAAATAAACCCCCTTGATTCGTGATCACTTGTGCCTGTCTTTACTGTTGACAACATGAGTTCCTTACAAAGCTAATGAACAACATTTTAGGTCTGCCCACCAAGCCTCTATGCTGGGTCCCTCAATAGATTTTCAGGCCTTCACTATCCTTCTCTTTACTAGTACACAAATCAAGTATTTCATTTTTGAGAGGTGGGCAACCTGCTTCCCTCCTCTCGAGAACAGCCCCAACAAGCAGAACTCCGGGGGCCATGCTTGGATCTGGATCCTCCCTCTCTTTACCTTTTCTGTGACAGTTTCCCAGAAGCCCACAATCACTGGTCATTATTCTTGTAAATGTGCAACATCCTATGTTGGGTGAGGTATGCCCTGTGTGTCACATATGTCTGAGTAAGTAGGAATCTAGCATTTCTAGAAACTATCTTGGTGTTCTTCAGTACCGTTTGCCAATCAGTGTCTGTGAAGGCCCTCACTGAGTCTTGCTCCCACTTACTGCACACTGCCAGTTCCCCTGTGTCCAACCCTCTTAGTAATAGGTTGTAAAATCTGGATACTGCATGTCCCCCTTCTGATATATCATACATTGTGTCAAGTGGGGTGTTAGAATATGTCACCTCTTATGTCCGGACATCTTTTGTCCACCCTACCAACCGCTCCCAAGTGTGTCAAAAAGGAACAAGTTACTTACCTGTAACTGTTGTTCTCCAGCATGGGTCTGGCATGGATTCACATGCTCATGAATATTCCCCGCCGTCAGGCTGGGAATCCTCGGTAAAGAAAAAATCAGTTTCAGTGTCGTTTCTGAACTGTCTTTCTACTAATAACCAATCACTGGTCTCTGGGTCATACTGCCCCCAGCCAATGACTGCCCTCTACCTAAGCCCCTCCTCTGGCAGCCATCTTCAGATTTGGTAGCACGTAAAGTGGCAGTAGGCCCAAGAGAAGAGCCGCAGAGGGGTTGGAGGGAGGGTTACAACAGGTAAGTAACTTGTTCCTTCTCCAGCATGGGATCTGGCATGGATTCACATGCTCATGAATACAAGAATACATAGCAATACACACATGCACAGCCACGGGAAGTGGCAGGGCTCAACATTAAGCATTTCAACAACTCAATATTAAGCTTCTCTTACCTCCTCACCAGGCTTACCTTCAAGCGAACAGGTTGCGCAGCACTGCCTGGCCGACTCTGGACTCCTCCCTGGAATCCCGAATGATGCAGTAGAATCTTGTGAAGGTGTGTGTCGACCTCCACGTAGCAGCCCTGCGTATGTCCAGCAGGGGCACACCAGACAGGAACGTCATGGTAGCAGCGATCGCTCTGGTTGAATGGTCTCTCGGACGGCTGGGCAACGGTCGGTTTGCCAACCGGTGACATTGCATGATGCAGCCGGAGAGCCATCTGGAAATGGAAGCCTTCGAGAGGGCCTTCCCTTGGTTCACAGGTCCAAAGTTCACAAACAGCTGTGATGTCTTCCAAAGACTCTTTGTGCAGTCCACGTAGAACTTCAGCGCTCTAACCACATCCAGTGAGTGCAAAGTCCTCTCAGCCGGTGACGAAGGCGACGGGAAGAAAACAGGTAACACCAAGGGCTCGTTGAGATGGAAGTCCGACGGCACCTTGGGCTTGAAGGAGGGGTGCATCCTCAGCACTACCCTTGTCTCGTCGAATGTCAGGTATGGAGGTTTACAGGAGAGGGCCTGGATCTCTCCCACTCGTCATGCGGAGGTGATGGACACAAGAAACGCTGTCTTCCACGATAGGAACTTCAGCAGTGCTGAGTGCAAGGGCTCGAATGGGGGACCCCTGAGCCTGGTCTGCACCATGTTGAGCTCCCACGCCGGGGTGGAGCCTTCAGCGGGAACGAGCAGAAAAGTCCTTTCATGAACTCCTTCACCAGGCGGTGAGACCACAGCGACGACTGCCCCAGAGTTCTGGTGTAGCGGGAGATAGCCGCCTGGTGAATCTTGATGGAGGCATGTGCCAGCCCCGCCCTGGGCAGCGGCCACAAGTACGGCAGCACTTGAGGGGCTGTAATCCTTAGAGGGTTGATCTTCTGTCCACAGCACCAGACAGAGAACCTCTTCCACTTATGTCCATAGCACTTAAGAATCGAGGATGCCCTGGCCTTTGCAAGTACCTCCTTGCAGTCCGCCGGGATATCGTAGCCTCCGAACTCTAGTGCTTCAGGAGCCAGGCCTGCAGGTTCAGCGATCCCGGGTCGTGGTGTAGGATGGTACCTCCTTCCCTGCGAGAAGATCCGCATCCATCGGTAGTTTGACTGGGGGGGATGCTGACCAGTCCAGAAGGTCTGGGAACCATATCTGCCTCGGCCACGCCGGTGCAACGAGGATCATCCTGCACCAGGTCCGTCTGAGTTGACTGATGAGTCGCAGAAGGAACGGCAACAGTGGAAATGCGTACAGGAACAGGCTGTCCCAGGGGAAGGAGAAAGCATCGCCCAAACCTGCTGGCGAACCACCGGCACTTGGTGTTCACCGCCGTCGCAAACAGGTCAATCTGGGGACTGCCCAATTGTCGGAATAGGAGGTCCACTTGATCCTGCCGAAGCTCTCACTTGTGGCAAGAGCACAGCTCCCTGCTGAGTAAGTCGGCGATGGTGTTTTTCACTGCTGCCAGATGGAAAGGTACCAGGAACATCCCCTGGGCGATGGCCCAGTGCCACAGATCCTGCGCTTTCTTGGATAGGGCTGGGGATCTGGTGCCCCCCTGCTTCCGGATGTAGAACATTGTGGTGGGGTTTTCGCTGAAGATCTGTACCACTTTGCCCTTGAGGGACGGAAGGAAAGACCTGAGGGCCCAGAACATGGGCCGGAGCTCCAGGACGTTGATGTGCAGGGACCTCTCCTCCGGGAGCCAAAGGCCTCTTGCATGGAGATCTCCGGTGTGCGCTCCCCATCCCGCCAGGGAGGCGTCCGTCGTCACCGTCACCTGATGCACTGGGGTCTGGAAGTCAATGCCCACCACGAGATGCGCGCAAGAGCCCCACCACAGGATCGCTTGACGGAATGTCTCACTGAGGGAGATCTTGTCTTTGAAGCTGCCCGCCGCTTGCATCCAACGGGCGTCGAGGTACTCCTGCAGTGGCCGCATCCGCAACCTGCATTGACGCATGAGGTAGATGCACAATGACATCATGCCGAGCAGGGACTTGATGGACCTCACCCTGACCACTTCCATGGTCAACAGTCGTTGTACCTTGCCCAGGATGGCCTTTGTCCTTTGCTCCGATGGTGAAGCCCACTGCTCCACTGTGTCAAGTCTGGCTCCCAGGAACAGGGCGTCTTGCGACGGTACCAAGTGGGATTTCGAGAAGTGGATCGAGATTCTCAGATCCGTGATTAGGCGGATGGTCTTCGCTGTGTGATTGACGGCGAGTTCTCTTGACTTTGCTCGAATGAGCCAATCGTCCAGGTAGGGGTATACGTCTATCCCCTGCAGGCACAGCCGCGCCACCACCGGTGCCAGGCACTTGGTGAAGACCCTCCGCGCCGACTGCGCTTGAACTGGTAGTGTCGCCCTTGGACCACGAATCGTAGGAACTTTCGAAATCCTTTGTGTATGGGCATGTGAAAGTAGGCATCCTCCAAGTCCAGCGACAACAGGAAGTCGCCCCCCTCCAGCTGTCCCACCACGTGCTGAAGGGTGACCATCCGGAATTTCTGGGACTTGATGTATTTGTTGAGGTGGCAAAGGTCTAGGATGGGCCGCATGCCGCCGGTCTTCTTTCGGACGAGGAAGTACCGCAAATATACTCCAGAGCCCAGGAGTCTCTCCGGGACGAGTTCTATCGTGCCCTTTTTTAGCATTGCTTGTACTTCCAGAAGCAGCTGTGGCACATGGTTTTCCTTCCTGGCCACGGGTGGTAGACAGGGACACTTTCTTTGGAACTCCAGAGTGTGCTCGTGGGCCATGGCATCTAGCACCCAACGGTCGGTGGAGATGGACTCCCACACGCTGATGAAATTCGCCAGCCTGCCTCCCCAAGGGGTGCTCGGGTGGAGGCCCGATGTCACGGCCGGTTCAGTCTTGCTTCGCCGAGGCCTTGCCACCTTAGCCTCCTTGGCGACGACGACGGTGTCCTTCACCAGATGGGCAACAGCGTTTGCTGTTACCTTACTGCGGCCTCTGTAGGCTTCCTGCGACGAGGAGTGGGCCTGGCGGTACGACGCGGAACTGCTGCCGAATCCTTTGGAGGCACCTTGAGACTTGCTTCCGGGAGTCCGAAAGGACGGCCATCATTGATGGAGAGAGCACAAGGCTCGGGTCGTCGCGGTGTCCGCCTTGATGGCCTGCAGTGACTTGTCCACTGCCTTGCCGAACAGGTTGTTCCCGTCGAAGGGCATGTCCAGTGGTCTGCATGTCCTGATGGAAATCGGTGGCCTTGAGCCAACCACGCCGGCGAAAGCAAACGCTGTTGCCCATCTGGTGAAAGCCGGTGTCGGCGAGGTCCGTGGCCACCGTGATGGCATGGTCCGAAGCCACCTCGCCTTCCTGCAGGATTTCAAGGGCTTCTACCCTCTTGTCGTCTGGGAGGAAGTCCAGGAGGGGAGCAATCTTGAACCACATCTCCCTGCCATAGCGTGCCATGATTGCAAGGGCGTTGGCGCTTTGATGGGTGTTGCTGCAGACGAGATGTCCCGTCGTCCCATGGCATCCAGCTTCTTCCCCTTGCCATCCGGTGGGGAAGTAGGAGTTGATGTCGTCGCCCCTGCAGATTTCATCTTGGCCGTCGTGGAGACAACCGAATCCGGGGACGGCTGTGCCCTAAGGCACATAGGGGTGGAGTCTGGGATCCGGTACTTCTTCTGGTACCGGTCCCTCTTAGCCGGAGCCATAGACGGGTTCTTCAGCAGTGCCAGTCCTTCGTCCCAGATGTCGTCCAGTAACAGGACTGAGAGGACGGTCTTCCTCTTGGCCTCCCGCCGTTGGTAGAGGAAACCTTCCTTCTTCTGCTCTTCGGGGCATAGCTGGAAAAGCTCCAATGCCCTGGTGATCATGGCGTGAAAGGAGCCAATTTCGTTGGGAGAGGAGGCCCTGGCAGGGGGTGATGGGAGATCCATCCCGTCATCACCATCATCGTCACCGTCCCCATCGTCGCCGTCTCCGTTCCCGTCTCATCCCTCAGTGGAGGGGATAGGGGTGAGGGATGGAAGGGAGGGGGAGGATGGAATCACCTCCGCTTGTTCGGTGGGATCACCAATGGTCCAGGCGCCGCTGGATCGTCCGCTCGGGGTAAGGGCAACCTTGTCCTCATCTCCGTACACAGGGTCTGCAAAGCCATCAATATTGCACCTTAATTGTCCTGTGGCGTAGGCATCGGTTGTGACGGGAGCGATGGCTGGGGTGCAGGTTCCTCCGTTTCCTCCACGGGTTGCAGCTCCTCGTCGGCTCCACCGTTGCTCTCCACGTCCGCCTCATCGGGATTCCTCCCGGAGGACCTGACTTCCTCTAACCTCTTGTCCAGGATCTTTTTGATGCCAGCCAGCTCATCCTCAGAGGTGGTATCTGTGTCCGATATGGCTACCGTGCGCCCCCTCTTTCTCATCCCGGGGTTTCACGGGGGTCTTCTCGATAGGCTGGAAAGATGATTCCCTCCAGGGTGGCAGGGAAACTCTGGGCCCGGAAGTCGTCTCCACTGGGTTAGCCTCCACATGCTTCGCCAGGGCTGCCACGACTCCTTCGATCGAGGCCTTCGCCGGGTGAATCAGGGTCTTCATGACCTTGGGCGCGTCTGAGGCCTTCACCTTAGGGGGAGGGTCACCACCTGGTTCCCCCTTGGCTTTCTCTGTCGGGATCGACCGGGGCTTCTCCCGAAGCTTACCTGGGTTCTCCGACTTCCTTTTCCCTGAGCCAGAGCGTTGGCTCGTCAATGATGGCGTCAGTGACATCGTGCCCTACCTGGCAGCTGAGGAGCCCGAACCAACGGCGCTCTTGGTGCCCGCGGACTCGCAGTGCTTTGCCTTTTGTTGGGCCCCCGTCGCCGGAGCACCCTCAAAGGTATTAGAAGACCGCTCAGACTTCTTCTTCTCATCTGTTGCTGGGCTCTTCCCCTCCAGCCAGTTGGTGAGCCGAATACGACGGTCCTTCATTGTCCGGATGTACATGTTCTTACAGAACGCACAGTCCTCCTCCATGTGCGACTTGTCGGCGTGAAGGCAGTAGAGGCACCGGGAGTGCTTATCTTCCTTGAAGACATTCTGTAATCCACATCCTGGGCAGTTCCTGAACAGTTTGGATCCAGTAGGTGTCGAATCTCCTTTGTCCTGGGCCATGTGCGAATCGGGGTAGGCCTCAAAGCTCTTCCGGAATCCTCCAAGAAGTGTAACTCAACGAAAATCTGCCTTGAGGGGCGTAGAAAAATTCTGAAACGGGTCCCCATTGATCGGAAGAAGAATCGGTGGAGCTTGAGGCTCGAATAGACCGAAAAAATAAGAGTAAACTCTTTGAAATACGCAATATGCAGTAAAAGCTCGAGAGCTACAGCACGAGGACTCCCAACACTTGAACGTGCAGTAAAAATCTGAAGATGGCTACCAGAGGAGGGGCTTAGATAGAGGGCAGTCATTGGCTGCGGGCAGTATGACCCAGAGACCAGTTGTTGGTTATTAGTAGAAAGACAGTTCAGAAACAAAACTGAAACTGATTTTTTCTTTACTGAGGATTCCCAGCCTGACGACAGTGAATATTCATGAGCATGTGAATCCATGCCAGACCCCATGCTGGAGAATTGTCCCTTATGCATTCCATATTTGCTAACCAGGGACGATAATTCCAACAGCTCATTTTCCCTCAGTAGGTCGCCCACTGCGGGGATACCTTTGCCCTCCCAGTGCTTTCTAAACTGTTTCACTGTGCCTAGTCCTTTCCCTATGATTCCCACAATGGGAATATACTTGGAGTATGGGTCCGGGGTCCCCAAGAGTCTCCAGGCCCTTTTCCACAAGTCTCTGCCAAGTTTCAACAGCCCGGAGAGTCTTGGTAGCCTCATTTCTTCCACCCAGGGCACCTTTTTCAAAAATAATGTTCCAACATTGGCTGCAGGAGCTGAGTGTCCACCGTGATGTCATCTCCAAGCCAGTTTTCCACAAACTGCAGCTGTCCATCCAGGTAGTATAGTTCATAGTTGGGCCATCTCATCCCACGCCCACCATAATTCCTCTGTAGTGTGCTGAGGGCAATGCTATTCCTCCCTGCTCCCCACAGGAATGATCTCGTAAGCCCGTCCAGCTGCCTAAAGAATCCTCTAGGTATTTGAAAGGATACATTAGTGAAGCGGTTTCGAGGTGCAGGAGTGCCACCATCTTTAGTAATGCCACACTACCTGGTACTCCTAAGGCCAGCCTCTTGCAGAATCTCATAGCGTTCTCCACTCCCTCCAGGGCCTTCTGTGAATTGTCTCAGTAAGTAGAGGAAGGGTTGTGCCACTCGTTTATTCCCAGATACCGAAAGGATTCCTCCGCCCACCTCAGCCCCACGTTTGGCAATTGTTCCTTAGCTAGACCCCTCAGTCCCGCCAGTGGGAATAGGCTAGATTTTCCCCTGTTTACTCTGATTCATGAGAGTTTAGCAAACTGGTCTATGACTTCTAACAGGTGCAGCAAATTATCCTCAGGGTGGTTGACGTACCGTAACACATTGTCCGTGTATAGGGAAATTAAGTGTACCACCCTGTAAAGTCCTATCCCCGCCTCTGCATACCCTGCACTTAGGAAGGCTGCCAGTGGCTCCAGCGCCAGGATATTTAGCATTGGTGACAGTGGGCAGGCCTGTTTGGTGCCCTTCTGTACCTCCCATGCCTCAGATATTTGTTTCGCTGTTCTCACCCTCACCTTAGGCGCTGTAAACATCAGCCTCACCCACCTCATGAAGGCGTTACCAACCCAAACCGCTACAGAGCCCTCATGAGCCAGTCCCACTGGACAAAGTCGAAGGCCTAAACTGCATCAAGGGAGGCAACTGCGTAATCTTCCACCAGGTAGTTTGTGCTGTCAATTATGTGGTGTAATCTCTGAAGTTTCCGTGGGTGCGGCGCCCCGGGACATACCCCGTTTGGTCCATATGGATCAAGCTCCCTATCACCGTCCTGAGCCTATTTGCCAGTATGGCGCTGAGATTTTGCTATCTTGATTCATCATAGAGAGCAGCCTATGGGATCCACAGTCCTGCGGGTGCTTCCCCGGTTTAAGTATAGGCACAATGACGGAGTCTCTGAGACTACTAGGCAATGTTCCTACTTCATATGCTTATGTGTACACTTCTAATAATCTGAGCACCAGTGCGTCTGTGTAGGTCTTATAAAATTACCCAGGGAGATCTTCCGGTCCCAGTTTTTTAGCAGTCGGGAGATCGGCTATCACTGCGCTGATTTCATCCAGCCTCAGTGGCGCGTTCAGTGTGGCTGCCTGCTCACTCTCCAACCGTGGCAAATCTATCTGGCTCAGGGCTTTGTCCATGTCAGTGTCGCTTGAATTGGTGTTCCCTGAATACAGGGATTGGGAGAATCTGGCAAATATACTATTAATTTCCCTTTGTGTCCTAACCACAGTCCTGTCCTCGTCGGTAATGTTGTTGATCATGCCTCTGGGTTCCTCGTGCCTGTATAACCATGCGAGTAATCTCCCTGGCTTATCTCCTTCTCCATGCAGTTTCCAGGTGTCACTCGTGTAGTGCAATCTCCCTAGTCTTTCCCATACCGCTATACACTTTTGGCGCAGGTCTATCAGTCTTGCCTTCCACGCATTGTCTCCTGCGAGTATATTTTCCTCCCGAGCTATGTTGTTTTCCATGTCTTCCAGGGTCGTTTGTGTGTCAGCCCTCAGGCCACCCATTTTCCCTATTTCCGCGCCTCTCATGACCACCTTAAAGGCTTCCCATAGTGTCCCTGTTTTTGCTACACTACCCTTGTTGGTATCAAAGTACTCTGCTATTGTGTCTCCAAGGTGGCTTTTGAAGACATCATGACGCAGGGCTTCAGCCCTCATTCTACGTGTCGGCATTGGGGCCCTTGGGGTAACTGCCTGCCAATATGCTACTAATGGGGCATGGTCCAATAATACTCTAGACTTGTGTTCAACGCCCCCTGAACTCACCTAGGGTTTCAATTCCTGTAAAAATGTAGTCTATTCGGGTGTGTGTTCCATGAGAAGCCAAGTAGTGCGAGTATCCCCACGCCTCTCTGTGATTCTCTCTCCAAACATCCACTAGTTGTAAGTCGAAGGCGTCCAATATTTTCGCCGACGGCACAGGTTTCTTGTGCTTCTCATCCGACCTGTCTAGTCTGGGGTTAAGGGTGCAATTAAAGTATCCTCCCCACACCCAAGTTGCCTCTCTGTATGTGGTCAGCTTGGGGTATAAGGACTTGATGAATGCAGTCGCGTTGTGGTTCGGGGCATATGTGTTTATTAGGCATAATTCTCTGTTTTCTAGCAAGCCGTGTCCCACAGCCACCCTACCATCGTAATGTTTTTTTAATTCTAGCAGCTGGAAGGGGACTGTGGGAGCTATCCAGACCAGCCCCCCTCTCGCGTATGCGGATAATGATGTTCCATACAGCTTCCACTTCCCCCCATTTTCTAGCTATCGTTGCTTGCCTATCCACTGTGAGGTGCGTTTACTGCAGTAATGCTATTTTTAGCCCCATCCTTTTCAGGTATGCGTGCACTCATAATCGCTTAATATAGCTGTTAAGTCCTCAGACATTCCAGGTGACTATTTCCAGGCCATTGGTGCCCATCTGGGGTAGGCTCCCAGGGTCGTATCATTCCCATCGCCCTGCTCTCGTAACTGTCCATTACATCCTTTTCCTTCACACATTTCACAGTTCAGGTCACTAATAAACCACCCCGTCCCCACCGGCTGACCACTTACCCTGGTTGGCCTCCCTCCCCTGCAACACCAAGGAACTGCAACCTCTAACACCCATTTGTCTCTTTGTTTGAACCCCCAGCTCCCACTCCTCCCCCTCTGCTTCAAGAATATCCCAACAAAAAAACATTTCCAAACCAAACAATAGCCCGGCGGTAGTGTTCTTGCTCAGGCCCAGCTGCTCCTCTCGCTTCTGTCTCCCCTCCTTCGGCAACGTGTGGCAGCCTGATGCCTTCAAACTGGCACCTGAAGTTTCAACTGGGGTTTGCAGCCGCTACCGGAGCAGCCGTCTTGTGGGCACCTGCTGTTGTTACGGTGTTCCCGGTTCTCATGCTCCCGCATTGCTTCTCACTATGTTTTCCGCCCTCGTGCTGAGTGCCGTAACAATCTTCAGAGTCTGTTCCATGTTGTGCGCTGTGCCGTTCTGCTATGGTGCGTCATTATTCTTGTGTGGAAGTTGCGGTATTCTCTACGCATCCATCCAAGACTGTGCATCCCCTGTGCCGTCGAAGATGTGTGATCTACTGTTGTATAGTATCTTCGGGTTAGCGGATATATCAGCATGTAGCGTAAGTTCGCTCTCCTCAACCGTTCCTTTGTTGGGCCAAACAGTGCTCTCCGTCTCTGAACCAGGGCAGTATAATCAGGATAAATAGCCAATTGTGAGGATCCTCTCATGATGGTTCCCCCTTTTCTGGTAAAAGCCAGGATCTTTTCCCTATCCTTATAGTTCAGTATTTGGCTATTATCGTTCTCTGGGAGGGCGCTCGGTGGAGGCCTCTATGCCAGCGATCTGTGTGCCCTCTCAGCCGTGAATCCCTGAGTTAGAGTGCCAGGACTCACCTCCTGCAGCATCATATTCTCTACCTACTCAGTAGGGTCTCTTCCTTCTTCTCCTTCAGGGAGTCTGAGTATTATTATATTATTCCTGCAGGCTCCCCCCTCTGCGTCCTCGGCAGACCTTGTCTATTAGATCCGCCACTTGGTTCTGAGTGCAACCTATGTTTGTCGTGTTGTCTTGCACTCATTCCGCAGTGCCCAGTCGGTCTGCCAGTGCCCTTACGTCTTGTTGCAGAAGGCCCACATCTACTATGACTGCATCGATTTTGTACTCGCGCTGCTATGGCTGCAAACATTGGGTCTTCTTTATGTGCGGTCACCTTTTGTACCGTGGCTATCCCTGCTTGTTCTCCTTGGTTTCTCGCATTGCCATCTTTTTTTTGTTGTGCGTAGGCCTCCATGACAGTTTGCTGGGCTTTCCCTTTCCGGCCTTTTTCTGCCATCTAGGAGCAATGCCTCCCTGGGTGTAGTAGGGCACTCCTTTCCGTATCTTCTCTGCCTTCTGTTTGTCCCTTGTGGGTCTTAGCTCAGCCCTCTTCTTCTAGTTGGCAACTGCTCTGCGTACTACCTGTCCCAGTATCTTGGCCTCTTGAGTGTCCGTCAGCCCCCTCTACGGCACTTCACACTGAGCTGCCGCCAGGCCAAACCCGTGTTGCTTGTTCTCTCAGCTTGCACTCACCCTGCTCAGCCACTCCCCTCACTGTTCTCGCCTGCAGTGCAACCCAGGTGTCTGTCGCCCATGGCGGTGGTGACCTCTCATTGGGGCGGCAGCACACTCAGTGGGTTGTGATTTAATTCTAGCTGCAGGCAGCTCTCACCTACTCACCAATTTGCTTTTGCCACTTGGCATATGCGCCCGCTTATGCTGCTGTAAGTAGTAGCTACTCTGGCTGGGTTCTTCTTGGCCCGCTCCCCAGGCCTGCTGTGGTCCTGGGTCAACTATCTTCTCATCTTCTCCTATCCCCTCTGTACCTGTCAAGTCTCAGGAATTGCTGCGCTCATGCTGCATTTTCTGTGGCCTCTCCAGTGGCTCATCCTCAAGCTCAGGGCTCGAGCGTTCGTTCCGGGTCCTGCTAAGGAGCCTGTTGCATCAATCTGTAAGCCGGTTAGCCTGCTCCTCGGCAGGTTCCTCTGCGGTCTCCACTCTCCTTACTATGTCCGCCAAGCCTGCTCACTTTCCCCTCAGCCAACACCGCAGGGGGGGGCAGGAAGTGAAAATGGGAGAGGGCGAGGTCTCCGGACCCTGCGCTGTGTTTGGCGCCTCCAGTGGAAGTCCTCAGCGACGCAGGTGCATCCGCTGCTGGTTCCTGCTGTGTCTGCCCAATCCGGCTCCATTCACCAGCAGGGTGCAGGGGGTTCATGCGCTTTGCACTCTGTGCCGATCCCCACTGTCCCACTGCCTAGTTTCACTTGCGGGCCCTCACGCAGCACACGAAAGTCCCAACTCACAGAAAAGTTCATATCCTTGAACTCATCATCTATGCCCTGTGCATCGTCCATTACAGGTCTCAAATCCAACTCAACTGGTCAGACCATCAGGCAATCCCCTTTGACATTATTCACCCCAGTCAAGCAAACCCATCGGAAATCCTGCAAACAAGCCTTCAGATCATTCAAGAACTTCCCTGTGGAGGCTCTTACGGAAGACCTTGCCAAACTCCACTTCACATAGGCTGATTTACCTCTGACTAACCAGGACTGTGATTTGCTCCTTTCTCTTGTTCCTCTCTTGTATCCCTTCTCTAGGGTATTGTCACTCTCTCCCCCTCTTATGGGGTCTTTTGACTCTTGTTCCCCACGCTTGGGGTATCTTCACTCTCTCTCCTTCGATCTCTTGACTGTCATTATCCTCTTTCGGGTTATCTTCCCCCTCGCCCACTCCTATGGGGTATCTTCACTCAGAATCAAGGGTTACATGACTCCTTTGCACTGGGCTCACCGCTTCTCGCCTCTTCCTATTCAGGAGTAGTCATCCTTCCCACAGACCCTTCTACACTCGCAAACTTTAGGTTGCCTAGCCCCTTCCATTGAGTAGCATGGGCCGCCTTTCTTCCAGCTCCTCTGGGCTCTTGGGTCAGAGGGGTGCGGTCCTCTTTTCCCCCTCTGGGTTCAGCTGGGCTCTCTCAGGTTTCCTTCTTCAGCATAGCAGGGTAGCTACCATGCCCAAGGCAGCCATCTTCCCCTGCGTCCGGCTTCTTCTCCGCTGCTTTCCACAAACCAGGGAACCAGTCCCTAGCTGAGACATCTTGTAACTGAACTGGCTCTCATCCTATTCAGTCCTTTCTTCACTAGCCAAATACTGACTGGCTGAAATGTCCAGCTTCTCCATTTGGGGAAAGTAGTGCTTACATCGTAGCCTCCCAGGGTAGGTCATCTTCCCTTATTGATCAATTAAATTATCAGTTAAGTTAATTAGTAGTTCCAATTAGCTCTCCTATACAAGGAATTTTCTCCGGTTTATCTGGCTTGTTCCTCCATGGAAGATGGTAGGTAAGGTTCTCTGTGTTCCTCTTGCTTTATGAAAGAAGGTTTGTTATTATTTCCCTAGTTGTTATTTGATTAATTTAGATTCAGTTTACTCGCAGTCCTTAATGGGGAATTGAACTTGCGTTTTCTACATGTGAAATAACCATTCTACCACTGTGCTATTTCAGCTGTGCTGATATTCAGTGGTGAGGAAGGCTGAAGCCTTTTCCTTGCAGCTGATAAGTGGATTTCCTCTCTCCATGCTGGCAGCGTGTCTTGCTGCATGTTGTCGGCTTGACCAGCTGCTCCTCTCCACCACAGGGATTCAGAGATATGTTATTTGTGTGTGAGTCCAAGGAAAAACCTTGATTCACCACAGTCCATACACCGTCCGTTCCCCACCTTACCAGAGACTGGGTGATCTGATCCCCACTGTTTCCTCCCCTGGTTGCTTGTAGATCCATTGTTGCCTATTACACTCCCTCCCCTATTGTAGATCCTCACGCCCTTGTTACTATGCTCCCTAACCTTATTATTTCCCCTATGATTGTAAAGTGTGCCGTTGCTACCCAAAGCTAGGTCTGCACTCAATAAATACCCTAATAATAATAATAATAATAATAATAATAAATAAATAAATAACAAATCCATGTATTCTGGATTTCTTTAAAGGATGTGAACTATTGCTCCTGGTAAAAATGATTTTTTTAAATAAGAGCCCAGAACTAGAAAGTTTGTTTCCCTGTGTTCTTTAACCATATTGTGACCCCCAAACAGTTAAAATGTAATTGTAAAAACACTTTTTCCGTATATTTGAGGTCGGTCACTAGCAGAGCCAACGTTTCACCACTTCATGGGAGTTTTATCTAAAGTGACAGTGACATGAACAGACAGCCCTTTTACACAAGTGATCTTCCAGTTAAACAATAAAAATTAGCCTCTCACCTGCTCATAAAGGTCATGGCAGAAGGGAGAGCTGTTCCTTATTTGTGAGTAAGGTAATTATGCCAGTACAAACACTAGAGGCATTGAATTAATCCAAATGTATTGCACTCTTCCTATTTTGTGTACTACAAATCTAGAGATTGTCATTACAGCAGAAACTCTCGTACGAGTGCAAAAACAATAACGTACAAATGGAGAGGTTATTTCTGTTTTTACAACTTCAATGTCATTATAAACATTTTATCCTGCTTACACATGCTGCCCGTACATTATCTAGAAGTCATGCATCAGATCAGCGTGTTAACCCTTGCTCAGCACATTACATCAACATAATCCCTCTTCCTTGTTCAGGCCTCCTTACTGAAAGGGAATGGGACGAGGAAGAGTAGGTCTCGGAGTAATAAAGACTAACAGTATGTAACAGCAGCATGTGCATACCCATGAGAACATATCAGTTGATTTAATGAGGTCAAGGTGACTAAGAGGTTAACCAAATAAAGTTCACATTTTTGGTTGCAAAGTTATTTGCAGTTAGTTGCTGGTGTTTGGCTGTTGGAGAAATGCCATGCACATTTTTAGTTTGAAATATTAGGTGGCACTTAAGTGCCACCTATAAGCCAAAACTATTGCATTTGTGAGAACCCTGAAGGTGTCTCACCCACTAGTTCCCAGGGATCTGTCATCCAGGTGGCTAGGACACGGCCATCGCTTTTGGATCCAGTTCCTGTGGGTGGACCAGTGCAAGAGGATCGCCTGGATGGGGAGTCTTCGGGAAGTGGAGGCGGGACACCAGATGGCAAGACGCGGTATCCCCTTCCCTGTAACACCTTTACCCCATCCTACCCAGAAGGATACTTAGGAATTCAACACCCCCCTTTCCAACACAAACACTTTCCCACGGACAGCTCACTGTGAAAGAAAACGGACTAACACCCGAGCCATATACCTGACATGTCCCACTTCCATGGTCAGGCAGAGTCAGGCAATTACTGATCATCACACACACCTGACTTCCATCACACTTCCCCACACGAATAAAGGGTGAAGCAGGAAAGCACACTCTGAGCAAGGCAAAGCACACAAGGGAGCATCAGTTCCAAGATGGCAGTTTAATACAATGCGGAAGACGGCAAGATTGAAGAGGATTGCAAGGAGGGAAGTGCCCTTGACCTTTTCACCGAAAGCCTGTATCTTTCCTGAGCCTTCAAGAATAAGAAACGTAAGACCTTGAATCAAAGCTGAAGAATCCTGTATTGTGTGTCGGAGGTACCCGGGGCACTCCCCCGTCGACAGTCAAGGCGGGGAGAATCGATTGTCGCCATGGTACTGTCCTTGGCACCTACAACAAAGCAGCACCAGTGAACCCAGCACAGCCAGTGAGTTGGCGGAGACTGATACCAAATCAGTATCTTGATTCATGTATGTATGTATCATAGGTTATTTATAACGCGCTTAATACCCAGAGGTTTCTAAGCGCAGACCCGGGGATCGAACCTGTGTTGCTCCATGTCGTCTTGCTTCCAATGTGAGAATATTGCCGCTGAGCTATCCTCATAGAGAGCGGCCTATAGGACCCACTGTCCTGCGGGGGCTTCCCTGATTTAAGTATAGGCACAATAACAGAGTCTCTGAGACTACCAGGAAACGTTCCTACTTCATATACTTATGTGTAAACTTCTAATAATCTGGCTGCCAGTGCGTCTGTGTAGGTCTTATAAAATTTCCCAGGGAGACCGTCCGGGCCCAGTGTTTTTGCAGTCGGGAGATCGGCTATGACTGCATTGATTTCATCCAGCCTCAGTGGCACGTCAAGTGCGGCTGCCGGCTCACTCTCCAACCGTGGCAAGTCTGTCTGGCTCATGGCTTTGTCAATGTCGGTGTAGCTTGCATTGGTGTCCCCTGAATACAGGAATTAGTAGAATCTGGCAAATTCCCTTTGTGTCCTAACCACAGTCCCGTCCTTGTCTGTAATGCTGTTGATCATGCCCCTGGGTTCCTCGCGTCTGTATAACCATGCTAATAATCTCCCTGGCTTATGTCCTTCTCCATGCAGTTTCTGGGTGTAACTCGTGTAGTCCAATCACCCTAGTCTTTCCCATTCGCTATACACTTTTGGCACAGGTGTATTAGTCTTGCCTTCCCCGCATTGCCTCCTGCTAGAATATTTTCCTCCCGTGCTATGTCGTTTTCTATGTTTTTCAGGGTCCTCTGTATGTCAGCCCTCAGGCCACCCATTTTCCCTGTTGCCACGCCTCTCATGACCACCTTAAAGGCTTCCTGTAGTGTCCCTGTTTTTGCTACACTACCCGTGTTGGTATCAAACTACTCTGCTATTGCGTCTCCAAGGTGGTTTTTGAAGACGTCATCACGCAAGGCCTCAGCCCTCAATCTCCAGGTTGGTATCGGGGCCCTCAGGGTGACTGTCTGCCAATATGCTACTAATGGGGTGTGGTCCAATAATACTCTAGCCTTGTGTTTAACCCCCCTGAACTCACCCATTGTTTCAATTCCTGTAAAGATATAGTCTATTCCGGTGTGTGTTCCATGAGGAGTCGAGTAGTGCGAGTATCCCTGCGCCTTTACATGATTCTCTCTCCAAACATCCACTAGCTGTAAATCACTCAGGAGGGCACCCAATATTTTGGCCGGTGGCGCAGGTTTCTTGTGCTTCCCTTCTGACCTGTCTAGTCTGGGGTTAAGGGTGCAATTAAAGTCTCCTCCCTACACCCAAGTTGCCCCTATGTATGTGGTCAGCTTGGGGTATAAGGACTTGAAGAATGCAGTTGCGCCGTGGTTTATTCGGCAAATGTCTCTGTTCTCTAGCAAGCCGTACCCCACAACCACCGTCATATTTTCTTAATTCTAGTGGCTGGAAGGGGACTGTGGGAGCTATCCAGACCAGTACCCCTCTCTCTTATTCGGATAATGTTGAGCCATACAGCTCCCCCCCATATTACAGCTATTGCTGCTTGCCTATCCACTGTGAAGTGCATTTCCTGCAATAATGCTATTTATATCACCATCCTTTTCAGGTATGCATGCACTCGTAATCTCTTAATATAGCTGCTAAGTCTCCTGACATTCCAGGTGACTATTCTCAGGCCATTGGTTCCCATCTGGGGTAGGCTCTCAGGGTTGTATCATTCCCATCGCCCTGCTCTCGTAACTGTCCATTGCATCCTTTTCCTTCACACATGTCACAGTTCAGGTCACTAATAAACCACCCCGTTCTCCACTGACCGACCACTTAACCTGGTTGGCCTCCCTCCCCTGCAACACCAAGGAACTGCAACCTCTAACACCCATTTGTCTCTTTGTTTGCACCCCCCCAGATCCCTCCTCCCCCTCTGCTTCAAGAATACCCCAACAAAAAAACATTACCAAACCAAACAATAGCCCAGCGGTAGTGTTCTGACTCAGGCTCAGCTGCTTCTCTCGCTCCCGTCTCCCCTCCATCGGGCAACGTGTGGCAGCCTGACACCTTCAAACTGGCGTCTGAAGTTTCAACTGGGGTTTGCAGCCGCTACCAGAGCAGCCGTCTTGTGGGCATCTGCTGTTGTTGCGGTGTCCCCGGTTCTCATGCTCCCACATTACTTCTCACTATGTTTTCCACCCTCGTGCTGAATGCCGTAACAGTCTTCTGAGTCTGTTCCATGTTGTTCTCTGTGCCGTTCTGCTATGGTGCATCATTTTTCCTGTGTGGAAGTTGCGGTATTCCGTGCGCATCCATCCAAGACTGTGCGTCCCCTGTGCTGTCGAAGAAGTGCAATCTCCCATTGTATAGTATCTTCAGTTTAGCGTAGTATATCACCATGTAGCGTAAGTTCGCTCTCCTCAACTGTTCCTTGGTTGGGCCAAACAGTGCTCTCAGTCTCTGAACCAGGGCAGTGTAATCAGGATAAATAGCCAGTTTTCAGGATCCTCTCATGATGGGTCCCCCTTTTCTGGAAAAAGCCAGGATCTTTTCCGTATCCTTATAGTTCATTATTTTGACTATTATCGGTCTCCGGGAGGGTGCCGGGCGGAGACCTCTTTGCCAGTGTTCTGTGTTCCCTCTCAACCGTGAATCCCTGAGTTACCATGCCAAGACCCACCTCCTGCAGGAGCATATTCTCTATCTACTCAGTAGGGTCTCCTCCTTCTTCTCCTTCAGAGAGTCAGAGTATTATTATATTATTCCTGCATGCTCTAACTCTGCGTCCTTGGCACAGTGTTCCAGCGCCTTTACCTTGTCTACTAAAGCCGCCACTTGGGTCTGAGTGCTATCTATGTTTTTCGTGTTGTCTTGCGCTCGTTGTTCTGCGGTGCCCAGACGGTCCGATAGTGCCCTTGTCGCAGAAGGCCCACAGCGCTCAGCCCGGCTTCTCTCCTGCTGGTCTTTCGTTACACAATGTCGGCCCCACTTTTATACACCTGCAACTATTTGGCAGGTTGCAGAGCCCGTAGGCCCAATTGCTTGACCATAATTAGTGGAGCACTTTGGACATGCCTGACCCTTACAACAGTCCGCAGGGCTCTTCTTCATCTCAGCACTAGAGCGGTGAAATGACATGTTAGTCTGCAATACTCCTAGTCACCTCTTCCTCGCCCCAGTACTATAATGGTTTGAATGAGGGAAAATGAGGGAAGATGGTTTACAACAGCCTATAAAGGCAGGTGGAGCGTGAAGTTGGTTCTCACAAAGAAACGGGGATACTGTGCCTTGCCTGTGTACTACCTCTTCTTCACCCTCTTTCTAGCGTTCCAATATGGATGGTGTCTTCTGGTGTTATCCCTGGCAGAGGGAAAAGGGTAGCAATATCCCATAAATGCAGCTGGAACTCAGGGTTCATCTTGTATTGGAAAAGGGGGATACCGTGTCTCACCAAAGGACGTCCCCTACCACTCCCCATGTCTCCTCTACCCAGGTGAGCATCCCACGCATCTTCACCCCCAGCGTCAGGAACCAAGAGCGATGGCCCTTCCTTGGCCACCTGAGCAGAGGATGATGGGGAGAAAGAAGTGAGGACGCCCTCAGGTTCCTCACACTACCTCAACAAAAAAATACTAAGGACCCAGTCAGGATGTCCATGAAGTAAAATGGCCACTGTCCTGTGTCTAAACCTATTTCCGTCCCTTACACTTTCAAATTAACTAAAGAAAACTGGAAGTCTTATTCCTCCAGAAGGAGGCCCCACTCACTCTGAATGTAGACATCAAGGCACAGTTCTTGTGAAAAGAATACATAGTTAAATGTTCACTGCTTGAATGTTCAGATAAACCTAACAACAAATCACTGTTCCACAATCTCCCGGGAGGAATCACTTTCTTGCTTCCATTTATGAACAAAAACAAAGTTCCTCAAATCTTCTGAAGGAATCCTTTCCTCTGTCTGTAAAACAAAAATAAACCTTCCCAGTCTTTTATCAGGCCTGGTTCGCTAACCTGCCAGATCTGACCATAGACTTTCTCAATAGTGTATCAAGTCTGGTTTACTAACATGTCAGACTTAATTTAAACTTTTTTAGTCCCAAAAGATGTTTGCTTTGTCACTGGTTTTCTGTCTATCCTTTTAATCCTTCTCAGGATCTCCCTGAATGCTTCTGGGCCCAAGCCCACTGGTTATAGATATCTCTGTACTGATGTGGCTCTTCCATCCTTAAATATTTTACTGATGGGCCTTGCCCGTTTCCATTTGGGTCCCAGACCCTGTTCCACACTGGCGGGGCTTCCCCACTTTTATGTGTGAAACACACTCTGTTCTTCTGTTTCTGCGGGATCCCTGTCCCTGTGTTACCTAGTGTCCACTTGGAAAGACCAGCTATACTCTCCTGCCAGGTACTATCCCGCATAGATGTATTCCCAATGTTCGTATCAGCTTGTAAAATCCCCCTGTTATGCCTTTCTGATCAGCGGGATGTGTTTTTCTTGTTTACAAAGTTTGTTTCAAATTGTTTAATGCCTCTTGCATCCCCTTGTGCTCTTCGAGATGTGTTTGCGTGGTTTACCAAGTTCATATCGAATTGTATACTGCCTCTTGCAACCCCTTTTGCTCTTCGAATACTGTGTTCTCCCAGGGCCATCATTACTGGTTCCATGAGGGTTTTCCCTCGGCATGAGATCCACCCGCTGAGTACCACCACCAGGGGGAATATCGGGTAGCGGCTTCACTTCCCTGCCCCCATGGGAAGGTGCTTCCCCCATGGAAGCAGTGACAATACCCTGGGATACATCACAGCTGTCATACAGCAACTATCAGACTAAACTGAATCAAACAATCTTTTGCACAACGGCCGACCCAAATTCTGGGCTTTCTGAGGCACTGAATCTGCTCTCCTCATGAAATAACTTCTTCTCACCTTGGATAATAATCCCAGCCACTCTCTATCTGCAGCATTTGACACTGTCAATCACTCCATCCTACTCAACCGTCTTCAGTGCCCGTTTGGCATTGGTGCCACAGTTCTTTATTAGATCACCTAAATCCCCACTAACATAGAATGCTACATCATTATGGGCCCTTTATCCACCAAGCCTTACACGCCCAAGGTTCTGTAATCTCCACTTGCCTCTTTAAAACCTATTTTAAACCTTTAGTAGACATCACCCCCCCATCAGCACAACCTTCCAATGGTACCCTCACTCATATTATGTTCAAGCTCTCAGGCCCATCCTTTTAATAACTTCCACCATCCCCAGCTCCCTTCAAAACATCCTAGACTGAATGTGCGATAAGACCCTTTGCCTGAACTCCTCAAGAACTGAAATGATGTACTTCGGTGCCACAATCTCTTCTTCACTACCCTTTGTTTGGTCGATATCCTTGCGTCCACAGTCCACACTCTCCAGCTCTGCAAAAAACCTAAATGTTATCTATGTCAGCCTCCTTTTCTTCTCTAATCAGGTACATGCAGTCTTGAAAAAAAGTCCTTCCCGCTCCACGTCTTCAGGCATATTCATGAACACGTCACAAAAATGTCACCTCTGCAATGATTATCTAGTGCCTAGACTAGTGCAATATCCTGTACTTGGGTCTACCTATAAACCTTGTTCAATCCCTCTAGCTGATCCAAACAAGGATGGATTCTGGGTCTGAAACCTCAAGATCACATCACTGAAGACCTCAATGCTCTGCACTGGCTCCCAGTTACTGCTTGCATCAAATTAACAAACCCTGTTACATGCACAGAGCTTAGTGGAACTCTGGATTAAGAAGTACTTCCCACCTGAGCATGATATAAGAACGCTGGATTTAGCTGGAGCATTTGCTTGGTATACCCTCCTTCTAGACCTAAGAACTGAGGACAATCACTTGCACATTTGAAAACAAGTAAAACATATTCCTCATCAAAAACGTTTTCTCCCTCTCCAATCTCCTTACTATTCCTTTCACCTTCCCTCTATTTGCCCCTCCTCTCTACTTCCTCCCTTGCCCACATTTCCTCCCTACATTACTTAGCACGTTCTCCCCATGCACTTCCTATGTCGCTATGCTACTGCATCTACTGCTTTGACCTAGCACTAGCTGCCTCAGACATTAGGTGTCTTTCTCCTGCCTCCTTTTTGCACTGCTTCACTTGCATCTCCCTTTCCTTACTGCCCATAACTATTCTTTATGCAATACCTGCATTGTGTTTTTTCATTATGTACTTTGCTCCTTCTTTTGAATTGCACTGACCTGATTGGAATCTCTCCTGAACATGCAAATTATCATTTATACCCTCCCTTTATTTCAAGTAGGGCTGCAAAATGACTTGTTGCAGCCCACGCTTAATACATCACCAATAAACAAATACATACATAAAAATAAGGAACAAGGAACAAGGAACAAGTGGACTGGCCACAAACAGGAACACTGCAACAGTAACTGGTGCTGAAGTGAACTGAGGCTCTGTATGCTGACTAATCATCACATGCCTCCGGTGTGATCAATTCTAGCCCCTGAAGACACAGGTGTTCCATATCCTCCACCCAACCTTGTCCTACATGAGGTGGCATTAAGCAGTGGGCAAGGCATTCTGGGAAGAGTAGACTTTACTAGTGGCTGCTGGTGAATTTTTTAATTGGGGGGCATAAATTGTTCCCAAAAATATGCGTGATCAACTGAGAGTAGTGAGGGAGCCCAAACCAATTAAACATGTAAAACCTTTTTCAAACCATCTGTTAAAATAGTGGGTTTGACATCACACTTTCTGTGAAAAATTGGGTAAAAAGCCAAACACTTTGCAATCAGTTTTGTTTTGGATGAAAGTCACCAAGAGTGCACAAGAGCCTTTTTCGACAAGTTTTCATGATGCCTTTTCCCAATATATGCTAGTTTAAAAGGAAATTCATGCTGTCTGAGCCCATACATTGTCATGCTGGCTGCACCAACATATACCATGTATTCTATGCAAGAAAATACTGTTTGCTTTGCACATAATTCCAGTAATAAAACTATAGGAAAACATGTCCATGCTCATTCTACCAACATATGCCAGTGATGCCACATAAGAATAGACTCCCTGTTGGTTTTGCCAATAAAGCTTCCATGCCACAATAAGAAAACATGTCTAGACTGGCTGCACCAATGTAAGCCTTTCTGGCCAAGTAAGAACATTCATAATGTTGGCTTTACCTTTGAATCCCAGCACAAAATACCAAGCCCGATTGAGAAAAAAAGTCCAGACTGGCTGCACCAATGTAAGCCAGTCTAGGTATGTAAGGGCACTCATAATGCTGGCTTTTACCCTTAATGCCAGTAGTAAATGTCATGCTACAGAGATAAAAAAAAATGTAGGCCACTCTAACCATGAAATAAAACTTAAGTTTATTTTAGCCTTGATGCCCAGTACAACGTGCCATGCCACAGTCAGAAAATATAGCCAGACTGGCTGTACCAATATAGGGCAATTTAGCCACACAATAACACATATCATGTTTTCTGTATCTTTGATACACAGTAAAATAATCCCATGTCACATTAAGGAAACATGTCAGACTGGCTGTGCCAATGTAGGCTAGCCTAGTCATGTAAGAGCACTCATCATGTTGGCTTCACTCTTGATGACAGTATAAAATGTCATGTCAAAGTAGGCAAATGTGTCCAGACTGGCTGCACCAATGTAGACCAGTCTATCCATGTAACAAAAATATAACATGTTTATATAGCCAGGTTGGCAGCGCCAAAGTAGGCAGGTCTAGCCACCTGATAACACTTATCATGCTTGGTTTACCATTAAGGCCAGTACAATATTACATGCTGCAGCAAGAAAATATATCCATACTGGCTGCACCTAAATAGGCCAGTTGAGCCATGCAACAACATGCTTATGTTTGCTTTACACTTGATGCCCAGTAAAAATGCCATGTCACATTAAAAATATATAGCCAGACTGGCTGCATGAAAGAAGACCATTCTAGCCACATAGCAACACTTATCATGTTTTCTTTTCCCTTGAGGCCCAGTAAAAAGGTCATATCACAGTAGGAGAACATAGCATGGATGCCTGGACCAAAGTAGGCCAGTTTATCTATGTAAGAACACTTAGCATGCTTGCTTTACCATTGATGCCCATCAAAAAAAATGCCACAGTAAGAGAATATAGTGAGACTGGCTGTACCAATGTATGCCACGTAATACCACTGATCATGTTTGCTTTATCATTGGTGCCCAGTACAAAATACCATGCCACAATAAGAATATGCATGCAGGGACTGGATGTCAAATGCCCACCTCTTAACAGTGACCTCCAGGCTCAGAACAAACACAAGCACACACAAATTAATTTACATTCCCACTGATACAGCATACACCCACTCATTCACACACCCATACATTCACACATTTACATGTGCACCATACACTCACTCAATCACACACACATTCATATGCCATAAACTCTCATTCACACATGCATACATACACACATAATTACATACTTTGTTTTCTTACCTTCAGGACCACCCCAGACTCTGCGCCTCATGACACCTGCCACCAAGGCCCTCAGGCTGCCATGCAGCATGAAACACAAACCAGGAAGAGCTTCATGGTTCCTGTACATGTGCAGTGGAGCCGGTGCACTTCCAGATGAGTCCCCTAGGCCATCTGATTGTGCGGGGAAGCGCATGAGCACCCCATAAACACATTCAGATGTACAGTTCCGCAGCCTGCTTCCCTAATAGGCCATGCAAGGCCGGGGTAGCAAAATTCTCCCAGGTCTTGCCTGGCTCATTGGGAATGCATGCTGGGGAACCCAAGCTGTCAAAGGGAAACAATGTTTCTTTTTAATGATTAAGGTCATCCCAGGAGCATACCCTCAAATGCAGCCAGCAGCTGAGGGACGGCTCTGTCTTTTCACTGGGCTGCCTTGGCTCATCCAGAATGGGTGGCAGGTTGTGCCTCGTTGCCAATTTTGGAAATCCACCCCTGGTCTTTACAATAAAAAACATAATTGCTGCCAAAAACCCAAAATGGGAAATTGTCCCAGATGGCGTCAAGAACACACCAACTATCGAAGGCAGTTTACCATTTTTTATTTCAATGCTTGAATAAGGTCTCCCTAAGGGCTATCCCTTTCTCTCTTGTCTTCTGTTTGTAGTGACCTCCCTAACGAAGTCATCCCTAAATCCCAAGATGTTTATTAGAGATCACTAACCCCTACTACCTAAAGGTTTAGCTGGCTGTAACAGATGGGTCAGGAGTCAAAGTTCGGCTTAACTCAAATTCCTTTACTCAGGTTACGAAATAACAAAACAAACTGTAAGTCCTCAGGTTCTGAAATACAGATGAACTCGAATCAAAGTGATACTTCAGTTGCTTTTAATACACCCAGTCAAAGTCATCCGGATTTCCCTCAGCATCTCCTCTCTGCTGGGATACAAAACACACAAGGTATTCTGTAAATAACCTTTAGATCATTGGGGGACAGTGAACACCAATGAGAGTTCAGGCAACATTTCCTGTGGAAGATACAAGATGTGGAAGCCCCGCCCCCTAGCTTTATCACAATTGCCTTCTGCGACTGATGCCACAATGTCTGCTGATGTCCCTAAGAACGAAGATCATTGGGGAATTTGCCCCAGGCCCCAGGCCGCATGAAATGCGGGACGATGGAGGGCCTGGGAGTTTAGGCACGGGGTGGGGGGAAACGGCGCAAAAGCAATAGGGAGGGGCGTCCGAACGGCGCCACAAGAAACAAAAGCCCAGGAAAGGGCAGGAAACAGCACCTGGGGAAGGTGCGAAATATAACAGCAAGGGGCCAGGCTGGAAGCCCGGCCCCCAAGAAGGAACAAAAGGCCCGGGGTGTATAAGTAAGCCAGGAAAAGGAGAGGTGGCACAAACCAGGTAAAGAGCTCACCTCTCTCGGGAAGGCTCTTAGTGCCTGGATAAGGGGAAGGAAAAACGTTTGCTCTTGCGGGCTCACGCATTTTCCACATCCTCTTAATTCGGTCTAAGTGCAGTGGCTACGAGTTCGCCCAGCCGTGCCGGAACAGGAGCAACGCAGAAGTACCAGCAGCAAGTGAACAGAGCACTTTCGCCGTGGACAGGCGAGACAGGTGAGAAAGATCGGTAGTAGAAGACCAGGAGAAGCAGAGGACGCACGGTGTGCAGGAGCAGGAAGGCGTGGCTGACAGAATTCAGACGAGAAGGATGGCGGAAGAAAGAGCAAAAGGGGCTCAAGAATTCTCAGAATGGGCAAGGAAGGCAGATAAAGAATATGGGGCACAATGGGTGCTGGAGATAATGCAGAAGGATGAAAGGGCGAATGCAATGGGCCTCATTACGACCCAGGCGGTAAGGGGTTTACGGCAGCGTTAACAGCGCCGACCCTTACCGCCTGATTACGAGGTCCCTTAGCGCCATGGAGCTTTTAACACCTGCTTTTAGCAGGTGTTAAAATCCATGGCGCTAAGGGACCATGGAGTTAATTACGCCACCGTAATTTACGGTGGCGTAATTAACGCCTTCCCCACTCCCATTATGCCCTATGGGGCAAAAATGGGAATAGGGAATGGTAAATGGGGATTGGGGACTTACCGCCCCGCCAAGGTCGGAATGGGGCGGTAAGTCCGCCAACCACCATGGCGTAAACGTAGTTTACGCCATGGTGGTAAAGTCACGGCCCAGGCGGTAACTTACCGCCTGGGTCGTAATGAGGCCCAATGTCACCCTTGGTGTTCATAGAGCCCAGCAGCAGCGAAGGAGAAGACGAGGTACCGCAAGGACAGAAGAGGGGGAGAGAGGAGTCGAAGAGATCAGAGGAACAGACAGAGGCACCTACCAAGAGGAAGAAAAGAAAAGATAAAAACAAAGGTACTGTGAATAATGATGTGGGGAATAAAATCGTAAATATGTTAAAAAATTGCGTCATGGTTTCAGGTAAGTCACCCAGAACCAATGGCAAGAGGAGCAGACGTGATAAGGGATCCAGGGAGGAGCAGCAGGGGAATTCTTCAACTGAAGAAAGCAGTGATGACAAAGAAAGGGATCATTTAAGGGCTTGGGTAAAATGGAGAGGAGTGGTGAACAGGGAGAAACAGAGAGGGGCAGGGAGGGCAGGGGCAGAACCCAGGGAAACCCCGGTCCCGGAGCCACAAGGGGCACCAATAGTCCCGGCGCCACAAGGTGCACCAGTAGGGCCAAACACAAGGGGAGCACCGCAAGGAACCAACCCACAACCGGTGGTGCCAACGGGGACACCAGCGGCACCAGTGGCATGGGACCCACCGCCGGGGGCAGTACCACCAGTGGCAGTGGCGGAAGTTGGGGTTACCACTCATGACGAAATATGGCAGACCAACCATGGGTAAAGATGCACAGGGCAGGTCAATGAAGGCAATGGCTTGGTATATAAATGACAGAGTAAAGGAGAAAATATGGAGGAAGGAATTGATTGATATTTTCACATTGTTAGATTGTCAAAAGAGGGGGATGAATGTGGTACTAGATGACATTAAGGAGGACGAGAAAAGCTTACTGAAAAAGGGGCCAGTAGTAAGGAATTTTGACAACTGGATGGCGGCCTTCACCATAATGTCTACAATTATATTACAGAAATTCCCAGAAGACGGGGTAGCATTAGTTGCGTATCAGCAGAGGGTGCTGAAGGAACACGCGGCATTTGGGGGAGACGCATGGCTGCAGTACGATGACGAGTTCAGAAAGGAGATGGACTGCTTTCCAGATATGGGATGGGATGAGGAGAATTTTAATCTCTACATATTTAATGTGCTGAAGGAGAAATGGGATTCAAAGGAGCGAAGCGCAGGAGGGCAGCAGAGAAGGCAGTATTGGCAGAATGATTACAAAGCTGATTATAGATACAATAACAGAAGATACGAATACAGCTATGACAGAAATAGAGACCAAAACTTTCGGAGCAGGAACTATGGGTCACAGAGAGGGTGGCAGAGCAGCCTGCCCCCAACAACGCAGGGGGGGGCAGTGGGAGCACGGGGACAACACGGGCAGAACCAGGACAATGTCGGAATTTTGAGAAGGGAGTACCCTGTAGCTGGGGATGGAAGTGCAAGTTCAGCCACAAGAGCGAGAGATGTAAGGGTGACCACAGCAGCACAAGTGCACAAGGGCCGCAGCTCCAAGCGGCAGAAGCGATGAGACGCGAAAATGAGAGCTGGGACGGGAAGGGGGCCACGCCAGTAAAAATTGAGAGGATGGAAGTGTGGCTCCAGAAATACCCAGACCAAAAAAGTAAAATCCAAAAAGAGGTAGAACTGGGTAGGGTGGAGGACCCCTTTACAGCCTTACCATTTGAAGAATTTATATGCTCTCCGCTGGGGCTGGTGCCGAAAAAGGATGAAGGGGAATACAAGCTGATACACCACCTATCCTACCCCCCGAGGGCCTCGGTGAACGACGGCATTGCCCAGAGCGATGCAATAGTATCATATTCAGACTTCGAGGAGGCAGTAGAACTGGTCAGGAAAGCAGGAAAAGGGGCATGGATGGCGAAAGCAGACATTAAATCTGCATTCCGGCTGTTGCCAGTCAACAGCAGATCTCAAAGATGGTTGTGTGTGCATTGGGAGGGGGAATACTTCACCGACAAATGTCTCCCTATGGGGTGCGCCATCTCATGTGCATATTTTGAGAGGGTAAGTTCATTTTTGCAGTGGGCAGTCAAAGAAGAGATGAGGGAGGCCATGATGATACATTACCTGGACGACTTTTTATTCGTAGGGCCCAAAGGTTCAAAGCTATACAAGGCAACCCTGGATACATTTTTGGAGATAATGAGCGAGTGGGGTTTTCCACTGGCGGGGGAGAAAACGATGGGCCCAACGCAGATTATCCAATTCCTAGGAATAGAAATTGACTCAAGCATGGGAGTGTGCCGGATCCCGGATGACAAGGTGACGGATCTGCTGAAGACAATAAAGGAACTACAAGGAAGAAACAAAGTGAAAGTGAGAGAATTGCAAGCGCTGGCAGGAAAGCTGAACTTTGCAGGAAGAGTCATACCACAGGGGAGGGTGTTCCAGAGAAGCATTGAGCTAAAAACAAGAAGGGTGTTGTGTTTGTACTTTTCCTCCTTGTTGAAAGATCTGTGTGCATGAGCCCCCTGACGGAATGTTGGTGTGGAATGTTATGGGTGAACTGTGTCTGGGTGTTCCACGAAGTCAGTTGGGGCCTGGACTTGGATGATGAGGGGGCCGGTGAATGTCTCTCCCTGTTATATACTTGACTTAATTACTCCGTTTGTACTTACCTTCTGTGTCAACTTAGTAAAGAAGTTAATTTAAGTTGAACGACTCCCTGTACTCATTGAACCCAAGCATTAGACTTAACAGTGGCGACGAGGATGGGAAAGTACACCAAAGGAAGGAGTAACACGAAAGGGAAAGAAAAGGAAAACGGAGCAGAGAAAGGGACAGAAAGAAGAAGAGTCCCATAGGAGACATCCACCGGCCACCCCTGGCCTTAAGGTGAGCGTGCCCCGTTTGCCAGAGCTGGCAATAGACTGCGCCCAGTTTAATAAAAAGGGGGGCCGGCGCTTGCACCTTAGAGGGGCATTGAACATGAAAGGACCCATACGGTCATAGCGATTAGCCCCGTTGGACGCCGTTATGGCGTGGATGTTTTCCCATCAAGAGTTACCCATTATACATGTGAGCTGGCTGGAGGATTGGCTCATAAATGTGACTGCGGGGCCCCTGGGGAACATCTGTGAGTGCCGACAGATATTGGAACATAGATGGAGGAGGTCCCAACAGCCACCAATTGAGGTAGCGTTGCGCAGTCAGTGCCGTCCCTGGAGGCACCAACACAATGTTGAACGTACCTCTTCTTTGCTGGCTGCTCTTCTGGTGGGCCGTAGTGTTTGCGGTCCAGGCGGCTGTTTTGTTTTGGGCCTGCGCAGCGCCGAGTGGACCAGGGCGAGTGAATGCATTGCGGCGGTCCAGAACGACGGTTGGAGTGAGCTCTCCTTCCGTGGCCGCCCTCGCCATCATAATGGTGACGTCAGCTGGATGCTGGGGGAGTTGGCGATTGTGGCTGATGTGGAACGTTCTCCCCGGCATTCCAGGCCCCGGCAGCGCTGTGACGGCGTCACTAAGAGGACTACAAAGGTCAGAAAAAAGGACCTTCCAACGTGGAAAACGTGCCCAGTTCCGTGTTTCTTACAGGAATATAACGTTGCACATTGAAAGTTCGGCAGCCAGTGGGCGTTATGAACTATGCATGTACTGCATTGAAAAAGGAATATTCCAACGTGACATTAACGGACCCCAGTTCCGTATTCAGATGCGTAGCAACTCTGGGCTACAAACGTTCTGGGAGACAGTGCCTACATAAAGAATTAAATAATGTACTTCACCCAGGGCTTCAGGTTTCAGTGAAGGCTGCGATGCTGCGTGTGAAAAGAAGTGCGCAGCTATTTTGATTGCATTCAACAATGTTCCGATGTTTTTTTTTGGCCACAACGCGGCGCAGGCATGTCATTTACTGAGGAAAACCCAGCTTGTAACACAAGTGATGCATTTATTGTGCTGGGATGAGGTACTGTTGATGTTCTTCTCATTGCAAATCGCCGGATGTTATTTGAAGGGTGATGAGATAGTGGAAAAAAAAGCTTGGTATGAAGGGTGTTTTCTAATACCCATTCATTGTCTAAGTGCTGCATGTTTTTTTTTGGAGGAGCTATAGAGTTCATGCTGATTATCTGCCATACATGTTTAGTTTTTACATTTCGACAATTTCAGAGACGCTCTGCTAATGGGGTCTTTGTTTTATTCTGGTTAAATGTTGATGTATACTTACACTAAAGCGTAAATGTGGCATTTAGATTGCAAAAGGATTAAAATGTCATGTGTGGCCTGTTAGATCATTTCGTTGCAAAATTGTTGCTATCACTTTCAGGGTTGGGTGACTGTGAGAGGTTGGATGTTATGGTTGTCGTGGCCTCTGTTTCAGTTTCTCATGTGTGACATAATGTGTTGCATTATGTATGTTATTTTGGCTAACCACATTTTCATTCACAGGTTCATCAAACACAAAGGACTTTGTAGGGTAAAGAATATGGACTCCGTAGTAGTGTTGAACTCTCGCTTACTATTCTTATACTCTCAATTTATCTTTGCTTGTATGGTAAGAGACTTGTGGTGAGTGAAGTGTTTGTGTTGTGGTGGTAACAATATTTTGGTTATTTGGGTGGGATGTGTGGTCCCAGTAAAAGGTTATGGTTCTGGTTGAACTGGTGTCCTTCGCACTAGGTGCATTTCTGACTATTTGGTGTGTCAGTGGGATGTATGGTCCCGGTAAAAGGTTCTGGTTCTGGTGGAACTGGTATCCTTCGCACTAGCTGCATTCTGTCATTATGGTGTTTCAGTGGGATGTAAGGTCCCGGTAAAAGATTCTGGTTCTGGTTGAACTGGTGTCCTTCGCACTAGGTGCATTCTGACTATTTGGTGTGTCAGTGGAATGTATGGTCCCGGTAAAAGGTTCTGGTTCTGGTGGAACTGGTATCCTTCGCACTAGCTGCATTTGGTGTGATAGTGCATTGGGATGTGTGTCCCACTCACGCTACTTTGGGAGCGTGAAATATGCTGATGTTGTTATTTGTAGAAATTGGTATCCTGTGTTGGTGGAAACAGTTGAGGTGTTTAACTTCTTATGGTGTCCTTGCACACCTTGTTAAGGGATTATGGATGATGAGGGTATGCTGTCCGAGTTGTTGGTTTGGTTTGATTTTGTGAGTGAGGGCTGGTTCCCTGTGTTTGATGTCCGTTGTGGGCCCGCTACGGAGTTGGTTGAGTGTATGAGTTGGAGTTTAGTTTATAGGAGCTGGTTTAAAGTTTGCTGGAGTTGAGCAAGCAGCTTTGCTCTGAGCATATTGCTTGGTATGGAAGTTTTGGTGATGAAAGTACGGTCTGGGTTAGAGGTCTTTCTTGGATTGTTCTACAGAGTTCAATACTATTGTATCTTACTTCCTCCTCTGTTATTATCCTTATTTCATAAAGGGGGAAGATGTGTTGTGTTTGTACTTTTCCTCCTTGTTCAAAGATCTGTGTGCATGAGCCCCCTGACAGAATGTTGGTGTGGAATGTTATGGGTGAACTGTGTCTGGGTGTTCCACGAAGTCAGTTGGGGCCTGGACTTGGATGATGAGGGGGCCGGTGGATGTCTCTCCCTGTTATATACTTGACTTAATTACTCCGTTTGTACTTACCTTCTGTGTCAACTTAGTCAAGAAGTTAACTTAAGTTGAACGACTCCCTGTACTCATTGATCCCAAGCATTAGACTTAACAAAGGGCTACAATGGGGCACCACAGAGTCAGGCTAGGGGGAGGAATCAAGAGAGATCTAGAAGTGTGGGCAGAATTTCTGAAGTACTTCAATGGGTCGGTGATATGGCGCTCACCTCTAAATGAGGAAGGGAAAAGGGTGTTGTTCACCGATGCAGCAGGTGGCCTTGGGTTTGGCGCAATACTGGGGAGACAGTGGTGTGCAGGCAAGTGGCCAAAAACATGGCAGGTGGCGGAATGGACAAAAAAACATAACGCTACTGGAGCTCTTCCCAATATGGGTCGCGTTATGCGCATGGGGGGAAGAGCTAGGAAACAAGGAGTTGGCAGTATGGTCGGATAACATGGCGGTGGTGCACGTGTTAAATCAAGGAAGTGCATCATGCATAATAGTGTTGGAATTAATGCGGGCAATCACTCTGGAAAGCCTAAAAATTAATACATGCATAAGGGCGAGGCACATCGCTGGGGAAGCAAACATGGTGGCTGATGCAATCTCTCGCTTTCAGTGGGAGAGATCCAGCGAGCTGAGACCGGACGACGACAAGGAAAGAACGCCCACGCCGCGGAAGGCATGGGTCCCGGTGGAGGCACTGGAAAGGAAAGCACGGTTGGCTACAAGGTCAACTCTAAAGAAGTGGGAGAAGTACGGAGAACGGAACGGGTCATTGACAAACTGACCAGGAACGCCCTAACGTACAAAACTGGTAAGCAGTACGAAAAGCATGTAAAAGATGTGTTGGTGGAAACAGGTGTGCAAGAGGTGGAAAAAATTTCAACCGAAAAAATGTGTGCATTTCTAGAAGGGGCATTTGCCAAAGGGAAAAAGAAAAGCAGGGCGGCAGCTCACCTAGCGGCGGTGGCATATACCACAAAAGTGGCGGGCATACCGGACCCAACCGACAGCGCTAGAATAAAATATGCTATGAGAGGATGGGCTAAATTAGAGGGGAAGAAACCAGATAACAGAAGGCCGGTGAACTTTGGGAAGTTGATAATTCTGTTAAAAGTGTTACGAGATACATGCAGCAGCACGTACGAAACTGCGCTGTTCAGGGCAGCATTTGCGCTGGCATATTACAGGGCTTTCAGGGTAGGGGAACTGGTGGCCAGTAATACGGTGGCAGGAGACGGCCTGGCAAGGAGGGATATTAGTATGGGAAACAAGGGGATGTCTATAATGCTAAAGAAATCTAAAACAGACCAAACGGGGAAGGGAGAGCAATAGACCTCAATTGCATCAGAGAGAAGGACCACTGTCCCAGATGCATCACTCAAGAATTCCTAGATCTCCGACCAGAGGTCGACGGGCAGCTATTAATTCATAGGGACGGCAGCACACTCAGCAGGTACCAGTTTCAGGCGGTATTAAAACAGGCGGTGGCAAAAGCAGGATGGGATCCAGCCGAACTTGGATTGCATTCATTCAGGATAGGGGCGTCAACCTCTGCATGGGCGGGGGGCCTGGGAGCAAAGGGAGTGAAAAGAATTGGGGGATGGAAGTCGCAATGTTTTAAAAAATACATAAGGGAGGAACTGATATAAACGCTTATCTCCCCCGTTTCCATAGAGGCTGGACCCTACAAATCGGCATGGATAGTGGGGCACTCTTTCGTGACCCGGGCAGGCAGGTGGCTGGAAGAAGTGAAGCAAGGACTACATTTCAAAAACACAATTACATCCTGGTGGAGCCTCCCGGGGATGCACTGGGAGGACATTCACGACAGGCTGTCGGACCTGATAGGTTTCAGGGACCCCCCCGAGTACCTGGTTATACACCTCAGAGTGAACGACCTGATGAGCACAAATAGGGGTAAATTACAGAGGAACATTTGCGAGTCGCTGCATATCATAGCCCACACTTGGTGGAAAACCGAGATTTTCATGTCAGAAATAATACCAAGAAGGGTCTGGTATGGGGCACAGAGGAAGCACGCAATCGAAATAGCCAGAAAGAAACTAAATAAATCAGTAGAAAAGTACTGCAAGAGCACAGGGCTACACTTCATAAAGCATGGACTACACCGGACATGTTTCCCCAGGATGGGGTACACCTATTGTCATGATCTCTGCTTCCAAAAGGTCAGGTATTTCCCAACTCCCTTGGAAGCAGATCCATAACCCAGGTTCCGAGTGCCAACCAGTCCCAATTGGGACCTTTTGGACCCAGTCCTGGCGCCAGTGCCACCAGGCTCATAAATATGCCCAGTCCCAGCGCTGGAAGCGCCGGGCTCATAATGTTTGGGTGGACTTACCTTCAGCAGACCATGCTGCTTACTTGCCTGCCAGTTGAGCCTCTGATCCTCTTCTGTTTGGAACTACTTTTCCTGTTGGGTGGGGCTGGAGCCACTCCCTAGATTCAGAACACTGGAACTCTTCTGGAAGGCAGGAACTCTTTTCTTACCAGGAACTCTTTTCTTACTTAGGCGTGGCTGTGGAAGGAGACACCTAAGCACTACAGGAGGCTATTTAAACCACACCCGGTGGATGAATCTTGCTTTGCGTTATTCTGCAACCTCTGCAGCAGAACGCTCATCGTGTCTTCTGCATCCGGTCCTGGGCCTAAGGAAAAAGGCTTACCATCCTGAATCCAGTCTTCAGCAACACCTATAAAGACAAGAAAGAACAGGTTAGCATTCCGGCATCTGAAAGGCAAAGGCTTACCATCCTGAATCCAGTCTTCAGCAACACCTATAAAGACAAGAAAGAACAGGTTAGCATTCCGGCATCTGAAAGACAAAAGTTTACCAACTCTTCGCACGCTCCGGAGGCCTTCGGCGCTGCATCCCGCATCTGAAAGACAAAACAAGGTGCGTTTAAAGACATTGGGGAACTTTAATACTCACGTGCCATTACTCCTTTCCACATCTAATCCAGTGGGTATTCCGGCTCCCTGCAGCCGCTCCGAACTCGTACCTGCAAAATAAAAAGACAGTTAGAGCGCATAGTGAAGCAGGCAACAAGCGCTTACTTACGTGCTTCCAGGCGCTTCTATTCATCACACGGGCTCCATCTTCAACTCACTTCAGCCCGTCATCCGCCATCGCCGGAACCCTGCAAAACAAGAGACATCATTACTAAAGACTTTAAAGACATTTGAATGACTCAAAACTTACCGTTCGTGCAGTAAACGACGGACAGCAGTCCTCTGAAGTCAAGAGGCCTGCGCTACCTATCCAGTGAAGAAACTGGTTACAGCACCCTGCCCCGAGGCAGATGGAGAGCTCGGCATTCACTTACCTAAGGTGAGAGCGTTAACCTTTGGGGGTCTACAGGAGAGGAGAAGAGGAAAGAGATAGGGACACCCCAATAACCCCAGTTCATTAACCCCATATTTTCTATCTGCAGACATCTTACTCTACACGTCAGGCATACAGTGCACAGAGGTCCAGCCCAAAGAGCCAACCGGGTGCTACACATCACCTTTGAAGATACGGTAGTCACCCAGTCAAGACCGGCGCCTCTGCGAGAATCAGTTGAGCATTACACCTATCAAGGAAGGGGATGGGGTTTTTTTCCGGCAACATTTTTAGGGCACTCCAGGAACGGGGTTGTAGGTAGGGTGCTTTTGGGGGGGACCTGAACGGGCACGAATAATACCCGCTCAGGTGTGGCGGCATGTGCCCAGGAACTAAGGCCCAGGGGTAACAAGGACTCAGGAGGAGCCTTGGGCAACTTCGGGACTGGACACAAGGTGCCCAAAAGCATATGGCAGTGTATTGATTTTTGTTGTGTTTTATTTTCTGTAAGAAAATAAAATGCCTACGGCCTACAACTTTTGCATAAACATAATTGGTCTGTGATTTATTATTTAGGTAGGGATCTGGTAATAAGAGCAAAGCGAGCCCACACTACTCAGCCTAGGGAAACAGGTGAGTGGGTCGACACAACGTCAGGTTCTTTCGCATTCTCGTTGTGAATGTTTTTGGGAAATGGTCGTTCATGCACCACTGACACCCAGAGGGGTCGTGTGGATGCCTACTTCCAATAATGAGTCTGTCGGATGTTGTGTGTTGTCTTGATAAGGTTACAACTGTATATTCGTTCAATGTAGTGTTTGAAAGTTTCCCGTATGTCGTATAATATCCCTCATAATTCGAATTCGCCATTAATGCAGGAGGCGGTTTGATGTGCCGGGACAGGCATGGCGTGTGAAGCTGAGCCTCCAGGACGGTGGTTTCACGGTGTTCGTCGCATTCTGGGTAACCCGAGGGAGGGGTCTCATGAGGTTCATACTGCTTGACTTGTGTCTGGTGCTTGTAAATCTGATTAAGGTTGAGTTCCTAAAGGCAATCACCTTTTCTCCCTAGTTCCATCCAGGGATAATCTAGGTGGATACTAGACTGGATCCAATACTAAGAATGTTATTTATTTGTATTTATTTTCACATTTGTAGCAGTGCACAATACCCAGGGGTATCTTAGCGCTAGTTGCAGGGGGAGAAGGGAAAGGGGGAAGAGGAGAGAGGAGGAACATAAGAGGGGAACAGGGTATTTGAGAAGCCAATAGGTGCCTTTCCAATCACCCAGGTCTCACTCAGCCTCGATCTCTCATGCTCAACTATTCCTTGGGCTGATGTTCTTTCCTTCCTTATACTCAACTCCCCTCTCTCCTCCTTCTGTTCTTCTCTAGTAGTCTTGTCTTCTGTATCTCTAATGTTCTTCCTTCTACTGCTACCCTCCTTCGCTCTCTACTACTCTCAACTCACATTACTCTCCATTACTCCATCCTCCCACTACTCTCTGCCCAGACTCTTCACCACACCCCATCTCTTCTTCTCTCACTGTCACCCTCCCTCCGCTCTCCCACTCACCTATCTTTTTCAGCTTCACTTCCTCCCCTACACTCCTATTAAAACCCATTTACTCAACATACACTCACTCCCAAGTACTACTTTCTCCCAGCAACCAATACCTCACCTTACACCCACTCTCTATGATCTTCCTTGATGATTTGCTGCACCGTCCTTCCTCTGCCTGGTCTCTCAGTCCTCCTTCTCCTCACTTGACCTCACCCAAACCACTCACACTGCATGCTTTTCCTTGACCTCTTTGATTCTCCTCCTCCCCCTCCCACTGGGTCAAGCACACACCTGGTTCCCCTAGCCAATCTCTGTCTTTTTCCCCCCATGGCCTGGGTTACAGACATCAAAAAGCATACATTAACTGGTAAAACATGTGAAATACATATAGGACAGAACACCACTACAGAAGAGCCCTCACTGTGAGACTGATAGAATGTTCCTTGTACAGAAGAGGACACAACCACACCAACATTTAAATGTGACCCTTATACCAGGATCAAAATATGGGTAACTCACTGAGGATGCCAAAACTGAAATACTAAATGCATACCCTTACTGCAGGACTGATAGACAGCACTGCACATAAACAGGACACCATTACTACAATTCTGAAAGGTGACCCTCAATGCAGGAATGAAACAATAATACCTTACACAAGACAGGACAAGGCCATTGTAACAGTGCACCTCACACGGGAGCAGTGCAAAACTGCATTGATCAAAAGCAAATCACATAGCAAACCACTTCTGCAATATTTAAAGATAACACATACTCCAGGTGGTGACACTCTCACTCTAACCCAGAAGCAATGGATCAACCTCTTTTTAAAAAGCACCCTCTTTCTTTGTTTCTTACATCAACATTAGCCCTGTGATATATCTGAAACCAGGAAGTCAGTATATTGCATTACACTTACCTTATGCTTAAAATTGCAGAGTGACACTATTTTGTTTACAAGCTAGACCAGTATAAACCCCATGCAGCTACCCTCTGAAGTACGTCCCTCTTTTCTATCTGGTCTACCTGCTTCTCTCAAAGAATCTTATCCTTGCAGCAGGCACCAGATGTACCCATTGCACTCTGCTATAGTTGTGCCTCGATCTATTTTCCTGGCAAACAATCTCCCACTGTTTTTTACCTTTCAAAGGTAGTCTAATTTTTGGAGGAGTCTCTTTCCCCTAAAACATTTATTCCCCACTTTCACAGTCTTGCCCTTTCCTCTGCTGACGCTTCCCCTGATGTGTTTGTCCCCTTGCAATTCACCATGAAGTTTCTGGTCCATGTCTTGTTGCTAACTGAAAAGGCAGTGCCTCCCGATTCAGAGTATGTGTTCCATTGTGTGAACTTAACTGCCAACTCCATATGCTCCTGCATGCTCTAGATGTCCCCCAACAGTCTCCCATGTTCCCTTTAGTATCTTAGTCATGACTCCCTGCAATATGGCCCCAGAGCATGTCTCACTGTATTCAGAATCTCTTCAATCTGTCTTCTCCCCTGCACATCTTTCCCACTCTAGTGCTTCATTCACCCATGCAGTCTATCTTTCTTCTGCAGTCTCAATCTATTTCATCTTCTTTCCTCGGCAGCCTCTCATTTGCCATCCAGTCACTCTCCCTACTGTGTGCATCTCCCCCTGTGGTCAATTGGACAGAAGAATGCTCTCAGGTATCTAAGCTGTCAGTACCAAACACCCATATAGTCTTGAGGAAGGATGATCAGGATTCATTACACTGAACAGACTACTCAAAGATACCCAAGTGGAAGGGCTACTCAAGGATCACCCCAGGAAGAGGGCTACCCAAGAATCACTCCAGGGAAAGGGTTACACAAAAATCACCACACTGGAAGGGCTACTCAAGGATACTCCAGTAGAAGAGATAATCAAAGATCACTGCCACTGGAGGAGCTACTTAAGGGCCACAGGACCTGAAGGGCTATACCTACAGATCACACCCCCGGAAGGGCTACTTATGGATCACCTCACTTGAAGGGCTACTCAGGAGCACGCCGAGAGAGCTAACTCAGCACAGCAGTTCAAGAGGAGGAGAAAGACGGCACAAACCGAGAGGGTGACAAGGGGAGAAGCGACCTTGCCCTTTCTGACCAAGGTCAGTGAAACCTCATCAGAAGGAATCGTGAGATTGTGAACAATAGTGAGAGTGTGTTGCAGCAGATGTCAATGGTACACGGGACCCTCCTCCGCTGATAACCAAGCTGGGGAGAGATGCTTCTCTCCGGAGATACCAACCTTGACTCCAGAGAGAAGAAAAGTAAAGCCGTCCATCACAGCCAGTGAGTCGAGGGGAGAGTGGATAAGGAACCGGACTGTGTTCAACGAAAGTAGCAAACAGCAAATTGAATTGTGAAAGAATACAAAGAACTGTTGATACTAGAAGGGGGAAAACCAGCAACAAGAGGAGTCCGGCACCACGTGGGTGCTCAGTCAGGAAAATCTGGGCGATTACCAGATTGTTGAAACTACCGTTACCAAAAGGCCTTGGGAAAGTTGCAAAGGGGTCAAAGTGGTCATACAGGGGTACAGTAAAATCTTCTGTATAGTCGAAAGTCTTTGACCGGCAGAAGATTGTGAAACTAAGGGAAACGAATCCCGCATCACGAGAACTGGTTGACAAAGTTGGCAAGAGTGAACCTGAAGGAGGGGTGCTGATAAACAGGGGGCGAAGTCTAAAGTCCTGATGTATAGTATGTTGACAGGAGTGAACCCGGCAGAAGGATGTCCACAGTAGACTGTTTAAAAAGACATTGAGATTTGCGAATGATACAGAAGACATTGCATTAAAAGCCATTATGAACCCGATGGAGCGAGGTTAATAGTCGAGCAGGATATGAGCCTGGAAGAGGGGGATCCAAGGGTGAGAAGTCAACACCCACGACCTTTGAATGCAACAAAGAAAAGTTCAACAGGGAAAGTCTTTGAATGCATGCCATGCCAAAGTAAACCCGACAGAGAGAAGCTAGTATCCGAGAGGCGTCTGAGCCCAGAAGAGGAGAATCTAGGGGTGAAGAGCTATTGCCCAAATACACTCAGAGAAGAACTCTAGAACTTTGTGTTGAACTTTTGTTTTGTACTTTGAACCTGTCAGGCCCTCAAAAGAAAGAATACGTAACTACCTAAGGTCCTGATATCATTAAGAACTTTTTGGGGATCTGGGCCCAGAAGAGGGGGGCCCAGGGGTGAAAAGGCATCACCCGAAGCATATGCCGAAAGGAACTTTTGTTTATTTGAAACCCATCAGGTCCTTCGAGGAAAGAGACTTTTTGTAGAAAAGAGACTTAACCACCGAATGCCCTGATTTCTGAGAGCGGAACTGTTGGCTCGTGCTGGGAAAGACCGAGCGTGTGCTGTGCTCCCGAATCCTACCTTGTCCTATGCTGAAAATATGGGGAAGGGAGACTTTGACTACCGCATCCTGACTTATTATTTGTGAACACTTTCTTCTTTCTTAAGAACATTATCCCACACTTCTTTTTGTATTTAGCGTAAGGATTGGCAACAGTAATTTTTTGTATAGGCCCATTTATTTTGACAAGACACCACTCGGACTGCCTTATTATTATTTGAAGGTCAAAACGTGCTCCCATTTTAAATTTAGGTTTAGAAAAGGCGTTTTAACCTATACAGGTTAATAAACACCCTTGAACTGTGATCACTTGTGTCTGTCTTTACTGTTGCCACTATGAGTTCCTTACAGTACACAGGAGAATCTCACAATCCCCAAACTGGAGTGCAGCCGTCCTTGATACTAATTTGAAATCTTTGCGTGATGCTGTGTCGTGAACCCATGGATGGAAATAGTAACCCCTCTCTTCAGATGTTTCAAATCCCCTATATTCGGCTTGACCAAGATCGCCTCAGCAGAACTTTATTGGACCTACCCATTGCGGGGTGTGGAACAGTATTAACATCTTCACCCCACAGCATTATTGAGACCCCCCTCCGGATAGGTTCCTGAGCACCCAGTCGAAAAATCCAAGGTCTTCCACGTTTGGAACATAGGTGTTGACCAATGTGACTCGAATGCCCTCTACATTTCCTATTACCATTGGAGCCCTGCCCACCTGGTTCTTCAAAACCTCTGGCAGACGAAACCTGAGGGAACTATGCATGAGTATTGCAACTCCCCTGGCGTACATGGAATAAGATGATAAATATCTATGACAAGCCCATTGTGAGGCCATCTAATCTCAGAAGACTGTGTAAAATATGTTTTCCTGAATGAAACCTACATTTATATTATGGTGCTTCATATGAAAGAGGAGTTTCCTGGTTTTACCCAAATGATTTCCCCCCTTATGTTCCAATTACCATCTGGTGAGTATCAGGGTATTATCATACTCAGGGGGCGCAATCTTGCACCTATCTCACACCTGCTGATCGTATATATCTCAAGGGTGGGAGCTCGTGCCACACATTAGGGCCTATCTTCCATATCCTCACATGTGCTCGACCTCCTTCTGGAACACTCATAACAACAATATAACTTCCATCCACCCCCACCCACCCAACCAGACAACCCCAACTGGCCCGAATGAGAGACACCCTCCGTACCCATAACTAAAACTTAAGGCGGTTAAGGCACAGGGTGCGTGCACCCTCCCCAACTCCAACCCTTAGCCATGTATTCTTGGATACACAGTATTTATACAGGCACTGTCCCCACAGGGATCCCTGCAACACCCTACTGCGCTCCCCGGCTGCTAAGACATATCCGGCAGCACTCTATCTCCACCTGGGACATCAACATCTGGCACAGTGCAAGTAGTCAGGGACCGTCATGTACATCATCGCCATTCCGTGACGCTCCATCTCGTGACTTCAGTACTCCCCTCAGCATTGTCTTTTTGATCTTCTCCACAAATGAGCTGGCAGCATCAGGCGAGGTGAAGAATTGAACAGCATAGAGCACATTGGCTTGAAGCATGTGCCTCACTCCAGCGAATGTCCTCCTAGAAGCTTGGACCGCCGATGAAAAATCCAGGAAAATCTGAAATTGGTTCCTATCATAAATCAGTTCACCTTTCAATCGTGACATTCTCAGATTTGCATCCCAGTAGTTAAGGATGAGGTGCTCAGTGCCTCGTTCAAAGTGGCCTCAGGGTGTCTCTGGTAAGGGCTTTGTCGCATGGGGCCACCATGGAGACACTGCACCTACTCCTAAGCATAAGACCTAGAGAGAACCTGCATACATAGTGGCCTCTTTCAGTGCAGGACTGAGCTCCCTGAAACTTCCAGTCATAGAGGAGTCTGTAACCGGGACCATTTCCAATCAAAGACCGCAAGGGTTGGTGAGTTTTGGCTGCCTTCCTAAGTAATTGCAAGCTGATTAACCCCTTAAGTGCCAAGGACGAGTATGCTCGTCCTTTTTGCATAGACTTGTATAATAGCCTGGCACTTATTAAACATGATGGGCCAGATTCTTAATATATTTGTTGGCCCAAATAATGAGATGCACTAGTGCACCTCATCGCTAGTGTCAAAGCGTGATGCATCCTATTCTCAAAGGGCATTTGAATGTTGGCACCTGTGATGTGCACATTCAAATACCCCTATTCACCCACCGGCCCTTGCTCAAATCAGGGGCGTTTTTCACATGTTAAAGCGCATCTGTATTCACAAACGCAATGCATTAAAATGCACAAAAAATAAAAACATTTCCTGCGGTTTTGGAACCGGTTCAAGGGGATGCACAATGCATGGCAGGGTTATTCCTGACCCTGTGATTGCTGCTGCTGCATTTCAAATTAATTGTGTGTACCGCTGCTGTCCCACTTGCATTTTTAACCTTCAAGCAAGAAAAGGAATGTTTGTTTTTTTACACATTTCATAACTATGCGCTTTTTAAGAAGTAGTCCCTGTTAAAAGTGCGTCCAGTACACAAGTGGCTGTTGGAAGCCTGTAATACGTGTGTGTCAGTAGCACACTTGCAACACTAAAGTATGCAGCACATATTTTGCGCTGCTTTAGAACCCCCCTGAAATAGGCAGACCACCTTTGAGGATAAGGTGATCTGCGCATTTCTCACACTACCAAAAATATAAAAAAGGCCTCCTCTGCGGCTTTTTTTATTTGTGGTAGTTTTTGGGAACCTGCCCACAGATTTACAAAGGAAAAACATTAACTAATTAAATTACCTGACAATAAAATAAATCTAGTTTTTTATCTATATTTGTAGGCGCACCAAGTGATTTGTAAGAAGTGAATAGAACTTGGTTGAAGTCTTCTGCTAGGTAAATATGGCTGGAGGTTGTCTACCATGTAGGATAGAAGCGAGTCCCTACTGCGGCCTCCAGGTGGCGTCGCTGAAAAGCCAACGTAAATAAGGCTGCGCCACACAATGGGCCTCATTACAAGTCTGGCGGTAACCCTTAAATACGGTGGTAGCACTAATACCGTCGCATTTAAGGGTCTGCCAGATCATGGCCTTGGCAGATTTCGCCCAGCTCTGAGCTGGGGGGAAATCCGCGGCAAATTTGCCAATTTTCGGTGCTATTACCGCAGGCGGGAAATCTGCCGGCGGTAGTAGTGCAAATTTCCCCCATTGGGCCCAATGGGGAATGAAGAATTCGCGAATGGGCCCAATGGGGAATGGGCACTAACCGTTCCGCCAAACCCGTGATCCGGCGCTAATAGCGCCAGGGGCTTTGGCAGTAGGGCTAATAGCGCCGGCAGTAATAGCACCGGCATTACCGCCCAACTCGTGATGAGGCCCATTGTGTGACCTCGTGCAAATTGGTTGATCAGGGTCACGGCCTGCAGGGAAGCCGGGATAAACCGCAGTGGCCACTAAAGGTGAGTGGACAAGGCAGGTAGTGCGGTGACAGGGCTGCTCAGCAGAAGGAGTGTGAGGGGAAAACAACCCGGAAATAGACAGGTGAAACGAGGGGGCAGACAAAAGATCGGCCCTGCAGGTGCAGCATTAGTAACTGCCTTTTGCAATGCTGGTCTTTTGTTTGCAGGGTTTGGACCACACACTACTAATCTGTGTAGCATTTGAATGCCAGGCACAGCACTTTAAAGGCAATTCTACAGGAATTGGAGAACCAATGCAACGTTCAGTAATGAGTCTCCCTTTCCAAACCCAAAACAAAACCAGTAGTACATGTTGTATCCTGCAGGGACACAGGGGCCAGAGTAAACGGCTGTGCTCCTGCATGTTATGTCCTAGCCTGGGGACACCCAGGCCAGCAGACCAATGCTGGGGGCTCTCAGGCTATGCGCACCCAGCTGACATACCTCGGCAGGGAGCAACCTGCCAGCCCATGAGCACGCAGGCTCCTTCGTGGCCTGTGGGCATCCAGGCCACCATGACAGATGGCGCCAGCATTGCCCAGCAGGGGCGCCGGCGTCCACCAGCAGGGTTGCCCAACAGGGGCTCTTCTGGTGTACACGGGTATAGTTGCCCAGCAGGGGCTCTACTCAAGGGGGTGCCAGTAGTCGTGGACACCGTTGCCCAGCAGGGGCTTTGTCCTGGTGAAGGGCCCTGCAGGGCAGGCCCTCAGCCAGCTACGCAGCACCAGCCTTGTGCTGGCAAGAACAACACAGCACCAAGTCTGTTACTTCAAAGACTAATGAGCGGGAGGCCACTCATTCTTTTTATTCAATTCTGTCATCTGGTCAGTGCCACAAGACCTAAGCCCGAGCCTGGGAGATACCATGCTCCCAGAAAGGGTAACACATTACACTGCAGGCGTGAACAGAGAGACACTGACACACTTGTTCGTTCCCTGGTCCCTGCTCTTCTTACAAGCAAGTGTAAGGCCACATTTATTGGTGTGATGGTGTGCTACATCATCGCACCTTCAAGGAGAAAAACACCACATTACTGCTTTTTTATATAAATCAAACATAAATAGTATTCTGCCATAACACCACCAATTTTAGGTGACAACGTAACACACACCAACAAATACGTTTTGTGTTCATCAATTATCTGTTATATAGTCCTCCAGGTATGCCGGCCGGCACCTGGACTCACAAGCAGGATATTCCTCTGGGCCACAGCGATCACCAATGTCCTCACTCTGCATCACCCACCTTTGGTTGGCATCACCATCATCCCTCTCTTGCAATTCCAAACTTAGCGTTTGCCCACCTGTTACCCTCTGGTTCCTCACTTTCCCCACAGCAGGAGAACTCAAACGATTTTGGAAGAAGCTTGAATTCCTGGTGAGGAAACCCTGTTCGTCTGATGCCATCACCTTTGACCCCTGGACGTGCACCACTTGGAGTGGTTTTGGTTCGTAGGCAGCTCTGCAGATAAGGGAGGTTATCAGCCACCTTTACTCCCTAATAATTGGCAAACACCCCCCAAAAATTTAAATAGGGAGTAAAAATACTCCCAAGATAAAATATGAAAAAGACATGTAGACTCTTGCGCCCTTGATTTCACCCTCACAGCTCCAAGGATTTTTTGGAGCAGTGGTGCACATAGTACCACAGGAAGAAACTACTATTTTAACTGCTTAATTGGAAGAAGTAAACGTGTATCTTTTAATGTGCACGAATAGCTCTGTGCAAATAACTAATATTACAAAAACATTTCCGATTTTCAGTTAAACATATTTTTACTCACTTATAAAATACTCTCATTGAGAAGTGAACTTACATTTTTACTCCCTAAAAAATCAGTTTACTCCCCACTGCAAAAAATAGAGTTTAAAATACTCACGCTTCCAAATGTTATCTGCAGCACTGTTCATAGGAAAGAGACATCTTCCCAGTAGGGCACCTTGATCGTACCAAGACCACATCTCTGATAGTCACAGGATACCCCGATGGCCCCTCCGAACCTTCTCTCGCTCAATGGCCTTTTCTCTTTCTTCACTCACCACATCATTTTTAATCATGCTCGTTGGCCTTTCCTCATAATCGGGGAGAAATCCCTGTGGACATATCTGAAACAAAGTCTGCGCTGGAGCTACATCCGTGGAGCAGTGAGGTGTTGTTCGATATTCCAATAGGAACTGAAACAGTGGTCTCTTTTCACATGACCCCTGAACATGCACGATCCAAAACACCTTGCTCAGGGTGCTCATAAAATGTTCTGCTTCACCATTAGCACAAGGTCACACTGGGGTGACTTTTCAGTGATGTATTCCTCATTCTTGCAGAAATTCAAAAAATCCTGCACTCTGAAAAGGAGGGCCATGTTCTGAGCATGCAATTTTGGGGAAACTGTGTGACAAAAAAGTTCTCCATTGGTGGAATGGCATCATGAAGGGCGTTGAGCGAACAAACTCCACTTCAAGATAACGGGACCACTGATCCACCATGACCATTCTCGATGGGTTGAACCAAAATTCATGTGCACGCACTGCCAGGCTAATTAGCTCCGGGCCATACACTCAATTCGGGGCTCCTTGTGTTTTAGGGCAGCTGCCTGGCAACATACACATGCTTTTATGAACTCCCCCACTGTGTCCTCATGTGCCGGGAACCAAACTTTAAGGCGGAGACAAGCCTTTGTCTTTGCCACCCCCTGGTGACCCTGATGGGCTAACTCAATGACTTTCCTTACTAAGGTTGCAGGTACCACCATGCATGACCCCCGCAGAAGGAGGCCCTGTATGGTGACCGTCAGCTCATGTTTAACTACCCACAATTGTACCAATGTGGTCCTCGCCTCCTGCATTCTTTTCTCAAGTTACGGCAGGACAGTCTTTCAATTGGTTCTAGTCATGGCATCCCTCAGGAGTTGGAAACATTAATCTTTCTCATGCTCATCTCTCATTTTGTCCACCTCCATCGAGTTGGGGATCACGGCTTCAGAGACCAATCTCACCAAATCTTTCTGTCTCGACTTCCTCTGTTTCCAGGTCTGTCAAGCTCCCCACCTAGTGTCTCGACACACAGTCTGCTGCATTCCCCATTCTGGGTCGATAAACTAAATCTACTGCATATTCTTGCAATACCAGGAGCCATTTTGAATCCGGGGTGGGGGTTTCGCTGACACTCCGGTCTTGATGGGAAGAAGAGGCTTGTGGTCTGTGACCACTAGCCCACGCTTGTTGAATATGTATAGATGGTAGTGATGGCAACCCCACAACATGGCCAGTGCCTACCGCTCAATCTAGGAGTAGCGTTGCTCAGCGATGGATAAAGCCCTGCTTGCATATGCTACTGGCTGGACTTTCCCACTCCAACCATACTGTGTGAGAACCGCCCCAAGACCAAACGGGCTTGCATCCACAACAATCTCGATAAAAAAATACCAATGTGCATTTAGCCAACAACACATCTTTAATGTCCTCAAACACCCTCTGTTCCAACAGCGTCCACTGCCATGCTGATTCTTTTTCCGTGAGATTCCTAAGAGGCTCTGAGATAGTTGCCAAATTCTTGCTGTAACAGCCACAGTACATGAACATGCCCAAGAAACTAGCTCCTCACTTCCGACACAGTTTCTGGGAGCTTTGCATCCCTAATGTCATTCACCTTTGCAGGGTCCGCTGACATACCACTCTCCTGGAATATGAAGCCAGAAAATTCAATACGTCTCTTCAAGAACTCGCATTTCTATTTATGGAGTGTCAATACCAATGAGAGAATTCTCTCCAACACAGGGTCCAGATGTTCATAATGCTTAGCCTCTAACTGGGCAAACGCCAAAATGCTATTGCTGAAGTTCAGGGCACCTTGGAGGCCTGCCAGAGCTCCATGGATGGCATTCAGGAGACTGCTGCGGGTGATGAGTTCCCAAAACGGAGTCCTTTGTAATCCTGCACCACTGCACCCCTTTTCCTGCCACTCTCTGGCCGGCCTCCCTTGGCCCTCTTCTTGCTCCCACCTGTGAGGCTAAGAACCTCTGGGTTATCTTCTACTCCACACTCTCATTCTCTCCTCACATTTCCGACATCTCTAAGAAGTTAAACTACCAACTGCACCTCGTCAGATGTATTCTTCCTTTCCTCTCCTTCCCCCAGAAGCTCTCTGTTTTCAGAGCTCTGGTTCTCTCTAGACTTGATTACTGTAACAGCCTCTTCTTAAATCTGCCCGCCTTTACTCGCCGCCCTCTGCACCTCATCCAGAACAGGACTGCAAGACTTGTCCTTGGCCTAAAGCCCATGGATCGTATCTGGCACTGAAATCTCTCCACTGGCTTCCAGTGGTTGCAAGGATCAAGTTCAAGACTCTTTGCATTGTCCACAAGGCCTTCTGGGACCTGGGACCAATATATCTCCAGCTGTCTCTTCGGAAGTATCTTCCTACTTGAGCTATTCGCTCCTCCACCCCCAACTCCAACTACTTGAGGGTCAGTAATTTTTCCAAGCAACGAGTTGGGGGCAGATCCCTCTCTGCGGCTGGTGCCTCCCTCTGGTACAGCCTCCTTGCCTCTCTAAAACTTGAGCAGAACCATCTCCGGTTCTGGAAGCAGCCGAAGACTTTCCTCTTTGCTTCTCCCTTCTCTCTTCCTCTTCCCTGCTCATCTCCTGTCTGATACTGCACTGGTTACCTGGCTACCCTCTGAACCACGGGCCCAGGTTCCTGCCCTCCCAGTTGCTCACTTGCACTGCCTGCTGGCAACCTTGCACTTGGGGCTGTATCTGCAACCTTACAGTCTCCCTACCTGCACTTATCTAATACTTGTTGCCTGCACTTAACCACTGCACCGCACCTGCACTGCCACCTGCTGGCCACACTTCCTGTTCTTTTTCGATGTTTTGATCCTAAGTCTTGCACTTGCTCCTCCTCCCCTTGCACTTTTCCTCTTCGCTCTCCCCTGCACTTGCGCAATCTCTATGTCACTTGACCTAGTAAGATTGTTGTCTTGTCCTCCCTCTGTTTCCCTCCCTTGCCTTGTCGCGCCTTGAAACACTTGTGTACAGGCGCGCTATAAATGTCATATCATATCATCTCCCATGTGGGTTCGTGAACGGCGTTATTTACCTCGACTCAGGATGTAGAACCAGTTGATGGTACTCAGCCCGTAGGTCCAGCTTTGAATAAAATTTGGCACCTTGCAGGTTGGCCACAATCTCATGAATGTTGGCGTGATATGGCGCTCCCTTTTTATGGCCTTGTTAGGGATGCGCATATTAACGCAAATCCATACTCACTCAGTTTGCTTGGGCTTGTGGGTGATGACAATCGGGGATACCCATGGAGTGAGCCCATCCACTGGTTCAATTATATCCAGCTGGACAAGATTCTGAATGTCCTTCCCGCTTGCTCCCGCAGATGAAAAGTCACCCTCCTTTGTTTCAAAGCCACAGCTCTCCTGACATGTATCCAATTCCTGTGAAGAAGTCTTTGAAGGGTTCCACCAGCGACTTGAATGTCCTCCACGAAGACCCCATATGCAAAATGTACTAATTTGGGTGCCTCTGACACCGCACATGCCATCGGGATCACTGACCGTTGATACAAAGAAAGTGCTCAAATGTTCTCATCTTCATGTTGGACTGGCGCCACAACCACGCCTTTGAGAAGTAATGGATCCTTGCTTCCAAACATGAATAGGCGCACCTTCGTGTGGGGGTTGATGCAGAGCTTTGTAATGCTTTTCAGCCATCACATTTACAGATGCTCCGGTAGCAATGAGTACAGGGGTGTTCGTATTCAGGATCTTTACTGTGCACTTGGGCTGGTGTTTCCTTTTGCCTGCCACACACAGTACCATTGATATGAAGAATACATCCTCATCATCTTCATCTCCCACTGGAGGGATAGCCCCTCCTGTCGCCGGCTCGATGGCTGCCACTTGTGAAGGCTTCTTTTGGAAAGGCACTCTCAAACGTTCTTTACCCTGGGAGGCCAGCACTGGCGCTCTGCACACACAGGCACAATAATTCTGCACTCTACACCTGCTACAAATATGCCCCTTTGCTGGACAGTCATTCTGATAGGGGGAGATAGGGGGAGATCATAGCCACACTAAGGCCACACCGGGCTAGAGCCAGGCTGAAGCGCCTTTCTCTGCCAACTTGTCTTTCCACCAGATTTCCTTGCTCGCTGTTTCTCTACCACACACACCTCTTTCAGATATATGAATTTCAACGCCAGTTCCAGTCTGGACGCTCTCACATCCGCAAATTCATGTGAGCGGCCCATCTCCAGACAGGCAACCATAAATGAGCTGCAGCCTCACTTTCTCATCCTCATTGGTCCATGCGCACATGGATGCGAGCTGTTGTAGGCGACCATGAAAAGCGTCCAGACTCTCACCGGTTTTCTTCATCGCTGATCTCATGACGAACTTCTCATAGTCTGTATTTGCAAAATACTCCATCAGAGCGGTGATAGCAGCTGCATAGGAGTCATCAACTGGACGTAGCATCTTAAAGATGTTGTGAACGGCGTGGCCTGCAGAGTATGAGCATGGATTTCTTCACCTTATCATCGACCTCGCCTGTTGCATCAAAATATATGTCCAAACGCTCCAACCAGAGGCTCCATAGCAGGCCCAAACTTGCAGGAGAGCCATCTACATCAAACTCAGTAATTGGGCAAGAGAGCCTTGCTGACGAGGAAACCTGCCTCTGAGTGGTGCCCTTGCTTCATCCACGGACATCGTGCCACTTCACCCAGCAGCAGTCCCAATGAACGAAGCTGCAACAGCACGCCACTTCTGCGGGGGGCGCACAAGCACTCACAGAGAGCCGCAACACCACACAGAAAAGTGTGTCGCTGGAGTCATATGGTTTACTTTCTTCACCAGGATTCACGAGCACTCTCAGAAGAGAGTCACAACCCAAGACAGGCTTCATTAACCATATTTGGGGCCAGCACCTTTTCCGGTGTGAGACACGTACTGCAAATACTGGCACCATGGGGAAAATGAAGGCAGTGCAAAAACGTCCCACACTGATGGTTCTGAACATTTTGATTTGTGCCAAAATGCAATATCGCACAAAAACATGCAAGCCTCGGAAGACCAATGAATGCCCCCTTGAGGGATTTCCAGAAATGTGGTGGTATGTGACAGAATCTACAGTCAGATGTTGCATGTGCCACCAGGGGCCCGCACCACCCCTCCTTACTAGCGTGATACCAGATGATTGATCGTGGCCCGGCCATGTATCAGGACGCTGCAAACCATTGTGAAGTAGCATGTCGCACACGGGCGGCACACGGTCATAGTAGGGTATCCGGCATCGGAAGGCAGTCGCATGGGTCCACAGTTCAGGACACTGAACTGAAGGTCACCTTCGTCGCCATTGTTGTATCATGCAAGGACACAGATGCCAGGGTACAAGGGTGTATTCTAGCAGCCGTGAACAGAAACACTCACACACTTGTTCTTTCTCTGGTCCCCGCTCGTGCAGTGCTTGCATGCGAGCGTAAAGCACAGTTGGGGAGCAGGTGCAAGTGGATCTAGGTCACCTGGCCTAAGCACCACCAACCTTCTTAGTCCTGCCTCTTCCTTTATGCTCTTAACTCTTAGATCAAGGTTGTCTCTTGCCCGGGCATCTGAACCAAAGGGCAGAAGGAGAAAAGGGCAATTCCTGTTTGGACCTGTTCAGACCGGGAGGACCCAGGGCCCGAACCTCTTCTCAGACAGCATGTAAGCATGCACCAACAAGTATTTTCTCCCTCTGTCCCCACAGGCCATTCCCACCATCAGCCAACGTCAATGTCAACTTCTCCGGTGCTGGGGTGAGGACAGGTGCTCCATGGCACAGTAAGTTGTGCATGTGTAAATGTTTTATTCTCACGCTGCAGCGCATGTGTGCCCACTCCTCCCTCCCTTTGTCCCGGATGCTTCCTTATTTGTTGGCCCTTCCCCCTCCCTCCACGCTCCCTTTGGTTGGCAAGCCATTTAAATCGGCCACCCAAGGCACCCCCTGCCATGGCAGCCCCCTTGGGCAAGGAGCATAGGCTAAGGACAGCTCCAGTGGTGTATGCCGGTGTCCGCCGTGGTAGCACCTACCATGCAGACGTCAAGCTGCTGTGACTGATCAGGTAAGTCAAATCTGGGTGTGTTGTATTGTGCTGTGCTAAAAAACATAGCCTTTTTCCCCTTCTAGGAAAGTCAAATCTGGGTGTGTTGTATTGTTCTGTGCTCAAATACGTAGCCCACAACTTGGCGCGCACAACTTGGCCGTGTGCGTTCCCTTGCTTCCCTAGCTGCCTGCGCTCCCTCGCATCGTAGGTCCCCACATCTTGTTCTATCTCCCCTCCTGCATTTCCCTTCCTCCCGCATCTCAGCCCTTCCCTCTTCGATCTATTGTGTACTATTCTGAAACTGTTTCATGCTCTACTGTTTTTCTGACTTTTTGCATTGCCTGTATTCTTCTTCTAGGTTCCTGTTGTGTTCTGTGTCTTGTTGACTGTATTGACTTTGTGTTTGCTCTGTATGGTTCTTGATATTGTGTTACTATCAATGGTTTGTGGCATCACATTGCAATTGCCTGCATTCTTCACTTCTAGGTTTCCCTGCTGACCTCTGTGTTTTGCTTTTGGTCCTGCAATGCATTTGCATTCTTTACTTCCAGGTTCCCTGTTGTGTTTTGTGCTTTGCCTTGGTCCTGTACTACATCCTCTACTACTAGGTTCCTTGTTGTGCTCTTTTATTTCTGATGGTTCTGTACTGCATCTGATTTGTAGGTCCATTGTTCTTGCTCTTTGTTGTGCTCCACCTTTTATGTGTGTTTCCCCATTGCCTATCTCCTGTCTGCCCCTGTGTAACATCCCCACCTACCTCCCCTGCCTGGGCTCTCCTTTCCCTACCCCCCGTCTTTCCTCCCTGCTCCCCCTAGGTGCTCTCTGTCTCACCTATCGTTTCTCTAACTGCTTTTCTATCGCCTATTCTATCCCGCTCACTAGGTCTGGTAGGAAGAAGCTCAAAAGGGACATCATGGTCTGCAACCCAGGTCTCCCTATCACTGATACCTATCCCAGTGCTTCCTCCAGAGAGACCCTTACCGACATACTCTTTGTTGTTCCCTCTCCAGGCCTATGGATCCCCATATCATTGCTGTTTTCTCTCCCTTTTCCTCTTCTCCGATTAATGGTGGCACCCGGTGGGAGGCCCTCCTGGCCCCTTCCACTCCTCTAAGACCATCATTAATGTCTACTTAAATGGCATCGTCTTGGTCCAGGGCCCACAGGCCAATCTCCTCCTCTTTGATAGACACTTCCCATGTCTTACCAACTTCCTTTTTTCTCCTGCTATCCCTTCTTTCCCTTCTCTGGCTCCACTGCCACCTCCTTCCTCTGTCACCTCTTTGGCACCCCCTGCTGCTTCTCTGGCCACCCTGTTGCCTCCCTCCTCTGCCACCCCTCTGGCACTATATTCTCCCTCTCTGACTACCCTGCTGTTGCTTCCTTCCTCCTCTGCATCCTCCGGCACCTCCAACACTTCTGCAGGGTGTACCTCTGGCCTGTACCCCTCTCGGAAGTCCTTCAAATGTGGCAACCTGCTCAACATCACTACTCTCAACTTTCGTTCAGCTGTCAAACACTCCTCTGACATCTGCCATGATATGATATGATATGACATTTATAACGCGCCTATACGCATGTGTTTCAAGGCGCGATGAGGCAACGGAGGGGGAATAGAGGGAAAACAGACAACGATACTACTAGGCCAGGTGACATTCAGATCGAGCAAGTACAGTGAAAGGGGTATGGGGCGAGTGCGGCAGTAAGAGGGAGGGGACAGTGCAGTATGTGGGATAATAAATAACAGTAAGTAAAAGTACGGCCAGCAGGTGGCAAGTGCAAGGGTAAGTTCAGACAGCAGGTGTCAAGTGCAGGTAGGGATACAGAAACAGTCCCAAGTGCGGGGGTTGCCAGGAATACGGTGCAGGGGTGTGACTGGCGGGGAGGGGGACCTGGGCCCGAGATCAGAGGGCTGCCAAATAACCAGTGCAGGTTAGGTTTCAGCCAGGAAGTCAACAGGGGAGAGGATGAGAAAAAGCTGAAGCAAAGAGAAAGGTTTTGAGGTGCTTCCGGAACCAGAGATGATTCTCCTCAGATTCAGGCAGGGAGGTTGTTCCAGAGGAAGGCTGCAGCCGAAGAAAGAGATCTACCACCAACTCGTTGCTTGGAGGAGCGACTGACCCTGAGGGAGTTGGAGGCGGATGAGCAAAGAGCTTGAGAAGGAAGATATTTAGGAAGAGAGAGTTGAAGGTATTGAGGCCTCAGGCCCCAGAAGGCCTTGTGGACAATGCAGAGGGTTTTGAACCTAATCCTCGCAGCCACTGGGAGCCAGTGCAGAGATTTTAGTTCTGGAGAGATACGATTCCTGGACTTGAGGCCAAGTACAAGCCTCGCAGTCCTGTTCTAGATGAGTTGCAGAGGGCAGAGAGTAGAAGCAGGCAGATTCAGAAGGAGGCTGGTGCAGTAGTCCAGCCTAGAGAGAACCAGAGCTCTGGAGACGGTGAGCTTCTGGGGGAAGGAGAAGAAAGGAAGAATACCTCTGAGGAGGTGTAGCTGGTAGTGTGACTTCTTAGAGATGTCAGAGATGTGAGGAGAGAAGATGAGTGTGGAATCGAAGATGACCCCGAGGTTATTAGCCTCACAGGTGGGAGCAGGAAGAGGGCCAAGAGAGGCCGGCCAGAGAGTGACAGGAAACGAGGGAGTGGGTGTGCCAATGAGGAGAATCTCGGTTTTACTGGCATTAAGGCAGAGATCATTGGCGACACACCACTCCTGGATGGCGGACAGAGAGTCAGAGATGAGAGAAGGAGAAGAGTTGGCTGAGGGTAGCCTGAAAATGAGCTGAGTGTCATCCGCATAGCACTGGAAGTTGGGGCAGAGCGCGGCAATGTAGTGGGCAAGAAGGGCCAGGTATTGGTTGAACAGCTAGGGAGAGAGGTTAGACCCCTGAGGAACACCACACGTATAGATAGAGATAGAGGAGAGCAAGGACCCTAGTTGAACCTGGGAGGGTCAATCAGAGAGGAAAGAAGTCAGCCACGCCAGGGCCTGACCGGTGATCCCCAGGTTATCTCCTGGAAGAGCTTGATTTGGATGTACTCGGTCTCACCAAGACATGGTTCACGGCCAGCTCTGTCACAGGCTTTGACACTCTCCTTCCCGATGGCTACAAGATCCTCTCTGCACCCAGAATCAACCGTCCCAGTGGGGGCGTAGCTTTGATTTACCCGGAGTGGATGCCTGCTTCTATCATTCCAATTCAGCACTACTCTGCCTTTGAATGCCTGGTCTGCAGGCTATCTTTCATGGCCTCTCTCTCATTGTGGCTGCTATCTACAGGCCGCCTGGCCAGGTCAGCCTCTTCCTCTCTGAGTGGGCTGACCTCTCCCCCTCACTCCTTGCCTCTACTTCTCAACTTCTCCTCCTCAGAGATTTGAAACATCCACCTGAATGCTACCAGCCTTTCTTCATGACTCTTTTGTAACCTCTGCAATTCTCTATCTCTAACTATTCTTCCCTCTGGCCCCACTTACTCTGCAGGGCACACCCTGGATTTTCTGATCTCCTCAGAACTCCCCTTCTCTAACTCTCTCACTCTCTTGGAGTGATCACTTTCTCCTTTCTTCCCACCTCTCACTCTCTTCCCCGCAAGTCAAGCCGACTCCAGCACTGACACCTACCTTTTCGGTCATACGACCCATGAGCCGTGTGTCAGTTAAAGCTTTCACTGCTGCTTTTTCTCCTGGTGCTGCACCTTTGGCTGACTCACTACCTGACACAGTCCTCTCTAACCTTCATCTTTCTATCTCTAACACTCTGGATGTCCTTGCCCCTGTCATGAGGATCCGCCCAAATCCAAGTGCAACTCTTGGTACGATTACGATTCCGACCTTGCAGCCCTTAAATGCAAGTGTAGAGCAGCGGAGAGGGAGTGGAGGGCATCGGGCGCACCCCCTGACAGACTCTCTGTCCTCTCTAAGAAGAGAGCCTACATGCAGGTCCGCATCTCTGCAGCATCTAACAACTCAGCCGAACGTTTCAAAATCTGCAAGTAGCTGGCCAATCCTGCTGCAGTCTCTACCTCTCCTGTTCCCTCCCAGGCCCTCTGCATGGCCTTGGCCTCTCATATCACTACTAAAACTCAGGACATCCTGTCCATCCTCTCTTCCTCTACCTCCTCTTCCTCCTCCTCTACCACTTCCGGCACGTCTGAAGTTGTCTCTCCTCCTCCTTTCTCTCCCTTTCCGCTGTTCACCCCTGACAATGTTTCTAGACAAGTCCGATCTATGAAAGTCTCATCAAAGCAGGTTCTCCCCTGCTCATCCAGAACCATCAAGGACCACATTAACATCCTTGCTCCAGACATGGCTATTTTCTGCAATCACTCCTTTGCCACTGGAACTTTCCCCTCCCGCTTAAGCACTCTCTTGTTCACCCCCTTCTAAAGAAGCCCTCGGCCGAACCTACGTCCCTGGCTAAGTATCGCCCGTTCTCCATCACTCCTTGCCTGAGCAAACTCTTGGAAAGCTGGCCATCTCCCAGCTTAATCTACATACTGAATCTGTTGGTTACCTCTAAAACCACCAGAGCTGCCAGAAGCACAGAAACTGCTCTCCTGAACAGCCGTCAAGACTTGCTCTCCAATCTTGACTCTTATCTCCCTTCTGTCCTCATTCTCCTCGATCTATCATCTGCTTTTAATATGGTCAACCATGCCATCCTGCTCAATCGCCTCAGTGACAACCTTGGTATTACTGATCAGGCCTTGGCCTGGTTGACCTCCTTTCTCACCGACCGACCCTCTCAGGTCAAACTGGGGTCTTTCCTCTCTTCTATCCCTTTCTCTACTTGTGGTGTTCCCCAGGGCTCTAACCTCTCTCCCTGGCTCTTCAACCACTAACTGGCACCTCTTGTCCACCGCATCGCCACTTTCTTCTCCAATTTTCAATGTTATGCGGATGACACCCAGCTCTCTTTCAGGCTTCCCTCAGCCACCTTTGCTTCTCTCATACCAGACTGTCCGGCAACACTTCAGGAGTGGTGTGCCACCAATGATCACTGCCTTAATGCCAGTAAGACTGAGATTGTCCGCATTGGGACACCAGCTCCCTCCTTTCCTCTCTCTGACTATTGCAACAGCCTATTTCTAAATCTTCCTGCCTCTTCGACCGTTACAATTTATCCAGAATAGGATTGCGAGACTTGTCCTTGGCCTCAAGCCCAGCGATCATATCTATCCATCTCTTAAATCTCTTCACTTGCTCCCTGCAGCTGTAAGGATCAACTTCAAGACCCTCTGCATCGTCCACAGGGCTTTCTGGGGCCTGAGAATGCTCTACCTCCTACGTTCTCTTCCAAAATATCTTCCTTCTCAAGCTCTCCGCTCATCCACCTCCAACACTTTGAGGGTCAGACGCTTGTCCAAGCAGAGAGTTGGAGTCAGATCTATCTCCTCGGATGGGGCCTCGCTCTGGAACAGCCTCCCTACCTCTCTGAAACTTCAGCAGAACCACCTCTGGTTCTGGGAGCAACTCAAAGCCTTCCTTTTCGCTTCCTCTCTTCCTCTCCCCTGCTGATGCAACTGACTGCTCAGCACACTGGTCACCTGGTCACCCTCTGAACTCAGACCCAGGCTCCTGCATGTCCAGTTGCCCTCACACTGCCTCCGGGCTCCCCAACACTTCAGGGTCGGTATCTGCAACCCTATAGTCCCTTCTCTCTGTACTTATGAGCCACCCCCACCGCAGGCTGCACTTGTGAGTTAACTGCCCTTCCGCCTTCCCCTGCCCCCTAGCACTTCTTCCCATCCCTCTTCCCCGCACTTGCGCGATCTGGTTGACACAAGGCCTAGTAAGAGCATTATTTTGTCCTCACTATGTTTCCGCTCCTTGTCTTGTCACACCTAGAACCACTTGTGTGCTGGCGCGTTATAAATGCCACATCATATCATATCATAGGGCCGCATTTATTGGCATGGTGCAATGGCGTGCTACGTCATCGCGCCTTAAAGGAGAACCATACCGCAGTACAGAAGAATTTTGGAATCCTTGTTGGAGTTTTAGTTTCTGAGTGGGAAGGCAGTGCAAAGGCCAACACTGAGCATAGGGAAGGAGAGGGCAGTGTTTGGATCCAGAGTCTGAAATGCTATACACATAGATATCAACTGACTCGGTGGGCTTGACCCACAATAAAGCACAAAACCCTCGAGGCTGCAAAGGTCTTGGGCAAACCTGCAAGCAGACCCGGTAGAGAAACAAGGTAAAGTGATGATTCTTTCAGATTCAAAGCCAGATTTTTATACTTTTATCTACAATATCTTTACTGATGCCTGCTTCTGCCAAAAAATCACAGAGCTTTCACCTCCCGTAAGCTCTAAGATTTCGCAGCCCAGAATTGAAAAGAAGTATAGCCTTGCTGCCTCATCTCCCCGAAAAATGCTTTAGGTGCTTTGGGGTCAGAAAATACACTCATATACACTATTATAGAAAGGTGAATAAAATTAAAATATGTTTGTTTCTGATTGTAATGCGATTGCCCTCAATGTGGTGGGTTTATACTTTTAGTGAGGTGGGTGGAGCTATACACAATTTGGAGTCCGGGCCATGTGAGTGGCAGAACGCACAGGTGACTCTCGAGCCCGCTTGGCATCTATGTGTACATCACGCCCATAACAGAACATCGACATAGTATTTTTACATTTGAGCCATAACATTGATTTTCAAAATAGTGAATCCATTTTGGGTTATATGGATCTTTGGCCCCCTCTGCTGGTATTTCAGTTTACGACATTCAGTTTAGTTTCCAACTGCACACACGTTCAAGATTAATCGCGTGACAAGTGCACACTGCGCACGGTATTGCTTTACTGCGCTGCCTGCAAAACGAATACACAGATCGGTGTATAAGAGTGTCGTGCAGATCTTTTACAAAATAGTATTATTTGTACAGCACTGCCCTTATGAAATAGCGTAACCATTGTTTGTTAAAATATTCTCTTCTCGTTTACTTGCCTAACATTTGAAGCCCGCTTCATTCCATGTACTTCTCTTGGTACATGTAATGCCAACATGAGTGAGCAAAGTAATTGTAATATAGAACGGTTCAAGCAAGTTTGGACGTTAGACATGGTTAGGGGAGCTGGCACTGTTTCTGCCCACTCTATCTCTCTGTGCTTGTGCATAGCTCTCAACCAATTGTCTTGCAAAGGCGGGTGAAATCACCCGATTTTGTTTCTGGCGGGTGAGACAGCCCTTTGCAAGGCGGGTGACACCCGCCAAAAGCGGGTGAGTTGAGAGCTATGGCTCGTGCTTTGATAAAGCTTGCAATGGCCCCCTGATCAGGAAGTAAGAGAAGATTGCAATGTCTAGCGTCTGCGCTCTCATGGAGGGAAACTTGAAAATGCTTGGCCAGCTGCTGAGCGCAACAAGACCTTAATCGGCTCGGTTTGTAGTGCTTTAAGTCAGTGGGAAGAAAAATGAAGGGGGATCCAACAAGGTGCCGCTGCCTAAGTGTTGGGTGTGGCCTAAAGAATGATGGGTGTGGCCTATGGGGTGGCTTAGGCAAGGTCTGTGTGCCCCAAACAATAAATCACGATACACGAGATCCTGCAAATATGTATTTTGGGTCACTCGACATGGCCTCAGTCGTTCTATTTACATCCATTCTACACATACATACATCTCACAGCTTTGGTTTGTAAATAAATAACTGCCTCACTCAATATATAAGTGTGTGTCTATATAGGAAAACACTAGTTGCAGGGACGTTAAGGTGAGAACTTAACACAACAAAACCCTTGAAATTCTGTTAAAACCACCTTAACTTCACGTCCCCCTGTGGCGCACCCTATGACAACAATGATGACATCACAGATCACATCACTGATGAGATAACTAATTACAAGTTGTATAAGAACACTGATGACATTATAAATCAACTGATTACATCAATAAAGGAATTAGACATAACATCATTTATAAGTTAGTTCATGAAAAGTTTGATTACCTTAATAACAATTTAGGCCGTGGACTTGGCCATGACTAAGGCTGGGGTCACTGGTCAGTACGAAAGGCCATAGCTAGTGGTCGGTTAGTGTTCAAAAATATCAATGTGCATGGTTAAAGCCATGCCTACTAGCCCTTCACTGTTTTAATATATACAGTGCCTTCATGCTTTTGGAAATTTTACACCAACAATCCTGTAAAAAACTCGTTAAAGGGTTCACCTTTTTGGATTTGACTTTCTTGATAGTCAGCAGAGCCTTTGGATCCAAATGGGATACAGCACTACACTCACAAACCAGACAATGTAAACTCTCAATATCCAAATCAACGCTCTTGCAGAGATGACGAGCTGAAAATGACAAATGGTAATCAATGAAATTTGGCAAGTTCATCCCACCCAGCTTCAACGGAAGCTGTAATTTCCAAATAGGAAGACTTAGTGGTTTCCCATTCCAGATGAACTTTTGTATAATTATATCAATTTCCTTAAATAAGTGACGTGGTATCATGACTGGTAGCATTGACAGAATATAAAGGATTTATTTGAGGATGCTTCCATTTGGCTCAACCTGTCCCAGAAACATCAAGGTAAAATGCTTTTTTGGCCTGAGTGGTTTTTGGCAGGCATTAAATATCTTCGTGATCTAATAGATGGTAACAATTGGATCTCATATGCACAAATGAGTCAGACCCATAACATGGCAGATTGTATCTTTGCTGATTACAGGAAATTGAAAACTATTGTAGTTAACTGCATTGGTGTGCCACAATTGCCAAGTCAGAATGCTGCATGGTTAGCTCTACAGACATGTTCGATTGCTTTTCACTCTACTGCTACGATATATGGCTTTCTGAAAGCTCACCGTCAAGGCGATCCAAGATTGCCTGACATCTGGGCAGATGAGCTGGGAGAAGAGATTGATTTGTGTTGTTGGCAACATTGCTGTGAGAATACTCGTCTGGTGAGTTTGGACTGGGGCCTAAGGGCTTCTCAAACAAAAATTCTCTTTAGATCGTACTGGACACCTGTACGGTTATTCAGGAGACAACTCTTTGATGTTGATATTTGCCTGAAATGTAATGGCGCAAGAGGCACCCTCAGTCATTTCATTTGGTATTGCGCAAAGACAAACAAGTTTTGGGAGTGTGTATGTGAAAGACTGGGATTGGTCCTGAATCGTGCAGTCCCCACGTCAGCTTCTTTGATGATTCTGGGAGATGTATTTAGTCTGGAGGAGCTCACCTTTGGCAAGACAACTTGGTTGCTGCGGGCATGCATGGTCGCAAAGAGAAAGATATTGAGGTCCTGGAAGTCAAGCAGCTCCTTCAATATTGATGAATGGGTGGATGAGCTGCTCACAATATCAACCTATGAGAAAGCCATCTACAAGAATGCTGGTGCCATTAATAAGTTTGAGGACATCTGGAGTAGTTTCCTTGAAGTCTACGGTTAATATAGATCCTTTATTTGGACCGCTGAGTTTCTGTCATTGCTTATATTTCATTGCTAACTTGTTTATATTTTCTGGTTTCTACTGTTGCATAACACCCTATTATTTGGTCAGTAGATCTGTACATATTATTGAATTTTGGTTCTCTTTCTTTATTCTATCTTCTTTTTCTTTCTCTTTTTCTCCCTTACTTTGGGATCTTTTGTGACTATTGTTGGGTATTTTACTCTTGTTGTTAAGCAGTTGTTAAGCTCAATTGGATTCATTGTTTTTGCTTTGCTTTAACTGTTTGATGAATTATAGTATTCTGTATGTTTTATTGAAATGAATAAAAACTTGTTAATCTTAAAATATACAGTGCGCAACATTGAAAGCTGTAGTCAGTGGCCATGGCTGGCGGCTGGTTGGTTTATATAATATACAGTGGGCATGGTCGAAAGCCATAGCTAGTGGCTGGTTAGTTTGTACAATATACAGTAGGCACGGTCGAAGGCCGTAGCTAGTGACTGGTTAGTGTTGTGTAATACACAGTGGGCATGGCCAAAGGCCATCGCTTATTGCATTTTTAAAATGTTTAAATATACAGTGGACATGGCCAAAATATGCACAAACTGCTCAAGATCAAAGGCCAAGGCTAGTGACCCATTTATATGATAGACTATATAGTGGGCACAGCCAAAGATTGTGGCCAGTTTTGTGCTAAAGTCCATGGCGAGTGTCTAATCAGTGTATATAATATATAGTGGACACGGTTGAAAGCGGCATCCAATGGTAAAGGCGACAATTTATGGTTGGTAGCCTGTTAGTGTTTTAAAATGTTCAGTGCACATGGTTGAAGGTTGTGACCACTGTCCATAGCTGAAGGCCATCACTAGTACCCATTCATGTGTTCAAATATATTTGGCCATGCACACTGGCCATGGCTTAATGCCAGTTACTGTTGTAATGTGTGATGTGATCTGTGATGTCATCATTGTGGTCATAGGCTGCGCAACAGGGAGCACGTTTTTTCCTTGAATTTCAAAGGTTTTGTTATAATGTATTTTTTGCCTTAATGTCCCTGCAACTAATGTTTTTTCCTTGAAAAAAAAAATAATAAAAAATATATATATATATATATATATATATATATATATATATATATATATATATATATATATATATATATATATATATATATATATTACATGGCCACGGTAGTGGCCATGTAGTTATGGTTAAGTTGCTGTTTCCATAGGAAGAGCACTTTTTGGGCGGCTTATAACTTCGCTCTCCCCGGACGGATCCTCACCAAACTTTGCAAAAAAAAGTAGTTGGGTCACTCTGAATTGTTTTGCAAAGTTTGGTGAGGATTCGTCCAGGGGGGGAAAAGTTATAGGGGGGTCCCAAAACTTTTTTTTTTCCCATAGACTGAATGGGAAAAAAAAAACTTTGCGCACGGCTACAGCCCGAACCGCTGGATGGATTTACACCAAATTTGCGGCAGGAGCGGCGGCCTGGTCCCAAAAGCGTGCTTTTGTAAATTTGGTATAAATCTGTCCAGTAGTTTTTTAAAAAATGACCAAAATGTAAGGCAAAAAAATAGTGATATCTGCGTTCGCTTCGCGGACGGACTTCCCTGTTCGCTCCGCGGACAGCACCCCGATTGGCCCATGGGCTTGCGTCATGTCCGCGGACATGCGATGTGTTCGCTGATTGGACGGCGAGGGGCGTGGAGCGCGTCAGATTTTCTGTGGCGCCCGCCATCTTGTATTCGCAGTCGACCACGTACAGCGCAGTGAAACGTGGATAAAAAATTGTATTTAGTGCCGTGCGTTGGTGTGTAAGAGTGTTTGGGGAGGGTGGGGGAGTATGAGATAGGTTCAATGTTTTGTTTTTTATGTGCTAGACCTTTTTTGTTGCGTTCAATTTGTCCGCGGAGAACACGGCTGTTCTGACATTTTGTAAATAAACTAAATGGTGGGGTGTTTAGAGGACGGAGTATGTGTCATTTTTGTTCGCAAGGAAGGTAAAAATGAGCTATGAACACTCACGGTGTACTTAATTGTTCGTAAACACACAAACTGGGGGTGTCCTCAGGACGCTGTCCGTATTGTAATCTGTCTAGTTGAATGTGTTCTAAGAACACTCGCAGTGTCCCGAAATGGTTGCAATTACACAAAATCGGGGTGTTCTGAGAACGTTGTTTGTATTGTTCGTTGTCAGGGTGAAAGTGTTTTAAGAGCACTCCTTTTGTTTGCTAATAGTACAATTTCCTAGGGGCGTCAACCGACTTTTTGTCCACTAAAGAAACGATAAATCCGGCTGGTGTGCGCCGACATTATGTGATAATCCTATGACTGGCGCTATTGACCTGGCTGACTTGCTTTTGCGACACTAAATCATATCTCCCGCCCCTAAGCCTGATATTATCAAAGCATTCATATTCCCCGCCTTTCTCCGTGACGTTACAGGGTGCGTAATGAAACGCGCCCAGTCGTCTTCAGTACTACGCGACTTTACACAGAACCCGGAAGACAATACACATTATGTCACAACACAGCGCGCCACAATTCGGAATATGAAACTGTGATTTAAAAGCAAAGAGCAAGATTGTAAATGTACATTTATTTGACATCAAATGTTTAGAGAATATTCAGCAATTTGCATTTGTCTTTGTTGTCGATCCGCAAAAGTTCATGTTGAGACACGCGATGTTCCTTTGTGGTACAGAGAGTGTTAGATCAGCTTACAACTCAGTGCGCCACAATTCGGAATATGAAACTGTGGTTTAAAAGTAAACAGCAGGATTGTACATTTGGTAAAGTACATTTATTTCACATGAAATGTTTAGTGAATATTCAGCGATTTGCTATTGTCTCTGCTGTCGATCAGCAAAAGTTTATTTGGAGCCACGTGTTGTTCCTTTGCGGTAGATAGGCTGTTGGTTTATGATAAAAGCAGTAAATGGTCGCTCTGATAATCGGAAGGTTGCTCCAACAACGAGCCATTAGACCACCCTATTGGGTGGTATGTTGTTTGTAGCCGCTAGTACTGCGTAAGGGCATATTGGTCCTTGCCGATTGTCCCATAAAATGGTGAGGGTCATGAAGTTGCATATTTGGACTTGCAGCTGGCAGTTGAAGACCCCATCCGCTGGAGTCTGTAAATCGTGACATAGACAAAATGGGGCCACGTACCTGTTTTAAAAAACATAAATTAGTCTCACCAGCCGATCTTCATTAAAAATCATCATTTTATTTATTAGGGCGTGAAACTATTTGCTATCGAAGATAGTGCAACAGAGTATGTTAATAATAAAATAATAATATTTTCCCATTCATATAGCGCTAAGAACCGTGAGGTTTGTAAGCGGTGCTTATTATTAACCACGGTGTGTGGTGCTCATTTATCGACCACGGAAGGATGAAAGGCTGAGTTTCGCCTTGCCGGGATTCAAACTTGCGTTAGCAAGCTGTGCACGGATGTCAAAGCGAGCGCTGTACTCGCTGTGCCACTTGACAGGCTACAGTGAAGTGGCACAGCGAGTAGAGCGCTTGACCGCCTATAGACCGGTTAAATTATTTCTATTAACCCACCCTGTGTCGTCTGCCTTTTTCAGAGCCCTCTAAAAGACAGGGGATCAATTCGGCGGTGATAGTGCGCGGTAGAAAACATTATGCCACTTTCAACGAACAAGTTCAACTTGAGCGGTCTTTAATGCTACGCTATTGTAGTTATATTTGGTATAAAGTAATCTAAAGGTTTACTTACAGTACAATTGCAATTTCCATTGTCTACGAGTGGTGCAGTCCCAAAATACGACTCCGCGTGTGCCAACGATCTTTCGTATAGTGATATAATATATAAAAGTGGTTTCGTTTCAGAAATTTCATCTTTATCTTCTCTTACGTTTTAGCAACACTCCTTCAAGAGAAGTCTTTCATCACAATCTCTGTCTGTCAAGGTCAAAACACAATACAACCTTATAGTCCGCTTCGTGAGCCTCTCCGGGGCCCGAGAAAAAAATGGAAGCAGCTGACCTTCACTGTGAACGAGCATAAATTCTTACTTTGCAACATTCTGTGTAAAGCCATCTGTAGAAGTTGTGGAAGCAGCTGACCTTCACTGTGAACGAGCATAAATTCTTACTTTGCAACATTCTGTGTAAAGCCATCTGTAGAACTTGGTTTTTGCACGCCATGTTTGTATATTGTTTGCGTGATATTAAAAAAACTTTGTTAAAGGGACGTTATGGTTAAGTTGCGCTATTAAAAACCTATGAAATTCAGTGAAAAAACTTTGTTAAAGGGACGTTATGGCTCAAAGTAAAACCGGAAAACTCCTGAAATTCGCCAGTTATTGTAACATAAGCAACCATAACTCGCGGCACCGTGCACTGCTAACACTAACACCCAGGACATCAAAGATGACATCACAAATGTCATTGATGACATAACTGATGACATCACATGGCTGGCTCTCCCTTTTTATCCTTTACTGACATATCGAAGCCACATAGTTTTCTTCAGTAACAGTCAGGAAGTAAAAATTGAAAAGGTACTATATTTGTAGACTTAGGGTACTGTCACATCATATGAAACATGTACATAGCGGAAGATACAGGCTTGAAAGAGAGCAATCCTTTCTGTGCATGAAGATAATCATTATGGTTATCAGCACTTTCTCATAGTTTTATTTTTATTACTCTACCTTCCCTCTATATGCTCATATTTGTATACATTATACTCACTCTCCATAGAGTGAATGGGAAAAAATGTTTGCTCGTGCATACAGCCCAAACCGCTGGACGGATTTCCACCAAATTTGGACCAGGAGCAGCGGCTTGGTCCCGAAAGCGTGCTTTTGCAAATTTGGTGAAAATCCGTCCAGTAGTTTTTTTTAAAATGACCAAAAAGTAGGTAAAAAAAAATTAGTGATATCTGTGTTCGGTTTGCGGATACACTTCCCTGTTCGCTCCGCGGAAAGTGTTCTGATTGGCCAATCGTCTTGCTTGATGTTTGCGGACATGCAAAGTGTTCGCTGATTGGACGGCGTGGAGTGTGAAGCGCGTCAGATTTTTCGGTAGCGCCTGCCATATTGGATTCGCGGACGTCCCCGGACAGCGCGGTGAAACTTTGTTCAAAATGTGTATTTTGTATAGCGTGTTGGTGTGTAGGAGTGTTTGGGGAGGGTGGGAGTGTATGAGATAGGATGAAAGTTGTGTTTTTTATGTGTTAGACGTTCTTTTTGTGTTCGATTTGTTTGCGGCCATCACGGGTGTTCTGAAATGTTCTAAATAAACTGACTAGGGGGTGTTATAAGGAGTCAATATGTGTCCGTTTTGTTCGCAAGCAAAGTGAAACTGTTCTAAGAACACTCGCGGTGTCCGGGGAGTGTTCGTAGGTGGTGTCCTGAGGACGCTGTCCGTATTGTTCTCTGTCAAGTTGAATGTGTTCCAAGAACACGCGCGGTGTCCTGAAATGTTCGCAAATAAACAAAATGGGGGTGTTCTGAAGACGTTTTTGAGAACACTCCCTGTGTCCTGAAATGTTTGTAGGGGTTGTTCTGAGGACGCTGTCCGTATTGTTCTCTGTCAAGTTGAATGTGTTCTAAGAACACTCGCGGTGTCCTGAAATGTTCGCAAATAAACAAAATGGGGGTGTTCTGAAGATGCTTCTAAGAACACTCGCGGTGTCTGGGGAGTGTTCGTAGGGGGTGTCCTGAGGACGCTGTCCGTATTGTTCTCTGTCAAGTTGAATGTGTCCTAAGAACACTCGCGGTGTCCTGAAATGTTCGCAAATAAACAAAATGGGGGTGTTCTGAAGACGCTTCTAAGAACACTCGCGGTGTCCGGGGAGTGTTCGTAGGGGGTGTCCTGAGGACGCTTTCCGTATTGTTCTCTGTCAAGTTGAATGTGTCCTAAGAACACTCGCCGTGTACTGAAATGTTCGCAAATAAACAAGATGGTGGTGTTCTGAAGAGGCTTCTAAGAACACTCACGGTGTCCGGGGAGTGTTCGTAGGGGGTGTCCTGAGGACGCTGTTCGTATTGTTCTCTGTCAAGTTGAATGTGTCCTAAGAACACTCGCGGTGTCCTGAAATGTTTGCAAATAAACAAAATGGGGGTGTTCTGAAGACGCTTTTAAGAACACTCGCGGTGTCCGGGGAGTGTTCGTAGGGGGTGTCCTGAGGACGCTGTCCGTATTGTTCTTTGTCAAGTTGAATGTGTCCTAAGAACACTCGCGGTGTCCTGAAATGTTCGCAAATAAACAAGATGGCGGTGTTCTGAAGACGCTTCTAAGAACACTCCCGGTGTCCTGGAATGTTCGTAGGGGGTGTCCTTAGGACGCTGTCCGTATTGTTCATTGTTAAGTTGAAAGTGTTGTAAGAACTATCGCGTTGTTCTGAAATGTTCGTAGGGGGTGTCCTGAAAACAGTGTCCGTATTGTTCGCTGGCAAGTTGAAAGTGTTCTAAGAACACTCACATTGTTCGCGGACATTAAAAGTTTCCCATAGATCATAGTTGAAATTTTTGACTCTATGGATGTGATATGCTGCGGTGGTTGTTGCCAGGGCATAGAGTCTTGGGTGCATGGCCATTTGGCCATGCACCCAAGATTGTATGCCCTGGCAACCACCACCGCAGCATATCACATTCATATTTGCTTATAACTTTGGGTGAAAAACAAATGTATAAGGAACAAAGGTATTAGATACTATGGATGTGATATGCTGCTATGGTTGTCCTTATTATTGTATACTTACTGTTTGGTCTAGTAATGGGAGTCCATGTTTTTCTTCTTCATTTCTGTGATAAAAGAAAATAGCATGTTAGTATTAGTATTTTGTAATGACTTATTACATTGTATAAGCAATATACTTTTATTTTTTTTCGACCCTCATATTTAGTAGAGTACAAATCAGAGTACTGTGCAATTTGCTCAGTTTCTGTATTTGTTGCTAAAATCATTGGGTCTGTGGGAGAAAAAAAAATCCATGTTGGATTAAAAAAAACCCTTTTTCTGTTATGCTACAGTTTATTTGTTTGTTTGTTTTCAGTGTTCACTTGTTTTTTCTGGCTAATGCTTTATACTTTGCTTTGTTGTATTTTTTTTGGAGCAGTAACAGATTCTTCATTTGTTTTGATATTATAAAATTTTGGAGCAGTTAGATACCAATTGGCATATTCTAACTGTCTATTTTTTTAATATATTTTAGTGGTTTTGATTTATCTATTTGGATATTGTTAAATTTTGGGACAGTTAGATACCAATTGGCGTATGCTAACTGTGTATTTTTTGGCCTAATTTAGTGGTATTCATTTATCTGATTAGTTGTTGTAGAATCTTTGAGCTGTTAGATAGCTTTTGGAGTATTCTAACAGTTTATATTATTTTAACACAAATTTATAATTTTGGGACAGTTAGATACCAATTGGTGTATTCTAACTGTGTATTTTTTGGTCTAATTTAGTGGTATTCATTTATCTGATTAGTTGTTGTAGAATCTTTGAGCAGTTAGATAGCTTTTGGAGTATTGTAACAGTTTATATTTTTGTAACACAAATTTACTTAAAGGTTTAAATACAGTTTATTTATCAAATTTTGGTTTTAAGAACATCAAATAAGCGTTTGTAAGATTTGTTGGTAATCTCTGCTTTAGAGTAATGGTACTATCATTACATTCAAACCATCCACATTTCTTTTTTATGTATGCAGTGTAGTGCCCTGAATTGGTTGTGGCTCCTGCGTGGTAGATTATACCTATTGTTGTGAAGGTTTTCTTACCAAGTGATATTTGACCATGTGTGAATCCAGTCAGCTTGCAGTTGTTTTTGGTACCATCTGCATTGTAACGTAGAAGCATTAGTATTACGTATTTACTATGTGTTTGTATTACTAACGTGGAGCGATTATCTGAATTGCAGGTAGAGCATAATCTACCATGGTTTGCATTTTGTACAAGTTGCTGAAATGGAATGGATTCACAATTTGGTATTGATATATATATGAAGCGTTCATTGGGGATTTCTTCTTGTGTCACATTGTTGCAGAGAGTGCATGTATGTTTCCACATGTATGAAATCTGAAAGATTTCATTTATAGGTATGTTTTTGTTTTCCAGTGCTTGTAGTAAGTACATTAGAAATTCTTGTGGATCTTCCTGTGAGTTTATAGTGAATTTCACCATTCCAGCACAGTAGTCCAATTGTCGTCTTATTCCAAAAACACTATATGTGTTGTCAGGATTGTTTGCTGCATTTCTGTGAAGTACTAACATTTGCAAACACAATGGGTCTGTACTGTGTGAGTAAATGTTGTCAACAATTGGTGGTAATTGAAATAGAATATTCATTGCTACATTTGCATAGCAACTTACACCAACTATATTTGAGAATTTAAAAGGTCCAGGTAGTTCTGTATCTAACTGCTTTTTTTGGAGTTTGTCTTCCTTCTTTAAAGAAGTACCTGGTTTACTTTCTCTAATTGATTCTTTTTTGTTTGTGGTACTTGATGAAGTATTAGTTTCTTTTACTCTCTTTGGAGGATTTGCAGTGACGTCCTGTTGCATTTCTGTTTGATTTAGTTTTCTTTTACAACGTTTTAGTTTTTGTGGAACAGAATATGTGTTTAGATGGGGAGTGTATAGTGAGCGAAGTCTATTATATTCTAAAATGCAAGGAATATCAGCGTTTACTTTACTTGCATCAAAGTTGATTAGAAATAGACCGTCAAGTGTACGTAAGCGTGATAGTGCTACGTAGCTCATGCCTTCTTTAAAGACTGTGTTACCAATATCTATCATTGCTTTGTCTAGGGTAAGTCCTTGTGATTTATGAATTGTGACTGCGCATACAAGAGTTAGAGAAAATTGTTCTCTGCATACATACATATCTTTGAAGAGAAGGAATCTAGCTGTTGAGCGTCCTATCCGTTTTACTTCTGAAAGTTTGTCAAAGAGTCTATTGACAAACTGAATTTTGTTGTCACGTGGGTATGTTTGAAAGCCAACAACTGTACCCAGTGCTCCATTAACTAGTCCTTGGTCCACGTCAAGGTTACGTTTAAGCATTACTCTGCAATTTAAGGATAATTTTAACATCTTTTTTAAGCCTGCTGTGTTTGAGATTGATTTTTCTAAATTATTTAGTCTTGTTGTGGCTTGGTCACACATGGGTAGGGTCATACCATGTACATCTAGTTTGTCTGTGGCGCTAATTTCCATTATTGGTTGCATTTCTTTACTTAGCATGATTTCATTGAATTTGAAACAGCTTGCAAGAGTTGGCATTAAGGCCATACAATTGACATTTTTGTGGGCTAATTGTTCCATAACATCTGTAGCACATGCATTATCGCCATAAAGTGCATTAATGTGCCGGGTTTTCAATGTTGCTTCTGCTTCTTTAGAAAGTATACCAACTCTCAAACTTTTTAAAATGTTGGCATAAGTTAGATCTGCAGATTGGCGCATGTTTTCTGTTAATTCTCTGTATTGGAAATGTTGCCAAAGGTTGACATTTCCAATGCTGCCAACAGTTTTACGGCAGAGTTTGTGCCCTAATGTTTTAAAAATAGGTTCACCTTTTACTGGTGTTAATTGAAGCAGATCTCCAAAAACAATAATGTGATTTCCTGCAAAGAGCTCTTCATAGTCTGTTTTGAGTACTTCTTGTAATCTGAGGTGAATCAAAGCTAACATCAGGTTGGAGACCATGCTCACTTCATCTATTAGTAGCATTTTCATTTGTTTCAATACTCTGCGTAATTCCATTGCAGCTTCTGCAGAAAGTTTGTAATAGTCTAATTTGTTCTGGTGTTCTACTGGTAATAGTAGTAATCGGTGTAATGTAACACCACCTATGTTGTAGGCAGCTAAACCTGTGGGGGCAGTGACAACAGCTGAAAGTTTGTTGTTTGTCAATTGTTGAAGGAACTTACTAATGATTTTGATTAGGAATGTTTTGCCAGAACCAGCTTCACCACTGACGTACAGTAGTATAGGTTTATAATTATGGCAGGAACATTCTTTATTTTCATGTTTTACACCATGTGCAATTTGTTTTGTTACTTCTTGAAAAATGCTACTTTGCTCATTGTTTAGTTTTGATTGTAGTATAGTTAAGTCTTCCTTATCTTCATACTGACACATGATGTTTTCTACTTCTATCATAGCTAATTCTGCCTCATTTGTTATTAGCGGTTCTCCCAGTGGTTCTTGGCTTCCTGTTACAGAAGGTTGACTACTGTCAGGAGTATCCTTATCTAGTTGGGCTTGGAGTTCTTCTTCATGTTGCTGTTCATTGTGCAACATTGTTTTGTACTGTGTAAAGTTTACATCAGTTATAGTGCTTTCATTTGCTTTGAAAGCATCCTCATATGAGTCATAGTTATCTAGTAATTGTTCTTCTTTTCTCCATGGTTTGAAGAGTTGTAGCAGGGACATGTAATATACTTCTTTATGTTGAGGAGTCTTCAATGACAATTTGATATGATTAATTAAATTTGGTTTAGTGAGTTTAACTAAGCTGCCTTCACAGTCTGTCACTCTATATTTACCTTTTTTTTCATCGGGTTTCATATTATTTTTGTATGTGTAGTTTTGGGCTATTTGGTATAGACACATGTTTTCCAAAGTATTACTTCTGTTTGGGTAGTATGTGTCCAATAAATTGTTTTTTAAAATGTCTTGGCTGTTGGGATCATGTTTGGCTATTGTTTCTATATCTTCATATGATTTTAGAACTCTTTTTCTAGATTTAGCTGGACCAAGACTTAGCCATACTATATTTTCAGATTTACCATACAATGAATTACCAGTTAAACGATCAGCTGCATCATAAGATCCACATTTTCTATGGGTGAGCATTTTTATGCCCAAGCTGTATAATTTCTGAGATACTGTTTTATCAGATGACAGGTCATTCCAGAGGTCTTCGAGCTCTGTCTTTTCTGCTTTAGTTAAATATGCTGTGACATATCGTGCAACTGCAGTAGAATTGTCTGCAATGTACTGCACATCTATGTTTGCATTCCATAAGTGGGCAATGATTGCATTATAATCATTGATATATTTTTCTTCTTCTTTTCTTTTTATGTAATATGTATTTTTAGGTGACTTTTCTTTAACAGTATGTCTAACTGAAGACATGAGGTTGTTTACTTGACCTGTATTTGTAACTGGTCTAGGGAAACCAAATCGGCATTTGGTGTAGTATTTGCCTTTGTTTTTGTATTTGCGACGACAATATTTTCCACATTTGTGTCTTTGAAATTGTAAAATTTGTGCACGAAGATCACTATTTGTGGCTTCTGATGGAATTTCACAAGTGACATATTTTTCAATAAACTGTAAAACAGTGGCATCACTGTCTTGACCAAATTTAGGAGCATCTTTAATCCATAAAAGCATGTGGATATGTGGTGCTCCTCTGGCTTGGTATTCTTTTCTCCAAAAGAAGTGTTGCACTTCTCCAAGGGGAGGAACAGTTTTATTACAAATAAAATGTAGCATAGCAATGAAGCGATGGTGAAAATATCTTTAAACATTAACAGGATCCAAAGAACAAAGTTCTCCAGGTGTTAGAATATCTATGTTTGTTTTGTTTTTATTTGATATGCGTAGGAAATCATGTAAATCTTCCCATGCATATTCTGCACAACTTAATGTAACAAACCAAGTGGGTGGGCCAAGGTTTCTGATCATACAACGTACATCTCCATGACGTCGAAACCAGTACTCTTTAGTACCACGCATATTTGCTAATAGATTTGTAATATTTGATTGTAAAACCTCATCCTTTTGTTGCACTTTCTCTAATAATTGTGTAGCTGTCATATTTTGAAAGTGTGATCCTGATTTTAATATGTGTGCAACTCCGTAACATAAAGTTGCTAGTTCACTTTCAAAGAGTAGGTGGAATATGTATTCCACATTTTGTCTAAATCTGGGATCTTCAGAATACATCCGTAATGAGCGGTATTCTGAAGCTGATATTTGAATAGGTCTATCATCATACCTTCCTCCTTTGCCAGTAGGAAAGAGTAGAGGAAAAGCATGTGCTTCTATACTTTTTTCCCATATACTGATTGGCGATCCTTTTGTTTGACGCATTTGGTAAGTTTCTAGTACATCTTGTACGGTGTCATTACAGTGCAAAGGATGAATTGTATAATGGTCTAAAGTATTTGATATTGTAGCAGGATCTAGTAGCTCAAATTGACCAGCTTCTTGTGTTTCTTGAATTATTTCAGTTGTATCTTTCAAGTTTTCTTCAATATCAATTTCTTTCTAATATTCATTATTCTCTTTAAGATATTGGAAGGCTTGTCTAACTTTATATAAATCTACCAGCTGTTGCCATATTTTTTTGTCTTTTGTAGGTACTCCATTTACTAATATAATTAAAGATTGCTGCATTGGACGTTGCACTCCTAGAGTATGCACATTTTCTTTTAGATTTAATGGTAAATAAACTACTTTTCCACGAATGCCTTTTACCAATTCAGAGGGAGGTAATTTTGCTGTTTTTGGTTGAAGGCGTATTATTGCTTGAAATGGGTGTACTGTTTGAATTATGATGCTCTCATATAAATTAAGTTGTTGTAGAGGTTTTGGTACTGGGTATAATTCCAAATTATTTGTGATAGACCATGAAGGAGTTTGGTTGTTGTCAAGTTTTGTAGTGCAATAACTGCAAAGTATTAAGGGCTCAGTTATTTCATATTTGTTTTCTCCTAGAAGGTAGAGAGCTAATTCAAACCATTTAGAATCTTCATTGTCTTCTATTTTGTATGATAGGTCCACAGTTTTTGTGTTACTTTTATAAAAAAATTCTACGGCAACATACACATACATGGTTTGGTACTTCAGCTGATGTACTTTTAAATTTTAGTATTTCTTTTTTGTATGTGTTTAGCAAAAGGTTGCCATGTGTAGAATTGTTGCTTAATTGGTTTAAAGCTATTTCATTCTGTGAATGGCTTTCACTTCCAAAATATTTTTTCTGGATATAGTGAATTTCTTCAAGTAGGTCTTTTGCTGTACCATGTAGAAGGATGTTATTTAACTTTGCTAGTGCTAAAGCAGGACTTTTAGCATAGTACAGTTTATAGACTAGATTTCTTATAGTTGAATGATGTGTTGATATCCTTTTGATATCATGGAAAGTGGTTTTACAAGTAGGTCCTGTAATGCAGGCCAAAGAATGTCATTGTAGTCCTGTGTACTTGCGCACTGGACAGGTATCTATATTTTGCAGTAATTTAATTTTGATTTTGTCTTTGCTTTTTACATATTTATTGAGGAATTGGTGTAAAGATTTGAAACATTGTTTGGGAATGTTACACATTGACGTGCATGGCCATTTGTACACTAGACGTTCTGATTCAGTTGAATGGAGGGGTAATTCTAAGTTTTCAGGGCATATTTTTGTAAGGAGTACTTCTTGTTCCATTATGGTATTATTCACTTTTTCATAACCTCGACCACTGCTATTTATGGCAATTGTATTCGTTTGCTTTTGTTTGTACGCTTCTTCATTAAAATATGGTTCTGTGCTCGTAGTGTGATTCCATTCACCTCCGCAGATACTTAAGAAGTTCTTTCTGTTGACATTTCGCTTATTGAGAAGTCTTTTTTGTAATTTAGTTATTAGTTTTGTTAGTGGTTTCATTTTGTTTAACAGTAAAATAAATAAATTTCTTTTGAGAAGAATTGCACTGTCCATCAATGCTTCTAAGATTAATTTCCTACGATAGGTTTTAAGCTTTGAACCAGATTTCTCTCCTGTTTTTATAAGATTTTGAAGGACTTTGTGACGGTATATTTTGGCTAAAATACTTTTCTTGGTATGCTTACTTTGCACTATATTAAAATTTGAAGAAGTAGTTTTATCTGTACTGATAGCTGATTTTCTGTTAATTGTATTTTGGTTTGTTTTACATTTTGATAGAGGAAGCGAAGTTGTTGTATTTGAAACTTCTTGTGTTTTACTAAATGATTGTATTAGCTGTTTTGTTTCAACTTTTTTTTACAAATTCTGCTAGAGATGGATGCTTATGTTGGACACCTTTATTTTCATTTGCTCTAATTTTGCGTTGCTTCCTACGGCGTTGTCTTTTGGTAGGCATTCTTTAGGGTCTGTTGAAAAAAATAAAGAAGATATGGGTTGGGGTGTTCTGGAATGTATGTGTGCTGTGTGCATGAGTGTTTGAGTAAGATGATAAAGATGTATGTAATGGTGTGTGATTGTGCATTGGGAACTAAAACTAGTAGGGATAGGTATTCTTGAATTTATGTGTCACTAAACTGGGGTTCAGATGACAAAAAAAAAGTAAGCTAGTGGTGTGGAAAAGTACAAATAGTAAATCTATTGTATACAATTAAAACAGTTGTTTGTTCTATAATATGAAAATTGTAGTGGTTCAGTTGGCTAATTTGTGTGTCCAAAAATAGAAATTTGTGGGCCATTCTGGTTGTAAATCGCTGTTTACGACACGGAAATCTTTGGACAAAATGGTACAAAATATCTATTTTAAGAAACCAAAATAGCTGGTATTAATGTTATAGTATATTTGATTAATAATATAAATATTATGGTGATATTTTACTTACTTTTTTTTTAAATTAACAGGTAACTTCTTAGTTTTTCTTTCTTCTTCGAATTCGGCTGCTTCTTTTCAGGAAACTGGTCTTCACTGCAACTGTAAAAGCTTCAAATTAGTAACTTTGTTTGTATATAGCACTGTTTTTAATTTAGATATTGATTTTTTTAATTGAAATCCTCAGTGCCTTCTGTAAAACCATTAAACTAATTTATTTATATAAGATACATTGCATCAGTTCAGTACATATGATATGTTCTTAATGAACAAATTGTATTGAATGACTAACTGTAGCAAAAATAAAATATCTTTACTATGTCTTGTGAAATTTATAATATATTAGTGAATACCACTATTTCTGTAAGTAAACTGTTCTAGGTAATAGCGCCTCAATGTCATGTCTAATTTAAAGTAATTAAGTAAATAAATAAATAAAAACAAAAAATATGAAATTGTATAAGTATTTTTATAAAGGTTTAAACATAGATTGTGTTTGCATGCAGTTTTGTTTGAATATATGTAGTCTATATATTTCATTTAAAAAATGTTAGTTTAACATGATTTGAGTGTGTGTGTATAAAGAAAGTAAAAAGTATAAAGGTGTATACGTGATAGTTGATTTTATGAAATTGAAAAAAGTACAGTAAATTCATTTTACAGATTTTACAAGGTAAAAGTCTGTTTGAAAATGTGTTCATCTACCATAGCTCTCAACTCACACGCTTTTGGCGGGTGTCACACGCCTTGTAAAGGGCAGACTCACCCGCCAAGCCTCGTGCACGCCCATTCATTCCAATGGGCGTCTCACCCGCCAAAAACAAAATCGGGTGATTTCACCCGCCTGTAAAACAAAAATGGTTGAGAGCTATGTCATCTACTATACAGAAAATATGCATACCTGAAGTTTGTGTTCATGCATATGGATATGCATGGAGCTGCAAGTAGAAATCTTGAAGACTTGTACAGTATTTGTGGTAGATGCTGCTTGCCAATGATATGACACTTGTACTCAGAGAGATTCAGAGTACATTTGCAGTGCTGATCTATGATGATGCAGTTAGATGTAGAGGTCTTGAATGTGATTGGTGCATGGTCATGTGATTTTTGAGGTACATCCAATGAGGGAATGGCAGAGAGAGTGTAGTGGAAATGGTAGAAGGGCTGTTCATGTTACGATATGTCCGTGGACATGGCGGTAGTTCCCGGACATCGGGAGTTACATCCGGGGATTTTTGGGTTCAGAAGTCATGCAAATGAGAATAAGCACTGAAAGGGATTGGTCAGGAAAGTTTGGTGGGTGTGTTGTGCCAGGAGAGATTTTCTGAGATAATCTTTTTGCTGAGAGAACAAAAGATAGCTATGGCTGTGTGTTTCAGAAAACAGATTGTTTGGATTTTAGGAGATTCGTGGATACATTGGTTGAAGGTGCATGCAGAAAGCTGTGGAGTAGCTGTAGATCTTGGATTCCCACATGTGGAAGTACACTGGCATGGAGTACGTGGAATGAAGTGGTTGGATTTGCTACCTCTCTGTGCTACTTTGGAGACAGAGCAACATCCAGACATAATTGTAATTCATTGTGGAGGGAACAGTTTAGGGCATGTGACTGGAATTTTTTTTGCAATTTGCTATGAAAGAAGGACTGAGGAAGGTTATGGACATGTTTCCTAATTCTCAAGTGATATTTTCACGGATTGCGCAGAGACAAATGTGGCTTAGTTCTTCTTCATTTGGTCCACAAATGGAAAAAGGAAGGCGCAATGTAAATAAGGCTGTTTTTTGGCTTTCTAAGAGATTTTGGCATGTCTTCTTTTCACAATGAAAATATTATGTTTTGTAGTACATACATTTTTCGCAGAGATGGAGTCCATCTTACTTATGCTGGCAATCAGATTTTTCTGAGAAATGTACAAAATGCATTGCGACCTTTTTTGGAATTACAACAACGATTTTGAAGTAGATGTTAAGCATTTACAATTTTTGACTTACAAACACCACCCAAAGGCTCTTTTCAGAGCCACCACTTCTTTCCAGAGAAAATTACAATGTTTGTGATGGAGTAGTAACCCAATTTTTTTAATGTTCGCGAACTGTCCGCGGACTTCTAAAAAATACAAAGAGCCCTGCTTCATTTATTTTCACTTCTATTTTTTAACTGGGAAAGGCGGCTCTGAAAAGAGCCTTATTTTTTTTTTATTTTTGTAATTATGTATTTTTTTTGGTTTTTCAGACACAACACACTAGGAGAGGAGGGTAAAGGAGGGTAAAGGGGGGGGCACCAACCACAGGGATAAGAAAGGGCGAGCTGAGAGAGGAAGATGTAGAGTGGGTTTTATTTGGGTAGTGAGCAGGTCTTCTCGTGCTCTGAGACGTCTCAAAAGCACTCCGAAGTCGCTCCCCCCTGCAGCGTACTGTGTCACAGTACATACATACAACTGTGACCCTCGAAAGGTAAGGGTCATCAGCATTCTGTATGGCCTGTGAGGCAGCTTGAGAAAGACGCTGTCCCACAGAGGTGGTCCTTGTGGTGACAGGATCAGAAACAGAGGATGAAGTAGAGGAAATCAACCTGCTACGTTCTTCGCAAGGTACAACCCTGCGAATAGCCCTAGAGTGAAATGACCTCAGGTGTCGCTTCATAGTAGTGGTCCCAAAGCTGTAGTTACCGTGCTTCCCGCGACTGAGTATCATTTTGCACTCATTGCAGGTAACATGGTTCGCACGAGCCTTAGGACCATTCCCATGAATGGTAAATAACCGCCACACCCAAGACTCACGCCTAGTGCGGGTAGTAGGGATTTCCTCTACCTCATTCTCATCATCCTCTTCTTCCTCCTCCGCATCCTCAGTCCTGTTCCCCTCTTCAGGCCCTTGGGGAGGTGGTGGTGGTGGAGGGGCTGGTGGTGGGGCTGAAGCAGGTGCAGCACCAAGTGGCAGTTCAGTAGCCAAGGATGCCATGTCGATGATGGTGTAGTCTGCAGGTGGCAGCAAAAATCACTGTGTTCTGAAGAATAGCCAGAAACACAATGGGAATAAGCTCTTGGGCGTGGTATTTTATAGGGGTGCTTGTGCGCGGTCCGCGGACAAGCGCACTGTGCGCGGACAGATCGAACACAAAAAAAGGATCGGAAAGTTTCAAAAGGTATATAGAAACTCAAGATTGCTATGTGGGACTTGTGGCATGGTGAGATTTTATTGAAAAATATTATGGATTAACTGAAAATGTACTTTTAAATTGTTCGGGGACACGAACATTGTCCGCATTTCAGGACACACGATGAGCGTGGGCGCGGTCATATGATCTGTTTGCGAACTAGTCTGCGAAGGAAGCGCCTGTCCGCAGGACACCAAGTGCACAGAGATTGGTTAGCGCATGCGCATTGATGTCCTACGGACACTGTTCGGGTTCTGAAGTAATTAAAAGTGCGTCACACGTGAAACGAACATTTCAGGACACCGCGTGTGTTCTTAGAACAGTTTAAACTTGGTAGCGAACAGTAAGGACAGATATAGTGTTCTTCAGGACACGTGTAATTTAGTTTATGTACAAACATTTCAGGACACCAATTGTGTTCTTAGAACAGTTTCAATTGGGTAGCGAACACTACGAACAGTTGTACTGTTGTTCAGGACACATCATTTTTGTTTATTTACGAACATTTCAGGACACCAATTGTGTTCTTAGGACAGTTTTAAGTTGATAGCGAACATTACGGACAGATATAGTGTTCTTTAGAACACTTTAATTTTTGTTTCTTTACGAACATTTCAGGACACCACGTGTGTTCTTAGAACAGTTTCAACTTGCTAGCGAACAGTACGAACAGGTGTGGTGTTCTTCAGGACACCTCCATTTTCGTTTATGTACGAACATTTCAGAACACTCGCACTGTCCGCGGACACTTTTATTGTTTTTAAAAAAAAAAAACGGAAACTATTCACAATACAATATAAAAATTAAACTTTATTTAACATATATTAATAATTTATGACAGAGAAGGTGAGGCAGAAACAGAAACAAAAACAGGAGAATTTCGGGTTTCAACATAATTGGTATTAGGTGAGGAAGGGATGGAAATCTCATCAAAACGTTTTGGATTATGGAGAGGGTTTGGGGATAATTGACTGGGATATGGTGAGGAGGGACAAGTACATGTGGGGCAATGGTATGACGTTTTTGTTTTAAAATGATCTTCAACAAAACTTTTCAAATTATTAAAATTGGTCAACAGTAAATCAATTTTTTCTTTTATGTTGTCAAGCGTGTTTTCCATAACAGCTTCTTCAGAGGTAGTTTCTATTTTGTTATGCTCTGTATAAAAAAAATATATATATGTTAAATGTATACAAAATAATAATATTTAAATGGTTTATATTATAAAGTATTTACCATTAGTTTCACTATCTTGTGACATTTCTTCATGTGGGAAATTGTCCTCTAGCCATTCCAGAGTACTAGACATTTCTGTGAGAAAAAAAAAGAAAAGATAATATATTTTTTAATCTAATACAGAAAGTTTATAAATATATGAGTAAAATGAAGTACACTTACTATTTCTGGTAAGATAAATCCTATGTATTCAGTGGGTCTGGTCTTGTTCTCAGTTCTGTTGTGTCTGTGAGGTAATTATGTTGGAAGCCAATTTATGTTCTTGTGGTATATTCCATTTCAGAACATATTGTATTTAAATGAATGGTTAGTGTGTTACATATATGGGTTACATTTCTTATGTATTACTATATATAATGTGTTTGTGTGCTGCTTTTTGAATTTGTTAAATGTTCTTATATTATGATATAACAATCAAACATACCCCCCCACCCCCCCCCCCCACAGTTTTTAGGTAGTGGTACTGTTCTCCGAACATGTCCGCGAACATTAAATAAGTTCGCGGACATCACGTTCATAAGAAGAGATCTAGTCAGTTCCATATGACATGTATATAAAGTCAAAGTCATTATTGTTAAGTTTTGCTACTAAAAACCTATGAAATTCAGTGAAAAAACGTTGTTAAAGGGACGTTATGGTTAAGTTGCGCTACTAAAAACCTATGAAATTCAGTGAAAAACTTTGTTAAAGGGACGTTATGGTTCCAAGTAAAACCGAAAAACCCTTGAAATTCGCCAGTTATGGTAAGCTAAGCAACCATAACTCGCGCCACCACCGTGCACTGCTAAGACTAACACCCAGGACATCAAAGATGACATCACAAATGTCATTGATGACATCACTGATGACATCACATGTCTGGTTCCCCCTTTTTTTCCTTTACTGACATATCTAGGCCACATGGTTTACTTCGGTAACAGTCAGGAATTAAAAGTGGAAAAGGTAGTATATTTGTAGACTTATCCTTCAAGTATGTTCTTACAATAATTCCCTTAGGATCCAGTCATATCATATGAAACATATACGTAGGGGAAGACACAAGCTTGAAAGACAGCAATCCTTTCTGTGCATTAAAATAATCAGTAGAGTTGTCAGCACTTTCTGATAGTTATGTTGTTTTTTATTACTATACTTTCCCTGTATATGCTCCTATTTTTATATCTTGTATTCACACTACTTTCCTTAGAGTCCAGGCACATCATGTGATATATATATATATATATATATATATATATATATATATATATATATATATATATATATATGGAAAAAAGGGAGGAAAGAGCGAATCGAAAGACCGCGCACAAGCACCCCTATATATATATATATGATAAGTAGACGCTTTAAAACAGAGCAATCATTTCTCTGCATAAAGGTAATCAGTTAGGTTATGAACACTTTATGCTACTACTGCTGTTTTTTTCTTACTTCAATTTCCTTGTATATACTCATATTTGTATGTGGTGTTGTCTCTTTGTGTTTTGTCTATAATAATGCAATTATGTAGTAAGTGGGTTTTATTATCTACTTATCACATGTTTCACAGTATGCAAAGGTCTAATAAGAAAACAGTTATCATTTCTCTATACAACATGGCAAGCTTATGAATATTGCACCTCCATCATGTATGCTGCACACAATGCCTATGTTTCTACATGAGCACCTTAGTATACTGGATGGACTAATTAGCCCTTGATATTTATTCCAATGATCATTGACACTTTTTTAAATTAACATTACAATAAGAAACCCTTGTACAGACTTTTCATGAAAGGTAAATGCACATGTGATGTCATCAGTGACATCAATGACATTTGTGATGTGCGTTGGAGGGGGGTGGCGATGGGGTTTGTGGAGAGCTGTGCAGGCTGGTAGGGAACATAGTTCCACTACTTCTTTTCGTACACTTCGATCACTGTAGTTGGGAAGGCCATAAAGTAGACTGGCACAGTAGTCCGACAGAGATAAACAATTCATTTCAATCTGTAAATAAATCATCTACAAGAAAGGGGAAGCGGACAAACAGCATTTTAAAAAGTTTTATTTTTTAATTTGAGTTTATAAAACGCCCAGCGGCCCTGAGGCATCGTGGCGCTGTTACAGATGACTCACTTGGATACAGAATAATCAGATGGAAAGGATTCAAAGCAGTTACATGGTCGCTTTCATTCAAAAATCACTGACATAGGTATTGTAAAGACTGGTAGGGGGTGTCTGTACTTCCGCTCTCTATATGGTAGAGGAGAGGCACAGAGGACCCCAGCCAAGATTCTCTATTATTGGTACGTGGTCGAGCAATCAAGCCCAGCTTCTCAGGAGGTGATGGGGGCTGGTTCTTAAGGACAGTGTAGTCCCCGAACCCCCACAAAGGAATGTCCACACACTGTATTACTGAAAACACAGTCTTTATATAATTAATATTCAAAGGTATGTACACGATCACAATAACGCACTTTGTACTTGGAAGTCAATAATGATAAATATATACACGTCTAGAGTGGTACCACTAATGTTATCAAATCTCATTAAAGTGCATCAACTGTACGGTTAAAATGTCACACAGATCAATAAGGAGTAAACCAACAATAGAGATAGGCAGGAACGTAAGATGGTTGAAACAATAGGCAGAATGCTGACCCCTACCAATAGGCACAGTTCTGTGTGGAGATCCCCCTACCTGGGCAACCTGTAACTAAAGATATATAGCACAAGCCCAGTCCATATATTGTTCGATAGTCTTACTTCTTCCTATTAAGGTTTTACCCCCCCAATGTACCTGGTGGAGTAGAGTTCTCCGACGATGCACCGACCGATCCTTCTTGAGTGCCTCCCTTTCAGGCAGGAGCCATGGATCGTCGAGAGGTGTCGGGGAACTTGGCTTCTGTGTCGGGGAATCGACAGCCCTTCTTGAGTGCCCTCCCTTTAAGGCGGGAGTCACGGGTCATCGAACGTCCGACGGTGAACAGGGTGAACTTTGGCCGGGAAGTGGCAGCTTCGTTCCTAGCGGTGCTCGTCGACGACAGAGCGTTGGCGTCCTGCAAGGAAGAGGCATGCGGGGCACCTTGGTGACAATAGTTCTGGACCGCAAAGAGATGATGAAGAACTGTGGCCCAGCAAGTGCGTCGAGTCATCGGCGTCTCTGCGGTCTGTAGGTGGCGGGAAACCCACCGGTGGATACTCCTCGGCGCGTCGACGGTCGGGCCTTTTCCAGTGGGAGACAAGCGGGTGGTGATGCAGACGAGAGCGTCCGATGATCAATGGAAGTTCTTAGGCAAACTGGAGCACGGCGGCTCCGGTCGGCGACGGCTGTCGTCGACAGTGGCGGACAACAGTCCGAGTGCTTCTCCTTGGAGTTCCGCAGCAGTCCCCGTATCGGGTTGGCAGCCTGTCGTAGGTCTGTCTACCAGGGAGCGTTGGCAAAGATCAGCTGTGCACGATGGTCCCTGGTACCTCGGGAAGAGGGCGCCTTACCAGGTCCTCTCTGGGTCAGTCCTTGGAGGCACAACAGCTTTCAGATTGTGAAGGAGAGCAACAGCAATTCTTCTCGTCCAGCAGGGCTTCAAGGTCAAGCATCAGTTAATCCAGTTACTCGTCGTAGTGGACTTCAGCTTCTGAACACGATTCCTAGCAGTGAGAGGTCCCCAGATATACTGTTGCTCTCCCATTCATTCCGCTGGGTCACACTCAAGCATCCAATCACGACTACGGGCATTCATGCAGGCAGGCAGCCAATCAGGCATACAAGGTATTCAGGCCATTCACTTCTCTCCAGACACTCACAACAAGTTATGTGTATTGGGACAAGTACCGAGCCATTCAACACTCCAAGCTGCATTCATACCGGTTTCGGGCAGGGTTGTCACAGTCATTGTGTCAACCACCAGATACTAGACACCCACAACACAGAATGCATATTCGTCACACACTCTATTCACCCAGGTCCCACCCACAGGAGGTACCCACAACATACATCACCGGGAAGGCTCCAGCTAGTCTGACCGGGCCTTCACAACAATACCATATATGGCACTTCCATCCAACAGCCAGTCAGGGGGAAGGGACAGAGTCAGGGCTTCCCAGGACTTTGGGAAAACAAGGTAATGGGTAATAGAAAGCAAGAGGCCACCGGGCCATCTTGTTTTCAATCAGGAATCAACTGATCCCAATGGCAGGGCCGGGGTATCCCAAAATGGAGGATACTTCACGCACCTGTCAAAGTCAGCATGGAGCTGCCACCAGCCCATACCCTGTTCTGTGGGCCACCCACAGGTGCCCAAAAACATACACTAGGGGCACAGGGTTGTACCCCCACCCATGGGTGCCATAAGGGTATCCCACGGTCTGTTCACCAAACCAAAAGAAAGAGAGCTGCACCGCCAGGAGTCCCACATGAACTCCTGCGCGGAAAACATGACAGAACACACGATAAAAAGCAGTAAAGGACAAGGATGCGGAGGCCCTGTCCCTCCGATGCATTTCCAGCATCACAGTCGCCCCCCTCAGACTGAGGTGGAGGGTGCCTAATCTCCCACGGGATAGACACCCTCATCCAGACGGTCAACATACCTTCTGGAAAGGCCATCTACATTATCGTGACACTTCCCTGGTTTGTGCTCTATGGTGAAGTCTAGCCCTTGCAGGCTAATGGACCACCTGAGCAGTTTCGGGTTCTCACCCTTCATCTGCATAAGCCACTTCAGGGGCTTATGATCTGTTTGGACCTTGAAGGTAGACCCCGTAAGGTAGGGCCTAAAACGCCTAAGGCTCCAAACTATACTAAAACATTCCTTTTCAACAGTGGCCCACCTAAGTTCTCTACCCTTGAGTTGTCTACTGATGAATATGATAGGATGTTCTCTCCCTTTGTCATCTAACTGGGACAAGACAGCTCCAATTCCGGTGTCGCAGGCATCCGTCTGGACGATAAAGGGTCGGCTGTAGTCAGGCGCACACAACACGGGTGCCAGACACAGACTTTCTTTCAAGCCTTTAAAGGCCCTCTGACAGTCTTCAGTCCAATTGACCTTCCTCGGCTGCTTGGGTGAAGTCAGAGCTGTCAGAGGTGCAGCTATGGTTCCATAGTCCGCCATGAAATTGCGATAGTACCCAGTGAGACCCAAAAGGCTCTCACCTGGGTTTCAGTAGTGGGAGTCTCCCAGTCCTGTACCTTACTGGGGAGAGGTTGGATTTGACCCCCTCCTACCTCATGACCAAGATACGTGACTTTCCCCTGAGCTATCTGGCACTTGGTGGCCTTGATAGTGAAGTTAGCCCTCTGTAAGGCCTGCAACACTCTACCCAGATGTGTCAAGTTCTCTTCCCAAGTGGAACTGTAGACGGCAATGTCGTCTAAATAAGCAACACAAAAGGCTCCCAGCCCACTGAGAGCATGATTGACCAATCTCTGGAAGGTGGCAGGGGCATTCTTCAACCCAAAAGGCATGACCCTAAACTGGTAGAGTCCCTCTGGTGTTGAGAACGCCGTCTTTTCCCTGGCATGGTCCGTCAGAGCTATTTGCCAATAGCCTGAGGTGAGGTCAAAGGTGCTCACAAATTTGGCAGCACCTATGGTGTCCACGAGCTCATCAGCCCGGGGCAGTAGGTGCGCGTCAGTTTTGGTGACGGCATTGACTCCTCGGTAGTCCACACAGAACCTCCAATCCTTGGTACCGGCCTGGGAACTTGCCTTGGGGACAAGAACCACTGGACTGGACCAGGGACTGGTTGAGGGTTCAATAACACCCAGACCCAACATCTTGGCGACCTCAGCCTGGATGTGGTTCTTAACTGTACCTGACATTCGGTAGCTCCTGCTCTTGACAGGCACGCTGTCACCAGTGTCAATCTCGTGCTTACACCACGGTGTAAGGCCTGGCTTTAGCGAAAACAGAGAGGCATACTGCTGGAGAAAAGCCCTACAGGCCCTCTGCTGCTCGGTTGTCAAATCTGGAGAGAGCTGTACTCCCTCCACTGAGCCATCCTGAGGGTTGCTATGCAGCAAATCAGGAAGGGGCTCCCTCTCATCCTCTTCTTGCTCTGAAGCCAGCAAGAGACATGAGACTTCTGCTCGCCTATGGAACGGCTTGAGCCTATTAACATGGAATACCTGAGGTGCTACCCCTGGGATTCCCATGTCAACCAGATAATTGACCTCGCCCATCTTGGAGACTATCCGGAAGGGTCCAGTCCATTTATCTGCCAATGCCCGAGGCTTGGTAGGCTCCATCACGAGGACCTCCTGTCCCTGAGTCCACTCCACTTGCGATGCTTTAAGGTCATGCCAGTATTTGTTCAATTACTGGCTGGCCTTGAGATTCGCCGTTGCTTGTCCCATCATCTGTGTCATCCTCCGTCTGAGGCCTAACACATAGTCCCCCACTTGCTTGGCGGGACCGGGAGGGGCGGCTTCCAAGCCTTCTCTGATCAAGGCGAGGGGCCCCCTCACGGGATGTCCAAAGAGCAACTCAAAGGGGCTGAAACCAACACCCTCTTGAGGTACCTCCCTGCAAGCAAACAGCAGGCATGGCAGGAGGAGATCCCATTTCCTCCTTAGGGGCTCTTCCAAAGCACCTAGCATGCCCTTGAGAGTTTTACTAAACCTCTCAACCAGACCATTGGTCTGGGGGTGGTAAGAAGTGGAGAACTTGTAGGTTACCCCGCACTCTTTCCACATGGTTTTCATGTAACTAGACATGAAGTTGGATCCTCGGTCAGAGACAACCTCCTTGGGGAATCCAACTCGGGTGAAAATGCGCAGGAGGGCCCGGGCAACCACCTTGGCAGTAACAGTCCGAAGGGGTATAGCCTCAGGGTACCTGGTGGCATGATCTACCAAAACCAGGATGAACCGATGTCCACCTGACGTGGGAGGATCAAGGGGACCGACGATGTCCATGCCCACCCTCTCAAACGGTGTGCCAACCACTGGCAATGGCTGCAGTGGGGCAATGACACTGCCTCCAGTCTTGCCAGACAACTGACAAGTTGGGCAGGTCCTGCAGTGAGATTCCACTTCTACTCCCATCCGAGGCCAGTAGAAATGGGCAGAGAGCCTCTGCTTAGTCTTCTTGGTACCAAGATGACCAGCCAAGGGCACCTCATGCGCCAACTGCAGTAGGAAGGGCCTGTAAACCTGGGGTACCACCAATCTCTTGAGGGCACCAGGTTCCGGCTTAGTGGGCTCACTAACAAGGAGCTCACCCTCCCAAAAATTCGGAAAGTCCTAGGCACTTCGCCTTGTGCCTGGGACAGGGCCTGTTTCCTCAGACCCTCGAGAAAGGGACACTCTCTCTGTCCTTTACAGAAGTCTACCCTAGAGGGTCCCCTTTCAGCTAACAAGCATTGAAGATCGGGATGATCCTCCGGGTTGAGAACCTCTCCCACAGGAGAGTCTTCTGGCTCTTCTCTCACAGGAGCCGAGACAGGGTTTACCACTGGACCCAGCCCGTCCGGAGCATGGATCCCAATGGGTGCTGTAGGAACAGCAGGAAGAGAAGGAGCTCCCTCCACAGAGGTGGCCTTCTTGCTCTTCCTTCGTAGTGCCTTAGGCCGCGCCTTTGGCTTGGGTACCTGACTCACAGCCAGACCCGGTGTCACCTGTGACCTAGTGACCGCAGCAGCAGTCATGGGAAGACCATCCGCGATCAACCCCAACTCGAGTAGATCATTACCTAACAGAATGTTAGCAGGAACGTTGTCCTGAACCAGGACAGGAAGCTTTGCTGTCTTGTCTCCAATTACGAGTGTGACTCGGGCTACAGGCGATAATTTGGGAGGCCCACCAGCTAACTTGGTGGTTCTCAGAGGAGCCTCTACATAGTCCTATGGCTTGAGCAGGGTCCTGTCCACCACTGTCATGCTTGCCCCAGTGTCTCTCAAACCAGTAGAAGGCTGGCCATTCAGGAGGACACTTCTCAAAACTCTACGGGTGTTCTGTGGGATAGTCGCCAGTACTTCTGCGTACTGGTCCCAGGCCCCAAGGGACACTAAGGAAATCTCTACGGGAGCACCAAAAGTGATCCCAGTAGAGGAGGGGAGGATAGTGGCCTCCACCTCAGACATGGAGTAAGGGTAGGTCAGGCTGACAGCATGTACTCCGAGTGCCTTACCTTTACACTTGGAGTCACCCCTTTTGTGATCCAGAGCCCCACAGTCCCAACAAGTGCCGGGAATGCGGGGTACGGTACTGGAAACACCAGGAGCCTGCTTTGCAGCAGGTGGACCACTACTCTTATTCCCACCCACAGATGACTTATCCCCACTAGAATTTTGGGTCTTAGGAGAGGAGGGTTTAGGTTTATTCGACTGTGACTGCTTTTGGGACTCCTCAGCTTTCTGAGAGGCCCCCTTTTATTTGTCCTTGTCCTTCCCACTGGAGTCCTTAGGGGACACCCGGTGGGAGACCCACTTGTCAGCCAACCTAGCCAGCTTAAAGGGATCCAAAATGTTCTGGTCAGCAACATACTGACGCAGCTCTGGTGACCAGGCTTCACAAAAATGCTCAAAAAACAACAGGTGGGACAATTCAACAAAAGTTTTCACCTTGTAACCGTCAATCCACCCCATCATATTCATGTGCGCAGCACTCAACCAGTCGACCCAAGACACATTCTCTATTTTCTTAAAATCCCTGAAACTTTTAAGGTATTGGGTAGGTGTCTTGCCAAACTTGGCAATCAAAGCAGATTTCATACACTCATACTGACCCCGTTCTTCCACACTCAGCTTCAGAATACAGTCATATCCAGTTTGAGGCACTCTGCTTAGCAAACACTTAGCCCAATCTCTTTTATCAACATCATGAATTGCACAAGCCATTTCAAACGCTTCAATCCATTGGAGGATATCAGAACCCTCCGAAAACACACCAACCAAATCCTTCATAAATTTAGTGGCTGGGGACCTGACACTCTCACTGGGTTTCGCTGAAGTCTCCACTCGAGCTTTCTCTAGCTGGATTCTCTGACATTCAGTGTCCTTGTCTTTGAGTTCAAGATCCCTATTTTTGAGTTCAACCTGTTGAGCCAGCTCCTCTTTCTTAAACTCAGCATCTATTTCCAACTTGCGATATTCAAAGGCCAATTTCATCCTTAATAACTCAAGTTCCAAGGAATTGCTGGGGTTCGGAAAAGAGGCAGCAGGAATGGCGGCATTCCCAGAAACAGATTCAGTAGAAACCCCAGGGGCAGAGACCTCATTGGTTGCATTCCCCCCCTCATCAAGAGTTTCCCCAATGGTTTGGTAGTCCACCAGGACAGCTATCAGCTCAGCCCTAGACTTATCCACAAAGTCTAATTCCCTGGCTTCACAAGCACTCTGAAGAGCCTCTAAGCTCATCCGAGTCAATTTACCATTCGCAATAGACTCCATTGCTTGTAATGCAGTTATTTTGTACACACCCAAACCTCAATCGAATAAAGTGCAGATATTTTGTAAGTGGCACGGTTATACACTGAGTCTTAAAACCATAAGCATCCCACCGCTGCCACCAGTGTAAAGACCGGTAGGGGGTGTCTGTACTTCCGCTCTCTATATGGTAGAGGAGAGGCAAAGAGGACCCCAGCCAAGATTCTCTATTATTGGTACGTGGTCGAGCAATCAAGGCCTAGCTTCTCAGGAGGTGATGCGGGCTGGTTCTTAAGTACAGTGTAGTCCCCGAACCCCCACAACGGAATGTCCACACACTGTATTACTGAAAACACAGTCTTTATATAATTAATATTCAAAGGTATGTACACGATCACAATAACGCACTTTGTACTTGGAAGTCAATAATGATACATATATACACGTCGAGAGTGGTACCACTAATGTTATCAAATCTCATTAAAGTGCATCAACTGTACGGTTAAAATGTCACACAGATCAATAACGAATAAACCAGCAATAGAGATAGGCAGGAACGTAAGATGGTTGAAACAATAGGCAGAATGCTGACCCTTACCAATAGGCACAGTTCTGTGTGGAGATCCCCCCACCTGGGCAACCTGTAAATAAAGATATATAGCACAAGCCCAGTCCATATATTTTTCGATAGTCTTACTTCTTCCTATTAAGGTTTTACCCCCCCAATGTACCTGGTGGAGTAGAGTTCTCCGACGATGCACCGACCGATCCTTCTTGAGTGCCTCCCTTTCAGGCGGGAGCCACGGATCGTCGAGAGGTGTCGGGGAACTTGGCATTCGGTGTTGGGGAATCGGCAGCCCTTCTTGAGTGCCCTCCCTTTAAGGCGGGAGTCACGGGTCGTCGAACGTCCGACGGTGAACAGGGTGAACTATGACCAGGAAGTGGCAGCTTCGTTCCTAGCGGTGCTCGTCGACGACAGAGCGTTGGCGTCCTGCAAGGAAGAGGCGTGCGGGGCACATCGGTGACAATAGTTCTGGACCGCAAAGAGACGATGAAGAACTGTAGCCCAGCAAGGGCGTCGAGTCGTCGGCGTCTCTGCGGTCTGTAGGTGGTGGAAAACCCACCGGTGGATACTCCTCAGCGCGTCGACGGTTGGGCCTTCTCCAGCGGGAGACAAGCGGGTGGCGATGCAGACGAGAGCGTCCGATGATCAATGGAAGTTCTTAGGCAAACGGGAGCACGGCGGCTCCGGTCGGCGACGGCGGTCGTCGACAGTGGCGGACAACAGTCCGAGTGCTTCTCCTTGGAGTTCCGCAGCAGTCCCTGTATCGGGTCGGCAGCCTGTCGTAGGTCTGTCTACCATGGAGCGTTGGCAAAGATCAGCTGTGCACGATGGTCCCTCGTAGCTCGGGAAGAGGGCGCCTTACCAGGTCCTCTCTGGGTCAGTCCTTGGAGGCACAACAGCTTTCAGATTGTGAAGGAGAGCAACAGCAATTCTTCTCGTCCAGCAGGGCTTCAAGGTCAAGCGTCAGTTAATCCAGTTACTCGTCGTAGTGGACTTCAGCTTCTGAACACGATTCCTAGCAGTGAGAGGTCCCCAGATATACTGTTGATCTCCCATTCATTCCACTGGGTCACACTCAAGCATCCAATCACGACTACGGGCATTCATGCAGGCAGGCAGCCAATCAGGCATACGAGGTATTCAGTCCATTCACTTCTCTCCAGACACCCACAACAAGTTATGTGTATTGGGACAAGTATCGAGCCATTCAACACTCCAAGCTGCATTCATACCGGTTTCAGGCAGGGTTGTGTCGGTCATTGTGTCAACCACCAGATACTAGACACCCACAACACAGAATGCATATTCGTCACACACTCTATTCACCCAGGTCCCACCCACAGGAGGTACCCACAACATACATCACCGGGAAGGCTCCAGCTAGTCTGACCGGGCCTTCACAACAACACCATATATGGCACTTCCATCCAACAGCCAGTCAGGGGGAAGGGACAGAGTCAGGGCTTCCCAGGACTTTGGGAAAACAAGGTAATGGGTAATAGAAAGCAAGAGGCCACCGGGCCATCTTGTTTTCCATCAGGAATCAACTGATCCCAATGGCAGGGCCGGGGTATCCCAAAATGGAGGATACTCCGCGCACCTGTCAAAGTCAGCATGGAGCTGCCACCAGCCCATACCCTGCTCTGTGGGCCACCCACAGGTGCCCAAAAACATACACTAGGGGCACAGGGTTGTACCCCGACCCATGGGTGCCATAAGGGTATCCCACGGGTCCGTTCACCAAACCAAAAGAGAGCTGCACCGCCAGGAGTCCCAGATGAACTCCTGCACGGAAAACACAACAGAACACACGATAAAAAGCAGTAAAGGACAAGGATGCGGAGGCCCTGACCCTCCGATGCATTTCCAGCATCACAGGTATGTTCCAGGGTTACAGGGGAACTACATAACAGACAGTCTAGTTGAAGATCTTCGTTTTCAATGCTTTCCTGAACACATTGAAAGAGGATACTTTTCTGAGCTCGAGAGGTGGTGCATTCCAGCTTTTTGGACCTAACACAGAGAAGTAGCCCCCCCAACTTTCACTATTTTGAAGGCTGTGACTGTAAGCTGGTGTGAGTATTGGGCCCGTTTGGGTCTGGTAGCAGGTGTATGGTGATTTATTTCTGACAGGTAGGTGGGTGCTGAGTGGGAGAGCTCCCCTAATTGGCAAATGTAGGGACAGAGGTGACATCACAGAAGATGACATCACAGTATGAATCTGATACTCAAGGGGCAAATGGGAAGTTATATTAAAATAAGTTGCCAGGAATAAGCCAAGCGACAAATGGGCCTCATCGCAGGTTTTGGGGTGTGATAAAAAAAGTGGCAGTAAATCCGTTACTGACACTTTTTTGGCAGTAATGGAATTACTGCCATTTTTACTGCACCACCAAATTCCGATTTTTGACCTAAAGGTGGAGGATTTACCTCCAGTATCATGATGGTACATTTTCCACTTCAAGGTAAACAATCAACTTGTAAGAGGATTCAATCCAGCACTACAGCTAAGTCAATGCCTAGTCTGGGATACTGAATGGAAACCCTTATTGATATATCTTTATGTCCAGTTCATGAGTTCTGGATGACTACCCCTATATAACACCCCTCTCTTGGAACCCCCCTGACCCCACTGAGCCAAGAAGTAGTTCTGTTTTGCAAGTTTAAACGGTTTATTTGAGAATGTAAACAATATATATATCACACTTTATAATAAATTAATAATTAATATCACACTTCAGAACATGAGCAGTTAACAACAATGGGTAATGTTTTACTAATAAACTGATTTGATTACCCAGGAGTAGTATAAAGGATGAGGTAGCACGCTTGGGAATAGGAACAGAAGAATAAGGTGGTAGAGAATGCTTTATCTAGATTCAGATGGATGCAATGTTGAATGAAAATGCAATACAGAAAATACTCAATATGATTTCAACAAAACAATGTAATCACTTTCCTCTGGCAATCCACTCCCCCCCTTTATGCAATGCAAGGAAATGGAAGGAAAGCACACAGTTCTCAGAAATGCAATCAAATGTAATTCAGTTCACCCCAGCAAGCTTAGACTACAGAAGTTTGAAACACAGGCCCAAAATGCTTTTACATGTGCTGGCAATGAAGTGAGGAATATGCTGAAAATGGTTTTAATTCCCTTTAGGAGGTTCAGGGTGAGTGAAATATACTTGGGATGAGTTCAGGCTCACTTTAGCAAGGATCTAGGAGTAACTAGCAGGTTAAACGAATTTTTGGCAAAGGAAAGCAAGGAAGCTGCTGTTTTCACACGTGGCTGGATTTTTAACCAAAATCGCGAATCGCAGCAAAATTCGCGAATGCGTGAATCACGATTACGGCAAAAGTATAAGGAGTAGCAAGTCGGTTCTAAGCTTGTTGAAAGGCTGAGATTCTAAGCTTTCAGAGGAAAGTTAAACCAAGTTCCTAGCACAAACGGTTCCAGAGATACGGACGATTAAATAAAGGTAGTTCTTCGGATTTGAAATTGTAAAAGTTCAAAGCGACAGGTTACAGCTTGCAGCTAGAAAATGACAGGTGACAGCTTTGCAAATGACAGGGGACAGTTAGGAGGCAGTTCTGGTTAGATTAAAATAGATTGAATTATATTATTTTAACTAAGAGATTGGTTCTGCACAGTTCTGCTAGGTACTCACAATATATTTTGAAATAGGCCTCCCCACGGATCTGGTCAGGTTTTGGACTGGACTCCGGTTCTGGTCTCGGCATTTCACAGTGATCTGGGTCAGCTCTCTGGTTCTGCTAACAGCGGTCTGGGTCACTCTGGATCTCTGGCCTCTGGTACTGGATACTGCTCTGCTTTCTCCGGGTACAGCACTGCTTCTGGATCTTTCTGGCACAGGGTTTCGGGCCAGAATCAACACCTGGGTCCGGCTGTGAATAGTCTGCAAATGATTTATGGGCCTGCTGACAAATACTTTTGCTTGCAGTGGGCCTTCTTGGTTCAAAGTTCTGTAGTCTCTGTTTAGCTTGGAAGTCTAAGTGTAGGATCTCTGGATGTGAAGTCGTCGGTCAGCATGCTCCGCAGCAAATGGAATTGAGTGTCTCTACCTGTCCCAGCAGTCTCTTTTTATGTGTTTTGAAAGTGGGTGGAGAGGCTAGCTTTCTAGGCCCAACCCCTTCAGAGTTCTGATGGGTTGGAGAATTCTTTGCGTTCTCACTGGAGAGCAGGATTGTGTGTCAGAATGATGTCATTTAATGGCTTGCAGAAAGGACACTCCCCTGTCAAATTGCACACAAATCTATATTTGATCAAAATACACATTTCTCAAATACATAGTGGTTTGTCATTGCATGTACATATTACCTATCACATGAGGTATACTCTGTTCAAACTCTGCTCTTCCTGAGGGCTTGCATTCAAAAATGGCAACTTATTTTCGATTTTAGTGGGTTATGCAACCTTGGTTCTTCATTAAAAATTAGACACATATACACGGCCTGTCCATACATACTCCAGTAAATTCCCATGTCTCTAGTTTAAACACAGAGTCGGTAGTATCAATAAATAGCGGGGTTTTGCCCCAGAACATCACACAAATTCCCAACGCGTCTTAAAACGTGCACAGAAAATTCACAAGAATTATGGTATCATTTAAATAATTTTGACAAGTCCGCACTGTGAGTTATACATCTTTCTTAGAATCATATTCTGGCCAACAGGGGTACGTCTTTTCAGGTCACATGGTGTAGAAACCAGTTTATCCAGTTTCTGCCAAGCTCAGAGACCCTGCCCCTCCCAGCTTCTGCCAAGAGGAAGCTATTTTACGGCCCCCCCTAATAAACCATCTGCCTGGGCCCTGGAAGGCCCATTGTTCAAGAGGAAGCCATGTATGGCCTCCCCCCAATAAACCCTCTGCCTGGGTCCTTTGTTTAGTCTCTAGCAGTCCCTTGGTAATTCAATCAGAGAGGGGTAACCTCCCCTCAGAATGCAGCCAGGCCTGAGAACTGCTGTGGATCCAGTTTCACTCCAATTGGGGGAAGTTGTCGGGCAGAATCCAATTCCTTAAGCCAGGCCCCAGCTACTGTCACTTTTAGTTACCCAGTTTTCTGCATTCAAATAAAACTAACAATTTTTACACATGCAGCTGGAATGCTGATTCTAAGTTCAAAACTATGACATTTTAACAGTGACAAACTAATGGCAGTCACAAGTCTGTCCCTCAGTTTATTTACACATTTCGATTTTTGGTAATTTTAAATCCAGTTTCAGTTTAAGCCGCTGCAGACCTGCAGAGCTCAGCCAGTCTTGTTATAAACCTTCAAGTCACTTCAGAATATAACTTTACATTGTATCCACCTCTTAGTAAGTCTTTCTTTGGCCTGCTTTGGGTTCATTTATTCAGTTTTACACAAATGTCTGGTGTTGTTTTAAAACGCCGGCTTTCTGATAGTGGTGAGTACTGGTAATGCAACCATTTTTGGGATTTAAGAAAATGAATTCCCCACAGTTCTAGGTTGCTTTTGGCAATCAGCATTGCCATTCCCTATGGTTTCAGGCTACTGTGTGGGTAGCCCATGGTGGTTTTAGGCAGTGCCCTTCTGTGCCCATAACATCGGCAAAAATGGGTGGCAGCCTATTCTTCATGCATTTCCCTGTGCATTTTCTGGGAAGCTCTGGCCATCATGATGTTTTCAATGCCAGTAATGCACAGTTTTTTTTGTTGGTAGGGCTCGGATGCATGGGTAAAAACATCCCACAAGCCCCTCTCTTGCGATGGCCATTCTGTTTCACTGATGGAACTCACAAGATCTGGGATGTTCTCCTCATCTTCTTCCGGTAGATGGCACAGTTCAGCATCTTTTTCTCCATCCGATCGGATCGATCGGTTCTCCTCGCCGGTCCTGATGGGAAGATTGGGCGGTACCCCGGGCCCCTCGGATCGTCCTCCAAGTCTCCGGATCGTCCTCCTTGGCCAGTCTCCAGGTTTTCTTTCTCCTAGGACGACAAAGGAAGAGCGGCAATACCTATTCATGGACATTTCTCCCCCACCATTGATATAGTGGGATGGCATATATATTTTAGAACTCAACAGATATGAACATGCAAATTTTTTTAAATTAAGAGACAGGAACACATAAACTTGAGAAACACAGAATTTGATAGGCTATATGTAGGATATTTTAAGTTAGGAATTGAATTACTCTGGAGCGGTACCCTCTGGGATTCCAGTGGATTCCTCCAATTGTTGCAAAGTGTGCCTGGGATGGCAACACTTCAACTGATTTATGTGGACCCACTTGTCTTCCCCCTCTGCCAAGCCGCCTTTGGGGATGCGGATCTTGTAGGCCACAGGGAAGATCTTGTCTATAATCTCATAGGGTCCCTTACATGTAGGCAAACATTTTCGCTGTTTCGCCTGGTTTCTTTGGAAGTTGTATAAATAGACCCGGTTCCACACCTGATATTCCTTCCTGGAAGTTTTCAGGTCATAGTGGGTCTTCATGCTATCAGCTGATCTTTCTAGATTCCGCTGAGCATAAGCAAAAGCATGTTGAAGGTGTTTCCTTAAATTCTCCACATACTCGTGAGTTGTGGAGGCATTTATTAGTGTCTGCTCTTGGGTCCTGTAGAGCAAATGCTGCGGAAGCACCATCTTGCACCCAGTCATCAACTCAAATGGTGACATTTTGGTTGCAGATGAAGGGGTAGATCTGATGGCCATTAGGACAAGAGGTAATCGGATATCCCATCTTGGCCCAGAATCTGCCACAAACTTCTTTAATATGCTCACAATGGTTCGGTTATATCTCTCTACTGCCCCAGAAGAAGCTGGCAGGTAAGCAATATGCAACTTCCTTTTGACCCCCAGTATCTCCCACATCTTTGTCATCACTTCACTGGTGAAGTGGCTATCTCTGTCTGACTCAATCCTTTGAGGTAGACACGGGAAAAGATGTGATTAATCATCAGGGCAGCTGCAGTTTCTGCCTTGCAGTTTGGGGCTGGGAGACATTCCACCCACTTGGTAAACAAGCATGTAACGGTCAACATGTACTTGTTTCCTCTAGACGAGCGAATCACAGGGCCTACAAAGTCGATTTGCAAATCTGACCATGGCAGTGTCATTCCCCTCTTTTGGAGAGGCGCCCGGTGTGTGAGGGATGTTGGCTGAAATTGTGCACACACAAGACAACCCTTCAAATATTGGTTGAGGTCCTGGCCCATGTGTGGCCAATATGCAACCTCTCTTAAGATTTCCAGTGTTGTGTGAAACCCCCTATGACCGGCGGTGGCCGCATCATGGGCGTGACTTAACATCAGGCTTCGGAATGAGGTAGGAACCACCCACTGATCGTGGCCAGCTTTGGATTTCCTTACCAACAAACCGTCTTGGATCCAGAACATTTTTGGACATTTCATCAACACTTTTAGGTCCGCTTTCCCAATGTAATCGGTATCCGTCAGGGGAAAGTTCTCAGGGTCCTCAATGTGTTGGTAAAACTTACCAATAATTGGATCCCCCTTCTGAGCTGTAATCAAATCAGCATCAGGGGTCTCCTTGCTCCATTGGGCAGTTGAAAGATCATTGTGAGCATTTGTCTGGGACCTAGTGATAGCAGTGACCTGGATTTCCCCCAACAGGGAATCTATCTCAATTAGATCCCCTTGGATGGCCCCGGTTTTGGCCAGCTGATCAGCTAAGTCATTTCCAGTTTTGTCTGGTCCCTCTACTTTGGAATGACCCTTGATCTTTTTCCAGTAGATGGTCATCCCATTCGATGTGACCAGATCATCAATGTTTTGGATCAACTTCCCATGTTTCAAGAGTTTGTTGTTAGCACATAACATGCCTCTGGTTTTCCAATTAACCAGGTGCTCCACGAACTCGTTCCGTACATAATCCGAATCTGTGATTATGACCAGTTCGTGGAGTTGATGCTGGACAGCAGTGAGAAAGGCCTGATGCATAGCCATCAATTCTGCCACCTGACTACTTCGGGGACCAATTTTGTATCCAGAAGAGGGTTCTGGGGACTCATTCACCCATGCATTCCCTACGCCGGCCACCAGTTCTTTCTCCCCGTTGTTGTCAACATGGTAAGACCATCCATCCACATAGACAGTGGGCATCCCCTCACACTTGTCCTCTTCAAAGACTTTGTGTGGGGAATTAAGGTATGCCTCCGTGTTGTCCTTGATTGTTAGACTTTCGTCCTCGAGACAGTTTTCTCTGGCACAACCATGCAAATCAGCCAGACCTTGCGCGAGGGGACTCTTCTTGTTTTGGCCATATCTGACCTCCACAGGAAAGCCTTCGCATTGACAGAATCCAGGAAGTAATTCGGGAATTACTCACATTCCCGGCCCGGATTCTGTCACTTTGGAGATATTGCAGAGGCTGGTGTGGAGTCTCCACTATGATGTGTTCCCCCTGGATAAACGGGTAGTAATTCTTCAATGCCCACACCGTTGCCAGGAGTGCCTTCTCACACTCGTTGAATTTTTCCTCCACAGAGGATAAAGTTTTGCTCGCATAGGGGATTACTTTATTGACCTTGTCATGCTTTTGGTATAATACTGCCGTCAAGCACGTATTAGAGAACCCCATCTCCAGGAAGAACTCCTTGTTTCTGACAGGGTAAGCTAGGCAAGGCGCTTGTGAGAGGCTTCTTTTGAGTTGTTTTACCGCCTATGCTTGTTCTGGGCCCCATTCCCACTTGACCCCCCCCTTCAGGAGATGAATCAGGGGTCTGGTGATCTCTGCGTAGCCCTCAATGAACTTTCTGCTGTAATTAGTCAGTCCAAGGAGGCTCCTTAGTTCCCGCAGAGTTGTGGGGTCTTTCAGTTTTTGGAGTGCTTCCACCTTCTTTTCCTGGGGACAGAAACCCTGAGGAGTAATCTCATGCCCCAAGAAATTAACACGGGTTCTACACCACTGTGCTTTCTGAAAGGAAACTTTTGCTCCGGCGGCCCTCAACTGGGTCAGAACATAACGGATCTCCGCTATGTGTTCCTCCACAGATGAACTTTTGATGAGGGCATCATCTACATAAGCCATGTTACCCCTTGCACCCAGGTCGGGCATGGCCTTGTGTAGGAAAATGTTGAATTCATTGCCGGAGTTGAGGTATCCGAAGGGAGTCCGGGTCCATGTGTACTGCTGGCCCCCAAAGGTAAAAGCCAGTTTGTATTGGTCCACCCTACTGACAGGCACGGTCCAGTATCCATTGGTCAGGTCTATTGCAGTGAATACCTGTGACCCCTGGATCTGGGCCAGCCCTTGGTCAATGTAGGGCAGAGGCCATCGGGAAGTATGGACCCGTTTGTTGAGCTCCCTAAGGTCGGCGCAGAGTCTCCACTGGCCGTTTGGCTTCAATATTCCCAGCACCGGATTATTGAAGGTGCTGTGTATTGGACGGATTATTCCCCGGGACTCAAGGTTCCTAATTATTTCAGTAAGGGACTCCATTGATGCGAGAGGCAAGCGATATTGCTTCACATACACTGGAGTCATGCCAGGGTCCGTGGGGATTGTTGTTGTGTGGATGTCGGTGCGACCACAGTCATATGAGTCTACCGCAAAGAGATCTTGGAAATCCAAGAAAACTTGTTTCAATTTTTGCTTTTGTTCCAGAGTCACACAGGCATCAGCTAGGTTGACTCTCTCTTCCACCATCTGCCTGAAGCCTGGAAAGACTTCTGGTTTGGCTATCTCAGCGGCCTCCTCCAGCTGGGTGGAGAAGTCCCTGGTCAGAGTGCTGATTTGGACTGCAGGCCTCGGGTGGGAAAGGCAACCCTCATGGACCTGGAAAATCACCTCATCCCTCCTGAAGTCACAAGTCATATCTTCCTTACCATAGGGGCAAGAAGTGTACATCAGGAAGTTCCCCCCATGCCGGGTAAAAATCCTGTCTGGTGTTGTATTGTCATCACTGTCACTGTCAAAACAGTCCTTGGGGATTGGTCCTAACAGTTCATTTCCTAAATCAATGGAAAAATGTCGGTCATCAACTGCCATTCCAATAATGGTGCCTGCGGCTAGAGTAATACTCTTTAAGTCGCTGTTATCCACCTCTATTGGTATGGTGTCATGTTCTATGTTGACTAATGGAGTTGGGTTTACCCCCAACCCTTGCTGTTGGAGAGAAGCATTTAGATGTATATAAGCATCAGGGTTTTGCAAATATTGTCCTCTTTTAACTTTCACTTCCAGGGAGAATTGTCGGGTCCTTTCTGGGATGGTGACTTCCTCTTTGATCTGAATTTCAACTGCATAAGGTAGCAATTGAGCTGACCTAAATGCTTTTTCTGGATCATCAAAGCCCATGGGATTATCCGCTAATCGGGACCAAGCTTTGAAGTTTATTAGGTCCAAACTAATGGCAAAGCGATTGAGAATGTCACTGCCTAAGTAAAAAGCGGCAGTGACGTCTCGCACGACCCAACAATTATGGACTATGCTCTTGTTGCCGATGGAGATTTTGAGCATACACCTGCTTGGAAGGAGATGTTTGGAATTAGGTGCTTCCAGGTCCATTTCCCATTTGTCTATCAGTTTGAATGTGGGAATGGCTGGATCTTTTGGGAGTTGGCGGAACATAGCTTCGCTGATAAAGCTCTTACCATTGTTCACACACACTCGAGCGAGAACAGAGTCCTTCCCATCATTTAACTGAACAGGGATGAACAACTGCTCTCCAATTTGCTGAATATCAGCCAGGCTCTGAGCTGATTTCACATCTTTCTGGACTATAGGAGTGGGAGGTTCTGATTGTGGATTAGTAAAGAATTTCAGGGTGTTTCCTTCCAGTGCGGAATACCACCTTAAACTGGAAGGAAGGTTGATTTTCAGAAATAAAGAGGACCCCCCATCACCAGTCTGTTGTCCTACTGCTATTACTGTCACGTCTGGAATCTGGTTGTTCTGGAAGTGAAATTCTACTTGGTCAGATTTTTGTTCAACCATGTGGCAGGTGCCGTTTAAACTATCATGGTTGACACTCTGTTTTAATTTTATTGGTCGGCTAGTCTGGGTCCAGAGGACCTTGTTTACACAATCTATTAGGGGTGACAACCTTCTCAGGAGGTCATTCCCTAGTAAACAAGGGGTGCCCTCTGGAGTCACTACTATGACCGGGTGTTTCACCTTGTGTCGCCCAATTTTAATGTCCAAGTCTGCAGTCCCCTCAACGGGAATTTCCTTCCTGTCAAAGTTCTGCAGTTGTCCAGGAAGAGAGGTGAGAGGAATACGGTAATTCTCCCCCCTTCCTGCATTTAGTTCATCAAAGGCCCTTTTGGACAGAAGGGTAGCTTGGGATCCAGTGTCCACCAGTGCCAAAATTGTACCCTGCCCCTGTACTTGTACCGGGGCATAGTATCTTCCCTCCTTCTCCTCAAGGGGGCACAGATAATGCACATTTTTGGACAACTGGTGGGCTAACTTTCTGGTTTTGGACATGGCGAGAGAAGAGATTTGGGCAGAATTCTGTGGAGAGCCTTGGGAATCTGAAAGAAAAAGTTGGCAACTGGAGATCAGAGCTATTGTGGGTTCCCCTGGTTCCGGTTCTGGGCCGCCCCGCCCTTTTTGGAGGCAGTCATCCGGATGGGTTTGAACCAGGGGATTTTGGTATTGTGGGTTCTGGGATGAGATGATGGGCGGCGGTAGCTCAGTCTCCATATCTCCCCGGTCTGAATTGGCATCCCTTGGGACCCATTTTTCCTTGGGAGGAGTTCCCCCATCTCTGAAGGAGAAGGTCCTTTCCCCAGGATCCTCTGAGGATCCCTCTCCCTCAAATTGGAAGACCTGTACCTCCTCCACAAAGTGGGTCTGTTTGGGTCCTTTGTTTCTCCTACCCCCCCTCTGCTCCTTGGGAGGCGGGCTTTCAGGGGCAGGAGATTTTGTTTCCGGTTCCTGGTTTTCCAGGGGCTGTTTACAAGTTGGGAAGAAAGCTTCCTCCAAGGCTTTACACCCCCCTTCCCCTTGTGCCTCCTCCCTGGGAACCGGTGTGTTATCGGGGTGCTGCCCCGTCATTGTTCTGGAGCACCAGGTCCAGAGTTTGGGGCATTCTGCGGTGGCATGCTCATCTGAGGGTTCTGTTGAGCCCTCAGTATGTGACCCAGATCCCGTGCCATATTTTGGACCTGGCGCTCTAACTGGGAAACGCGCTCAGGCTGATACAGGGCTCTATTTTCTCCCCTGGGCTGATCCCAGGAAGGGTAGCTATCCCTTCTCTGGTAGTACCCCTGGTTGGGAAGAATTTGGTACCCCTCCACCCTTGGCCTCCCCTCTACCGGATTAGGTTGTCTGGGCTCAGGGAATTGGGGAAAGAAGGATGGATGATTTTGGGGCTGGAAATTGGGCGGATACCTGGGGAAAAAGTTCTGCCCAGGATTTGGAGAATTTCTGCCCTCCTGTGGGAAGTTGGGAGGGAAGTTCTCTGGGTTAGGTGCTTGGCCGGATCCCCCCCCCCTTGGGCTGGAGGAGTCCACACATAACCCAGGATTGGTCGGTTTCCCTTATAGCGGGGACTTACATAGTCAGGGGAGCGTGGGATCCCATTTGTGGGACTACCTCCTCAAATCCAAAACGGGGGTGACCTTTACCTCTGCCACCTTGGCAGCAGCAGGGGTGCTGTTGGTTTTGGGATTTTTCTGGGTATTGCTTTTATTTTCTATGGGCTTCTGCACCTCATAGATCCGGGTAGCCTGTTCAATGACCCAGTCTAAACATCTTTTCTCATGAAAATCTCTCACGAGCTGGGTCATTATATATTTGGGCAAGGCATGGAAAAATGTATTGACAAATTCTCTGCTGTCTGTGCGCACCCTTCTGGTGGTCTGCGCAAAGGCACGTTTCAGTTCTTGCACAAATTCTTGTGGGGCCTGATCCTCCCCACATTGCAAATTGTAGGCTGCCTTGCGAGCCTCTTGAGGATTTCTGTGAACAGAAAAATGTTTCAAGATGGCCGCCTTATAGGTGGACCATCTTAAATGATTTTGGTCCTCCAGCCCCGCAAAGAAACTGGAGTATTCTGGTGAGAAGGTACACTTTACATATTGAATACAGCTTTGGCGGTCCTTCAAATGGAAAGTCTCCATCATTTGCTCATAGAGCTCCAAGTGTTCCCAAACAGAGTACTTGGCGTTCTTATGATAAGGCGTGATGACACTCCTGATTGCGTTAATCTGTTTCAATGGGTCCTTAAGCAAGGCCCTTTTTGCCTTATTGGCCTTTTTGGTTCGGGTAACCCTGGTCCATTCATCCTCTGACTCAGAGGCACTGCTCCCAGAGGTTCCTGTCTGATCTTCCAGGTTTTCCCGGATTCTGCGAGCCTGGGATTGGCTGGTAGAATGTGGGGACCTGGTCTCCTGTGTCCTGCGCCGTTCAGAGGAGTTTTCAGATTCCTCCTTGCTGCCAGGATTTGATGGGTACCCCCCCACTGACCTAACTGGGCAGAAGTTTTCAGGATGCCTTTAATGGGCCTATTCTCCTGGGGTTCCCCACTAAATTGCACTGTGCTTAGGTGCCCATACCCGGATGCCCGCCCATCCATTCCTGGGAGGTACTGGCCTATGAGCCCCATGCTTTTGGCTGGATAGTAATCTGCCATCCCTGTAGCCCGGTGCTCATGTGCGCCAGGGGACATGGGGGTGGCAGAGTCCAGGGACTGAGAGAGATAAAGGCCTCTGGTACTAGGGCTCCTGAGGTTATGCTCAGGAGTTTCCCTTTCGCAGCGAACCTGGTCTCTATCCGCCCCTGCTCCCTGTTGCAATGCAAGAGCCTGCGCTTTCAGTTCCTCAGTTAAGGCCTTACTCGACTCTATCAGTCTCTCCTGCATCGCTACCTGTTGCTGGAGCCTATCATTGTGCTGACAGAGAGCCTCATTTTCTCTCTGTGCCTCCTCATTGGTCCTGGAGTACTGGGCCAGTCTCTGCTGCAGGAGGGTTACCTCCTGAGCTGTGTCCCTATTGGCATGCTCCTTTCTTGCCAGAGCATCCTCCACCCTCCTGGTGTGCTCTAACAAGTTCTGGTGTTCTTTTTGGAGGTCACCCAGTCCCTGGAGGGCCAGGTGATTTTCTTCCATTTTCCTTTTTAAGTGGCGGACTTCCTGGCCTAAGGTATCCCTTTCCTGACTAAGAGCCTGCATCTGTGCCGCCAGGTCGTCCCTTTGCCTTTGGAAGGCACCAGCTTTCTGGCGTTCCTGGTCAAACTCTGCCTGGGTATCCAGGTCTTTCAAAATCAGTTTATTGCTCTCTGCCTTTTCCCTATCTAGGTGGCTTTGCAGGGTGACTACCTGCTCAGCACATGCCCTATTGAAGCCTAACTTTTGCTCCAGCTTTTTCTGGCTCTGCAGTAGGGAGTCCAAACCTTCTTGGTACTCCTTCTGCAAGGCCAGAAATCTGGTATCCTGGTCCGCCTTTTCCTGTTGCAGCACATCCATATCCTCCTTTATTTTAGTGATGTACCATCTGCTGTCATTTTCTGACTCCTGGCTCCTGAGCAGCCTCTGCTCAGAAGAGTCCAGATCAGATTGGGCCTTCTGTAGTGCCAGCAGTTGTCTACTCGCCAGATCTTGGCCTTCAGCACATTTGTCCTGCATGGCTCCCATATGTAAATATAAATATGCCGCTACCCTGGCAATCTTGTGGTGCTCATCCTTGGCCTTAGGGGCCATATATAGTTCACTCAGGGCCACATGTAGGGGACCCTGATCTCCCCATATATCTGACCCTGTTTCAGTGACCTGTTGCGCGATTGCCTGCAACCAGACCGTTTGGTCCTGATGAGTCCACTCACCTCTTACAAATAGCTTATGTAAGAAGTGTTCTATGGCTATTTTCCTATCTACCAAGGTCGTCATTCTGGAATTTGAGTTCCTTCCTGACTTACAGAAGTTTATATTTTATTTTTGCAAAACAGACCTTTTCCTTAGAGCGTTCCTTTGAGGAGTGCTTTACAGCGTAACACAGCGTGGTGATCCGACCGGATATGTGTATCTGGTCAGCTGGCACACTGTATTAATCTGCACAAGTGATAGATCTAACCCAAACGTCCGGCTCGAGCCCCCACTTTGTAAGAGGATTCAATCCAGCACTACAGCTAAATCAATGCCTAGTCTGGGATACTGAATGGAAACCCTTATTGATATATCTTTATGTCCAGTTCATGAGTTCTGGATGACTACCCCTATATAACACCCCTCTCTTGGAACCCCCCTGTCCCCACTGAGCCAAGAAGTAGTTCTGTTTTGCAAGTTTAAACGGTTTATTTGAGAATGTAAACAATATATATATATATATCACACTTTATAATAAATTAATAATTAATATCACACTTCAGAACATGAGCAGTTAACAACAATGGGTAATGTTCTACTAATAAACTGATTTGATTACCCAGGAGTAGTATAAAGGATGAGGTAGCACGCTTGGGAATAGGAACAGAAGAATAAGGTGGTAGAGAATGCTTTATCTAGTTTCAGATGGATGCAATGTTGAATGAAAATGCAATACAGAAAATACTCAATATGATTTCAACAAAACAATGTAATCACTTTCCTCTGGCAATCCACTCCCCCACTTCATGCAATGCAAGGAAATGGAAGGAAAGCACACTTTTCTCAGAAATGCAATCAAATGTAATTCAGTTCACCCCAGCAAGCTTAGACTATAGAAGTTTGAAACACAGGCCCAAAATGCTTTTATATGTGCTGGCAATGAAGTGAGGAATATGCTGAAAATGGTTTTAATTCCCTTTAGGAGGTTCAGGGTGAGTGAAATATACTTGGGATGAGTTCAGGCTCACTTTAGCAAGGATCTAGGAGTAACTAGCAGGTTAAACGAATTTTTGGCAAAGGAAAGCAAGGAAGCTGCTGTTTTCACACGTGGCTGGATTTTTAACCAAATCGCGAATCGCGGCAAAATTCGCGAATGCGTGAATCACGATTATGGCAAAAGTATAAGGATTAGCAAGTCGGTTCTAAGCTTGTTGAAAGGCTGAGATTCTAAGCTTTCAGAGAAAAGTTAAACCAAGTTCCTAGCACAAACGGTTCCAGAGATACGGACGATTAAATAAAGGTAGTTCTTCGGATTTGAAATTGTAAAAGTTCAAAGCGACAGGTTACAGCTTGCAGCTAGAAAATGACAGGTGACAGCTTTGCAAATGACAGGGGACAGTTAGGAGGCGGTTCTGGTTAGATTAAAATAGATTGAATTATATTATTTTAACTAAGAGATTGGTTCTGCACAGTTCTGCTAGGTACTCACAATATATTTTGAAATAGGCCTCCCCACGGATCTGGTCAGGTTTTGGACTGGACTCCGGTTCTGGTCTTGGCACTTCACAGTGATCTGGGTCAGCTCTCTGGTTCTGCTAACAGCGGTCTGGGTCACTCTGGATCTCTGGCCTCTGGTTCTGGATACTGCTCTGCTTTCTCCGGGTACAGCACTGCTTCTGGATCTTTCTGGCACAGGGTTTCAGGCCAGAATCAACACCTGGGTCCGGCTGTGAATAGTCTGCAAATGATTTTTGGGCATGATGACAAATACTTTTACTTGCAGTGGGCCTTCTTGGTTCAAAGTTCTGTAGTCTCTGTTTAGCTTGGAAGTCTAAGTGTAGGATCTCTGGATGTGAAGTCGTCGGTCAGCATGCTCCGCAGCAAATGGAATTGAGTGTCTCTACCTGTCCCAGCAGTCTCTTTTTATGTGTTTTGAAAGTGGGTGGAGAGGCTAGCTTTCTAGGCCCAACCCCTTCAGAGTTCTGATGGGTTGGAGAATTCTTTGCATTCTCACTGGAGAGCAGGATTGTGTGTCAGAATGATGTCATTTAATGGCTTGCAGAAAGGACACTCCCCTGTCAAATTGCACACAAATCTATATTTGATCAAAGTACACATTTCTCAAATACATAGTGGTTTGTCATTGCATGTACATATTACCTATCACATGAGGTATACTCTGTTCAAACTCTGCTCTTCCTGAGGGCTTGCATTCAAAAATGGCAACTTATTTTCAATTTTAGTGGGTTATGCAACCTTGGTTCTTCATTAAAAATTAGACACATATACACGGCCTGTCCATACATACTCCAGTAAATTTCCATGTCTCTAGTTTAAACACAGAGTCGGTAGTATCAATAAATAGCGGGGTTTTGCCCCAGAACATCACACAAATTCCCAACGCGTCTTAAAACGTGCACAGAAAATTCACAAGAATTATGGTATCATTTAAATAATTTTGACAAGTCCGCACTGTAAGTTATACATCTTTCTTAGAATCATATTCTGGCCAACAGGGGTGTGTCTTTTCAGGTCACATGGTGTAGAAACCAGTTTATCCAGTTTCTGCCAAGCTCAGAGACCCTGCCCCTCCCAGCTTCTGCCAAGAGGAAGCTATTTTACGGTCCCCCTAATAAACCATCTGCCTGGGCCCTGGAAGGCCCATTGTTCTAGAGGAAGCCATTTATGGCCTCCCCCCAATAAACCCTCTGCCTGGGTCCTTTGTTTAGTCTCTAGCAGTCCCTTGGTAATTCAATCAGAGAGGGGTAACCTCCCCTCAGAATGCAGCCAGGCCTGAGAACTGCTGTGGATCCAGTTTCACTCCAATTGGGGGAAGTTGTCGGGCAGAATCCAGTTCCTTAAGCCAGGCCGCAGCTACTGTCACTTTTAGTTACCCAGTTTTCTGCATTCAAATAAAACTAACAATTTTTACACATGCAGCTGAAATGCTGATTCTAAGTTCAAAACTATGACATTTTAACTGTGACAAACTATGTGGCAGTCACAAGTCTGTCCCTCAGTTTATTTACACATTTCGATTTTTGGTAATTTTAAATCCAGTTTCAGTTTAAGCCGCTGCAGACCTGCAGAGCTCAGCCAGTCTTGTTATAAACCTTCAAGTCACTTCAGAATATAACTTTACATTGTATCCACCTCTTAGTAAGTCTTTCTTTGGCCTGCTTTGGGTTCATTTATTCAGTTTTACACAAATGTCTGGTGTTGTTTTAAAACGCCGGCTTTCTGATAGTGCTGAGTACTGGTAATGCAACCATTTTTGGGATTTAAGAAAATGAATTCCCCACAGTTCTAGGTTGCTTTTGGCAATCAGCATTGCCATTCCCTATGGTTTCAGGCTACTGTGTGGGTAGCCCATGGTGGTTTTAGGCAGTGCCCTTCTGTGCCCATAACATCGGCAAAAATGGGTGGCAGACTATTCTTCATGCATTTCCCTGTGCATTTTCTGGGAAGCTCTGGCCATCATGATGTTTTCAATGCCAGTAATGCACAGTTTTTTTTTGGTAGGGCTCGGATGCATGGGTAAAAACATCCCACAGACAGAATTATTGCAGTGGAATTACCACACCTAGCAATTCCGCCAAAAACCCATGAAGTATCATGGACTCCTAAAATGGGAACTAACACGTACCTACCACCACTTGTATCCCTGTGGTAAACCTACAGGACCAAGTGGTGGGAATGGTAACCGATTTTGGCAGTAATTCAGCAGAATTACCGCTGAATTATCATCAAACTCAGAATGAAGTTCACAATCTTTGTTGTGTCCAATATATGAATAGTCACCGGCATTATATATAGTGCCATATCAAGAGTGAGGATTATTTGGGGTATAGGGCAGTGTGACCTGCATCACTTCTGAGGACTTCAAATTCTGGAACATAAGGCAGATAAGGCACAATGAGATAAACCGATTTGCCCAGGATCACACACTATGGTTAAGTGCCAAACCCAGGACTAGAGACCAGTCTACAACTCAGGCATTTGAACACATATCTCCAAAGCTGTAGTTGGTAGAAATATAGTTGGCCACAAGTATTTTTGGTTTGAGAATGCCATCTGATATCAGAAATTCACCAAAAAAAAATCTGATTGGGTTTTGCATACTTGAGTAAACTATTGTTTTTGCAACGGTTTCATGATTGCTTTTATTTTTATGGTATATATATTTGGTCATAGTGTGCAGCAAACTTGCAATATGATCTTAATTCAGAAGCTACAGATGAGAATTGTTTTGAATGCCAAATCATCCAAGCTTTTGAAACATAAGGCGGGCTACATGCCTAATTTATGCCCCTTGCAGTGAACGCTGGTGCCATTTATCATGCCCATCATCAACTCTCTTTCTCAACTGGTGTGGTACCTTCCAGCCTCAAAGAAGCCTGGGTTCGACCCCTTCTGAAAAAAAAACAGCCCTCGACTGGCCCATCACGGCAGTCCATTTCCTTTTAGAAATACTTGATAGAGCAGCATATGTTCAAATTCAAGGTCATCCAGAAGCAACCCATATCCTAGGAGTCAGCATTCCTCGACATGAAAAACCAGATGGACGAGATTAAGAATGAGGGGAAACCTGCCCTACTGATATGATATGCCATTTATAACACACCTGTACGCATGTGCTGCTACTGCTCCTCCTAGACATGTCCGCAGCCTTTGACTTGGTCGACCACAATATACTGTGCCACCACATCACCTCCTCAGCCTCCTCCTTCCCAGAGGCGGCATTCTGGATTGCCTCCTTCCTAGAGGTAGAGTAATTAAAGTATTCTCTGAGAATGCATGCACTGCGCCCTCCACCTATCAACTGTGGTGTAACCCAAGGGTGCTGCTTCTCGCTGACTCTCTACATTATCTTCAAGAAGCCTATCTTTGACCTCTTGCATACCCTTGGCATAGCACATACTAATTCCACCGACAACAGGCAGATTCTCCTCCCCCTCTATGGCACCTACACTGACGACGCCACCATCTAAGCCGGGATGGCAACCCATGGCCTCTGTCATAATGCATCTCACACAATCGAAAACAAAATATGAAATAATTGTTACATACAAAAGAATCACACACCTAAATCCAACCCCACTCAAACTAAAAACAACTATTCAACCAAACCTAAAACAAAATATGAACTCTTGAATTTGCAGCTTAACAAACAAAAAGAGACAGAACATCAGCATAAAAATGCAATCCCATACAGAATCTTCCTCAAATCAATTCCCCTCTCCACTATCTTCCAACCTAAGTGCATAAGTAACCTGTCGCTATCCCCCAAAGTCAATGCTGCCAGATAAGTATTTTAATCTAAGGATCCCCAAAGCTGGAAAAAACCACAAATACAGGGGTTCGCGTATACTTTAGTTCTTACAATATCGGCACCCAAACTTATCAGTATTCATACAGCCCATTCTGGGCCTAATTTCCCTAGTCGGGAGCAGGTTCCATCTGAAGCGTAGAAATAACCAACAGACCCACTTTGCTGGATATATTGCCAAAACAGAAGCCAAAACTAGAGATCCAGTCTTGTTCGAATAGGCATTTCTTGGCATAGTCTGGATTCTCACACAATTCCCTCAAAGAGATGTTCGATTTCCCTAATACCAAGACACATGATCATATATCTCATTCACCCAAGAACTACTCCTCCTCAGCAGGAAGTTTTTTAGGTCTTCAAGCAGGGAATCCCCTGCCGGTATCAGAATTATCCTCAATAATGACATGAATTTCCACTCAAACGTGCTGTAAAGGAGGTTATGCCCAATTCATACCGGATGGCATTGATAGGAACAGCATTAGGCACTTTCAACACCCTACGCCACACCAGGGCTTCCAAACAGGGCAGAGTGTCTAATAGAGATAGTGGGTACACCTCCATCCCATATGTAATTTTGGGAACTAATCTCCTTTCGTAATATTTAATGGCCGATTTAAGAGTGTGATTACCATATCTAGTGTCCACACAAACCAATTGCTTTATAAGTGGAATGTTTCGATCTCTTATCCAAGCTTTCAGCTTGGTCTGACTCAGAATTGCCTGTATATTAAAGCCCAACTATATCAGAGAATCCTCTCTTGGGATGATTTCACTACCAATATGCCATTTGTAGTTGGACCTACTCCTACCCTTAGAGCAATGGAGGATCTTTGTTTTGCAAGGATTAATCTTCAAAAAATGAGAGTCGGTGTAGACAAGAAATTAATTCAACAACCTCTGTAAACCCACCGGGGTAACATCAAAAATAAGGAAGTCCTCTGCATACGACAACCAGTACGGCCTCCACTGCTCGATTGCAGGTGACATGAGTACGGCAGGTTTTTGATGTTTGCTGATATCCGACAAGTGAGGTTAAACAGGCAGGTCGCAAAAATGCAACACTGCTTGACCCCCCCCCCCTACCTGTGGATATACGGTGCAACAAGGCCCCTTCACAGTTCAGCCGTACCTGAATTTCTGATTGCGCATGAAGTCCAATCAAAACTCTTAATATACCTCCAGGCAACCCCTACTGATTCAACTTGGTCCAAAGTAGTTGGCGGTCCAATGCGTCAAACACTGCGGTCACACCTACAGAATCTTCTAAGACATTTTTATATATAGCATCCCACGCTAGGCGTTGGATAATTTTAACAATTATCCCATTTAAACCAGTTCCCAAGTTCCAGCGGAAACCCGCTTGCCATTTGGTCAATCTGCCTGCCGCAACCGCCAACTCCTCCGGATGGGACAGCAAGATTGAAGCAAATACCTTTCTGTCCGCATCTAGGAGGGCGATTGGTCAGTAGTTCAGCAGACTTGTTTTTAGGCCTTGTTTAAGGATGGGAACCATGTGTGCCCTGACCAATAGGCCGGAAGCCGGTCCTCGGTCACCACGTTTTTCTGACAGCACACTCAACACATCTGCCCATGTAGAAGGATGCACTTTAAACAATGGGCCTCATTATGAGTTTGGAGGTAGCCATGCCGTCATTACCGGCATGGCTACCTCCAAACTTGTGTCCGGGTCCGGAAAAAAGGGATTTACCGGGCCATTCCGACTTTTGCGGGCCCAGTAATTCCCATTTTCGGGGCCCAGACCCGGTACGTCCCCATTCCCATTTGAGCCCCCATAGGGCTCAATGGGAATGGGGAGGGTGCTAACAACGGACCCATTAATGGTCTGTTGTTAGCATCCTGGTCTGCTCGCGGGTGCCAGTATGCACGTCTGGACAGACCACGTGCATACCGCCACCCACGAGCAAACTCGTAATGTGGGGGCCCAGTACGAACGGTGCCGGTACCTTACCGGCACGTTCATACTACGGCTGCCAGGGTCGTAATGAGGCCCATAGTTGATAATCTATTAGGGCCAGGGGCCCTCGAAGAACTAATCCTCTTAAGGACCTCCAATACAATGTCAGAATGAAAGGCTGCTAAATCCATCCTGTCCCCTTCTTCAGGTAAGATAAACATAACAGATTTACTAGGATGAGCGTACAGATCAGGAAAATGTGCATAGCAATCATTTTCAGCGACAGCATTGATTTGTTTTACAGAATAAGTTAAGTACTTTAAAGTACGCTGTTCGCTATGGCACACGTTGCAAAAATGTTTGAAAATCGTTTGTTTCCTGGGAAGACTTTTGTTTAAAGTTCCACGGACATTGCATGCTGCAGAGGACTGCTTTCTGGAGGAGGACGTACTTTTCTGTGACACAGAAGTTGCCTGACCTAGAGAGTCAGTGATTGGTGTGGTGTTATTGAACCCGCCCCCTGACAGTCCCTCCCAGCAACTACAAATACCCAGGGTGCAGCGCACCTGCGCGCGCACCTTTAAGTACTTTAAAGTACGCTGTTCGCTGTGGCACACGTTGCAAAAACGTTTGAAAATCGTTTGTTTCCTGGGAAGACTTTTGTTTAAAGTCCACGGACATTGCATGCTGCAGAGGACTGCTTTCTGGAGGAGGATGTACTTTTCTGTGACACAGAAGTTGCCTGACCTAGGTGGTCGCTTTTGGCTCTGTTCAAGCTGTTTTAAACGTTAAATGTCATCACGCCGTGTTAATGCACTGATTAGCTTGAATTAGCACACTTTAATGGTAACGTGCGTTTCCGTGCTAACACTGTCTCCCTTTCTCTTTGATTCCTAGAGAGTCAGTGATTGGTGTGTTGTTATTGAACCCGCCCCCTGACAGTCCCTCCCAGCAACTACAAATACCCAGGGTGCAGCGCACCTGCGCGCGCACCTTTAAGTACTTTAAAGTACGCTGTTCGCTGTTAACTGAGAACGGAGAACGGTGAGCATGTATCCTAGTTCTAATTAGATAGTGCATTTTAAGAGGTTTCTTGAGATAAAGCTTGCTTGGGTGGTGTAGCGCAGTCTTGCTTATGCTTACATAGGGTTGAATTCAAAGTATTAAAACTAACAGTGCTTCCTAGATCGATTATCGTGAGTGCCGAAAGTGTGCATGGTAGTATATCTCCAACACTGACTTATTGTTTGAAGTAAGTACAGAGGGGACTGGAGGGGTAACTTCTTGTCTTGTGTCTGACGTAATAATTATTTTATGCTGCATCACCTATATAATTTAAAGTCTAATATGCAGTCAAAATTGGGAACCCTTAGACTGGTACAGCGGCTAAAGTACACGCCACTTAAGGAGAAACAAAATAGTGCCAGACTGAAAAGTTTGGCAGGAGGAGCTTTGACCGCAGTGTCCTCAGATATCCGCTCCTTCTACCCAGTGAGCGCAGGAACTGTCCTTATAGCCGATGCAAATATAGAAACTGTGGCTGCTACAGATGTAAGTAGTCCATTGAAGGGAGTTACTCCTGCACCCACAATGGAGGCCTTAGTGACTTCCATCCCTTTGTTGGAAACACTTAGCCCCAGTCTCATTCATACCCTACCGGATCAATTGGTGATGGCTGCAAGCCTAGGTTCTAGTGCACTGTCGCTAAAAACCGCTAACACTAGTTCGGTTACGGATCTCATTGATTTGGTTACGAACTGTTCAGCTGAGAATAATTCCTCAGCACAAAACAAAATTTCCATTATGTTAGCTGACAGTGAGGCTAGCAGTCCTACAAAAAACATTTCAGCATCAAAAAATGAAGCTATCCCTAACCACACCCCAGTGAATGCGAGAATCCCTAAAGAAGGGACTGGGGATATCAACGTATCTCACTATTCCTCACTCTCACAATCTCCTATTTTATTCCCTGCTACAGCTCCTATCACTTCACCGTTGTCAATCTCATTTTCCGAACATTCACCGCTGAGAGGCTCTGATAAAAAAAAATCCCCTGTGATAAAGTCAGTAATGGAAGCTACATTACAGCCCACATTAGTGGCCATGAATATGGCCCTTACTACAATGTTCAAATTGTATGAGCACATTGATGCGAAGTTACACTCACAGACAGCCACACTCCACACTATAGCTAAAGAACAATTAGAGACTAACATAACCCTACATAAGCTCTTTACACAACATCAAACATTGCAAAAAACCTTTGAGGACAGCAAAAATTGATATTGACACCCGCCACTTTGGCAAGCCCTAAATTGAAAGGAAAAGAGCTGAATTCACTGAAATCTGTGAGCCCCCGATTCTCCCATGTTGAGATCTCGGACTCTTCAATGATTTGTCTCTGTACTCAAACTGTAAATGACAATCTGACTTCGGATGATAATGCAAGTGTTAGTATGTCCACTATCAAAGAATCAACCTTTACGCCTTTAAATTCAGTAGGTACAGTTGTGGATTTTGGTATTTTTTCTAAAACTGCTAGCGCATCACAGAAACAAAATAAGGACGTAATACCCGTCAAAAAGACGAAGAATCACAAGAATCCTTCATTGCCCACTAGCACCGCATCCAAATAATTTATTAAAAGTTTAACTCGACCTAATAAACAAATTCTAGATGTAAGTGCTGCCATCAGCAAGAAATAAGTGAACATCAGTAGGAAAAAAGTAAACAAAACCAAAAATGATACCTTGCCTCCAGTCACTGACTCGGCACCCCGAGAGCCTTTGGATGAAATTCTAGAGGCAATAAAAACAAATGAGATCCCGACAAGCAAAGATCTTACTGAAAAAGGGGCTACTCTTGCTCTAAATCAACCACTAGTGCTACCCAACCAGTGTGCCATTGACATGTCTAATATGCAGGAAAAAAGGCTTGCTGACATGGAAAGGTTAATGCTGCACTTTTTCTCTGGTCCAGGAACTGCTAATCAATCAAAAGACAATGCAATCATATCTGGTTCACAAAAGCAATCTGGTACACATCTCCAAGATGTTAAGGGGTCGGAGAGAAATCTACTTACACCCATCATAAGTGAGAACACTAAAAGTCATTCTGAGCATAACACCAAAACAATTCAAAATAGCCGGCAATTTTCAAAACCTCTTCCTTCCCACACATTAATAATACAGTGTAGATCCGATATAAACCAGAGATATGATCTCAACAGGACCTCTGTTTTGAACATTCTAACTGATGTCATTTCTTTGGAGGATGTATCAACCACAGACATAGATAGGGTTGACTTTCTCCATGAAAATGATCTTACGAGTGCTAGATTATGGATACGATCAGGAGCTATTCTAAATCTTATATGGCAGGCAAAGGATGGCATCTATAGCTTGGGCTTCACATTGACTTATGAATCCTATGCAAACTATAGCAGCTTAGTGGATAAGTTTGCAGGAACTTTGACACCGAACCTGTAACTTTCGACCAGAAATTCCAACAACAGAGGTAACTTACAGACATCAAGTAGAGTTTACCAAAGCCGTGTGAATCCACAACATCAATGATGTATTGAGAACTCATAGCCATTAAGAACTGATTCCATCACACTCTTATCTCTCCTATCTTGGAATACCCGAGGTCACAGCCATCTGTTTAATAACACTTCGAGTGGATTGGATGATTTTGATATAATTGCATTACAGGAAACATGGTTAGGCATGCCTCCCGTATGGAATAACCACTCGATTGTTATTAATCCAGCCATAAATCCTGCAAAAGGTCGACCAATGGCGGGACTACTTGTGGGTGTCAAAAATTCTATTGGTTCAACTTTGACGAATTGGGTAACTCCAAGTCCATATATTCAGGTGGTCAAAATCGTGGTGTCATTTTATACCATGGCACTGGTGAATATATATTGGAATCATATGGCAAAGAGTGAGGATACTTTTTTTGAACTAATGTATGCAACTATGGACATGATTGTGGCTGATATGTCTATTACATCTGTTATTATTGTGGGTGATCTCAACTTACATGATCTGTCTAACACAAAGTCTTCGTATAATGAGACGGAACGTAGATGGGTTGAATTCATGGAAGATAGGCAAATGTTACTTCTCAATGGTTCAGTAGAAGGTGATGTACCCGCTCAGCCAACTTGGCGAAGGCAAACCCAACATGCAACTTTGGACTATATATGTAGATCATAACATGTTTACATGCGTAAAGAGCTTCAACATTCGGAAGCAAAATCAAAGTGACCATGAGCAGCTTATTATGTCTTGGCATTGGAACCTACCTCATACCTTACCAACATCAGATAATATGAGTGGACAAATCCACATTAATAGTGGACGAAATCGTTTTATTTGGAATCACGATAAATTACAAAGTTTCTATGACAACCTAGCAACACACTGGTCCGGTAAAAACAGGTGCGGTCCGAGAAACTGTGATTATACATCTATACTACATCTATTTGTTGAGGTGAAAACAAAAAGCAATAAACCTGTTTTCTGTCACAAACATCAATATGACCCTGAGGTCAGAACAAGAAAAACTCTTTTAAGAAAAGAAATAAGGAATCTTACAATTAATAAATCACATAATCATTTAACATTAATAAAAACTCTTAAAAGCAAGTACCAACATTGGATTAGGGCTCACAAAGCTCTTTTGTTACAACAGGACAGCGAAATGCTTCTTTGTGCGGTGGCTTCCAAGAACTCTCAAGCATTCTGGCACTTGCTGCATAGAACATCTTTAACATCTCAATCACCCAACAGATAAAACTGTCCCGCAGCTGGTATGGATGAATCATTTCTCAGAATGATATGCTGCCAAAGATGAAAGTCCATACATACCATCATATGGCAGTTTGCCCAAAGATTTGTTGGCTTTTGACATAGATGATATAAAATCCTGATGGCCTTTCCAATGTCACCCTGAAGACATACCCTGATATATGGGCACAAATATTGTTCTTAATATATCGCGAAGTTTGTGACACAAATCGAATTCCATCTAACTGGAGGAAGTCTATAATTGTGCCTATTTTCAAAAAAGGCAATAGACAGTTAGCCTCTAGTTATAGACCGATTGCTTTACTGGATATTCCAGCAAAAATATTCTCGCGAATTATATTGAGACAATTTATTTTACCCTGTGGATTAACAATCATACTTTGCTTGACCCACATCAGACGGGTTTTGTCCCAGGAATGGGCACTTACATTAACCTCATATCCATAACAGCAATTCAACAACAAATTATTAAATCAAAACAACCAATATACTTGGCGTTTGTCGACTTCAAGTTGGCTTTTGACTCTATTAGCCGATCTCTAATGTTGCAAAAGTTAACAGCGGCCGGATGTCCAGATGTCTTATTTTCCTTCATAACACAGTTACACACAGATACGACCATACAGATCAGACTTACAACAGATGGCAAGTTGTCACTGCCTGTCCCGACATATCGTAGACTGAAACAAGGATGTGTCCTTGCCTCTACCATCTTCAATTTCTTTATTGCTGACTTGGGAGTAGAATTTGCATCTGTACAGTCAGACCCTCCGAAACTTGGTGCTGCCCCACTTCCGTGGCTTTTCTATGCAGATGATTTGCTATTACTGTCTAAAACTCCGGTTGGATTACAGAAACTACTAACCACTCTGCAAGAATACGCCATCAAAAATCATTTAGAAATTAACATTGAAAAAACTAAGATCCTATGCTGCCTTCCAAAATCTTGGACTAAAATACAAAAATGTAAATGGCACCTTAATGGTAAAACACTTGAGGTCGTTGACCAGTATACATATTTGGGTATAAATGTTAACAATAATGTCACAGATCTACCATATGTTAGATCTGTAGAAATAAAGATGAAAACAGCAGCTGCCCAAGCTAAGATCATACAGGCGAAAATGGGAAAGTTTACTTTATCTGCTGCTATTACATTTTACTTACAAAAGGCTACGGCAATTACACTCTATGGGTCTGATACCAAAGCACCCACATCGGAGAAATTTTGGTCTAAAATTGAAGGCTTTTACTGGAAAAGTATCCTTGGTCTGCCGAATAGCTTGCCTATGCCGATATTACGATATGAATTAGGTCTGCTGTCACTATTTGGAATGTATACTTGGCGTGTAATAAACCTTTACAGAAAGCTGGTCATGGCTTCACATACAGAGTTGCTAATAAAGAAAATAGCCATGTATATGCTAATATCGAATCATTCTTTTCCAAGTACATGGAAAGAACTTGTTCAACATGTAATGGACGCAGCAAGCATCACAATAGAGCTCCTTGTATCTAACCCTACTAAAGCAAAAACTAAGATATGGGAAACTGATTGGATTAATACGATAGAACAGTGCAAGCGGTACACATCATTTAAGGAAATCCCATTTGAATGTAAAAAGATGGGCAGGACCGAGTCTTACCTACTAAAATTCCCAGACGTCAAACTAAGACGAACATATTTACGCTTTCGTCTAAATTTATCTAACACCAAACAAATACAGGCCCGAAGAAGGCTCATATCAAATGCTGAGAACTATTGTCGATTCTGCTGCGTTCAAAACCAGCAAGAGACTATGGAACACTTATGTACGGAATGCTCTGCTTTAACGTTGAAACAGATATTGTATTTCAAACCGTACTTTGAACATTATAGATCATTGACATCTAAGGAACTATAGACAAAGCTCTATCATACTCGCCTCACTAAGGTTCAAATAGCGATTGTGAAATTTATTAACCATATTGGAATTGAGACATAACATAAATGTGGTGAATGTTTTCATAATTCTTCTCTTCTTTATCTAGTTCTTTTAATAGCAGCTGATAGTTATTAGTGACAATTTGAATTGCTATACACGTTTATATGATAATGCATTGCCTTCTTAATCTTTGTATATGAACTAGAAAGAAGTTTACTTTTTTAATGTACAAACTCGTTTCTTTCAATTTCTGTACATAGAACTACTAAGAAGAAAATTATTTTTTATATTTTATTTTTCTCATGTAATTAAGAAAAGAGGAAAAATTAATTTTAATATTGTAAAAATTCGTTTATTATTTAAAATGTTGTTGTTTATTGAAAAGTTGAGATTCAACTAAACCAATAAAAAAAAAAATAATAATAATAAGTTCATCAGTCTCCAAAAGGAATGTAAGTTATTATTTCACAAGGTGGTTAAACGTGCTACGGTGTCAACCTGACCTCTCCTACTCCTGTTGTATCTCAGCCAGTTCCGATATGACTGGCATAAATGTTTTTGCAAAGACACAGCGGAACTCAGAGATGAATAAGGTATTTTCTCTACTCTTTTCTCAGTTATCTTTTCCTCTTCACCACTTCCTTATTGTATGGATGCCTGTGTTTTTTCAATGGAAATGGCAGACCTCCCTGACCCTGTCCCTGATGTTTTAGGATTAAGTCTAAAGACTCACAGTTTCCACTACATCATTGTATTTTCTAAGACTTCTGTCAAGGAATTGTTGACTTGCACAGCCAAGCCCTGATTCCAAGAGACATGAGTACCAGCTGGATTAGCAGTCAAGTTCACCACTGACAATTTCCCTAGCCCGTTCCAACAAACCATCGAGAATAAACAAGGCAACTACCCTAGAATGGTCCCTATGGGATGTCGAAAGAATAGTTAGTGACTCACACCTTTCCACAAGCCAGTCAGTGGCACAAATATAGTCTAAAGTTGCATGAGAGTGCCCGTTAGACCAGGTGGACTTTGAGGGATGTCCTCCTGCACCACCCATTCAGTAGGTGCAGACCCAGTCCTCCCAGACTTCTCAACCAATGATAGCCTCTGGATTATTTTAAAGATACAAGTCCCTTCAACCCCGGGCAACCCCCTTGTCCTAGATGTGAAACGCAATCTGAATTTAAATTCCATACCAAGATCGCCTGGCCTCCACCATATAGCCCACACCAATCATTAATACTACTGACAAGCTGTTCCAGAAAAGAAACTAGAACATTCTCGTGCCAATATATATTAACAATCAAGAGGTCAGACATCCCATCCTCAATTACCTCCACATGCGTCAAAAATGCACCCGACAGATTACTGTCTGTCTGCACCACTCCAAATGTATCTGAGAATTTGACCAATGTGAGAAGGCCCCCAAATGGGCGCCCTCCCTCACCCCTGTGCACCACCACCTGACCAGTCACCACAAAACCATCCATCACCGGAATTGAGAGTAACTAGGTCTCCTGTAATCAGAACACACAATGAGTTCTTAAATCCTGTCCCACCACTTGATTGTCAAAAAGTCTAGAGTGGTCCTGTGTATTCCATGAAAGGATAGATAAAACATCCCTCTCCTGTATGTAAATATGTGCTCTTTAAAGCGCTTTGGATTAAGGCGCTATATATATAATACTTCATTATCATTATCATACACGTTAAAGACTTAGGGGCTAGTTAATGCTGTGTACTTTGCAACAACCATGACCAATCGTCATTGGCTTCAGATGTCTCAATTTTTTATTTTAATACTTGTTTCTCATTCATCAGCTTATTGTCATAACATGGAGTAGTTCTAGGTTCTTCCCCGAATTGTTTACCCTGAGACTCTGCTAAGTCAATACCATATTCTCTAATTGAGTATCGCTCATGCAGAACCAAACCGGCTATCAGCTTGGAATTAAAAATCACCCCTGATCTTGCAGCATTATGTTTTGCAGGGAAATGGACCCTATTAATGTCATTTGATGATATGCCTTTCAGGCTTGGAATTTCTGTTAACAACTGTAAAATATTTGTGTGATTAAGACTCACTCACATATTTTCCGCAATTATGGATTCAAACACAATACCATTCCCCCCTGCCCTGTCCTTCATCACACTGACAGGATTCAATCTCAAATCATTTTGCACATTTATAATTTCCGGACCCTCTGGTTACGAACCCCCCCTCTGCACCCCTTATTCACACCTTGATGTGTCATCTGATGCCTCTGGGAGAAAGTCCCATCGCTGGATGACACCAAGGAGTTGCTCTTAGCCCAATCAAAATGTAATATCTGGCAAGTCCGGGTTATATGTAACTGGGGTGGAAGAACTTGGGAATCCATATTATGCACGTTACCCAAAACTGGCCATTAATTTCTGTGGATCCATGATTGTGCGACCTCTCTACAGCCCCTACCTTTAAGGTAGAGCAATTGGCACTACGAGTCAACGCTTGTGCAAACAGAAATTCTTTGGCTAGTGCGTGAAGTTTGATATTGTCAAATTTAAACAACTGCAGATCCAATGCCACTGAGTTGGATTTGGTTTGCATTTTAATGCTCTCTTAGAGTGAAACCAGGACACGTAGGACCTGGTTCATTTAAACCAACGACTGCGCCCATGGAGGTGAGTCATCATTATGCATCAAGAATGGGAGGTCCAAATTCCCCTTCAGAGTAGCTACAGGCGGAGAGCCGACTGAGGAAAAAGTGGACTTAAAGTCCGGCTCGTACCGCTGGTTCAAATCCAGAGGTAAGTCCAAGTAGCTGGAATTATCGTTACTCTCCGTGGACGGTGATGGAACTGGAATTGGCACTCGAGGGGCCGGGGATAAGCAAGTTGATGGTTCCAATAGTCTATGCTGCAGGCACGACACCTGGGCTTGCTTTGCTCTCGGTTGAAAAAAAGAGGTTATCAGACCTTTCAAGTTTGTGGCCGCCCCCTGTTGCCCTCTCATCAACTCCCAAAGGGAGGATTTCACACCCGGTTGTTCTTGTTGTATGGGTTCATAACCAGGCGATCAGCCTCCACAACGGGTAGCACCTTAAGCGTAATTCACAACATTTGCCTTGAACCAAAACCAATACGCAAAACAGCAATTCGGGGATCATCATTCTCCTCTATAGCAGCAAGACTTTGGAACTCGCTTCCAAAGGAAATATGAATAACAGAATATCACCT